>NC_035435.2:974218-1574218 GCF_002127325.2 Helianthus annuus | reverse complement strand
ACCTAGTATCTCGATCAGAGATAATAGATACAGGTATGCCATGTAAGGCTACAATCTTATCAACATACAGCTGGGCTAAAGTGTCGGAGCTATAAGTCTCCTTGATGGGTAAGAAATGAGCTGACTTAGTCAGTCTATCGACTATAACCCATATTGTGTCATTTCCTTTGCTCGTCTTGGGCAACTTGGTGATAAAATCCATAGTCACACATTCCCACTTCCACTCAGGAAGTTCAGGCTGTTGTAGGAAGCCAGATGGCTTTTGATGCTCAGCCTTGACTTGCGCACAAGTTAAGCATTTGGCTACATAAGCGGCTACAGACTTTTTTCAAGCCTATCCACCAATAATTTGCCTTTAGATCCTGATACATTTTATCTGCTCCAGGATGGACAGAATATTTGGAACTATGGGCTTCCTGGAGGATAACATCTCGTAATCCTCCATAAATAGGAACCCATATTCGTCCATTCAATCTCAAAATTCCATCCTTGCTAAGAGTTAACTGTTCCTCAGTTACTCCCAGCTTCTCCTTAGGATAGTTAGCTTCCAACACAGCTTCTCTCTGTGCAGCTAACACCCTTTCAATCAGGTTATTCTTTACTTCAATGCTCTTAGCATTGATTCGGATGGGTTTCATCCTTTCTTTCCGGCTCAGGGCATTAGCGACTACATTCGCCTTGCCGGGATGATATCTGATTTCACAATCATAATCATTTAAGGTTTCCATCCAACGGCGTTGCCTCATGTTTAGCTCCTTCTGATTAAACAGATGTTGAAGGCTCTTGTGATCTGAATAGATCACAAACTTGATTCCGTACAGATAATGCCTCCACAGTTTTAGTTCGAACACAATGGCACCCAACTCCAAGTCATGGGTGGTGTAATTCTTTTCGTGTACCTTTAACTGTCTCGAAGCATAGGCAATCACCTTGCCTTTCTGCATGAGCACACAACCCATGCCAGTGTGTGATGCGTCGCAGTAAACTACGAACTCCTCGGTACCTTCCGGTAGTGTCAGCACAGGAGCGTTGCTCAGCCTTTGCTTCAGAATATGAAAGGATTCTTGCTGCTTAGGGCCCCAAACAAATTTTATCTTCTTCTTGGTTAGAGAAGTTAAGGGTGCAGCAATCCTTGAGAAATTTTCAATGAATCGTCTGTAGTATCCTGCTAACCCCAGGAAACTACGAATTTCGGTGGGCGTCTTTGGCTCTTGCCAATTCATGACCGCCTCTACCTTAGCGGGATCCACCTGGATACCACGCTCGCTGACGACATGTCCAAGAAATTGGACTTCTCGAAGCCAGAATTCGCATTTAGAGAATTTGGCATAGAGTTTCTCGCGATGCAGCAATTTGAGAATGCATCGTAGGTGTTTCTCATGGTCAGCTTTGTTCTTTGAATAGATAAGAATGTCGTCGATGAACACGATGACGAATTTGTCCAAGTACGGCTTGCAGACGCGATTCATGAGATCCATGAACGCAGCCGGTGCATTTGTGAGCCCAAAAGGCATCACTAGGAACTCGTAGTGACCGTAGCGAGTCCTAAATGCTGTTTTGTGTACGTCTTCATCTCTGACTTTCAGCTGATGGTAGCCCGACCTCAAGTCGATCTTCGAGAAATAGCTAGCCCCTTGTAATTGATCAAACAAATCGTCGATCCTTGGCAATGGATATCTATTCTTTATCGTGACCTTATTAAGTTCACGATAGTCGATGCACAGACGCATCGATCCGTCCTTCTTTTTAACAAACAGGACAGGTGCTCCCCAAGGAGACGAACTGGGTTTGATGAAACCTTTAGCCAGCAGTTCATCCAGTTGGGTCCTTAATTCCTTCATTTCAGTTGGTGCTAGCCTGTAGGGTGCTCTAGCAATAGGAGCCGCTCCAGGGATGATATCGATCCTGAATTCCACTTGCCTATTTGGTGGCAAACCAGGCAGATCTCCGGGGAAAACTTCTGGATACTCCGAAATGACAGGAATGTCTTCTATCTTTGGTTTGGGCTCTTCAATAATCACCTGTGCCATGTAGATGACACAGCCTCTTTTTAAACATCTTGAAGCCTTGAGCATAGTTACGTTCTCGGGCAATCCATACTGCGTATCTCCTCGAATGGTGAGCGATTCACCAGTCGGGGTCTTTAGCACTATTTGTTTTCTGTTGCAGACGATCTGGGCCTGGTTGTGGGATAACCAGTCCGTACCCAGAACTATGTCAAAACCAGCCAGTTTGAAGGGAAGTAGAGATAGAGGAAAAAAGTGGTTCTTAATGGATATCATACATCCATCTAATATAGTGGAGACGGTTTCTACCATGCCGTCTGCTAGCTCTACCTCGTATTTCACATTTAAGGTTTTGATAGGCATATTCAGCAATTTGCAAAATTTTTGGTCCACGAAGGATTTATCAGCGCCTGAATCGAAAAGTACTCTTGCAAAGATATTATTTACGAGAAAAGTACCTGTGATTACGTTGTCGTCTTGCAAAGCTTCCTTCACATCCATCTTGAAGACTCTAGTATTGCTCTTCTTGGTCTCTTCAGGCTTCTTGGCGTATTTGGGGCAGTTGCTTTTAACGTGCCCCTTCTCATTGCAGTGATAGCAGGTCGCATCTTTAATCTTCTTGCAGTCCACAGTCTTGTGGTCCTTGGACTTGCACAGTCCACAAGTATACGACCTTGACTGGGACTGTGAGTTTGACCCAAGCCTACATTTTCCAAAGTGATACTTCTGGCAGTTTTTGCACTTGGGCTTCTCTCCAGATTGCTGCCCATCTTTCCTCGACTCTGCCCCTTTCTTGCCATCACCGTTCCCACGGTGTTTCTTGCCCGACCTTCGTGAGGTATCGTCCTCACGCTTCCTCTTCTCGGCCTCTTTATTCCTCAGCGATCTCAGTCAGACCGCGTCCATTGTGAGGGACAAAGAGAGGTCAGTTACAGACCTGAAGGTCGTTGGCCGAGAGGCCTTTACACTTGCCTTTATTGCGGGTTCTAACCCCCCGATGAAACGAGCGATTCTCCTTGGCTCCGGGGTTACCAGATATGGAACCAACCGAGACATCGTGTTGAAGCTCGTTAAGTAGGCTTGGCAGTCCAGGTTTGTCATCACTAATGATACAAAATCGGACTCTATCTTCTCCACCTCATGTTGAGGGCAGTAATTTTCTTTAATGAGAGAAATGAATTCCTCCCATGTCATGCTGTATAGCACAGTCTTTCCCGAGGCCTGAACCAACGCCCTCCACCAAGCTAGGGCCTCGCCCTTAAACGATTGCGACACAAACTTTACCACATCCCTTTCCGCACAGCCACTGATGTCCACCACGGTGTCCATCTCATCCAGCCACGTCATACAATCGACGGCACCTTTCTCCCCCGTGAAGTCTCGGGGTTTACAAGACACAAAGTACTTGTAGGTGCAGCCCCTGGCACAGGAAGCATCAGTATACTCCCTTTCACGACGAACACTGTTTTCATTGGACGAGTGGTTATCGTCGTCCTTCTTGGGCTTGGACAGTGGTTTGCTGTGGGATTTTGAGTGTGTTTTCGGCTTAGAGAGTGGTTTGGAAACGGTTCTGCTTCGAGATTCGGTATATTGTCGATCTAGAGCTGCCTGAACAGCGTTGTTGACGAGAGCTTTTAATTGAGCGCCCGTTAAATGTACTTGGGCATTATCATATTCATCTTCACTCGTATGACTATTTTCTCCATTAGGATTAGCCATGGTAACTTGAATCTGTTACAGAAGATAACGAAAATTTTATTTAGGAGTTTATTATTGAATTGTCTTTTATGGCAATTCATTAACCATGGTAACCAAGACCATATCTGGTTAATTTGTTACTCACTTTTTATTTAGGATTTGAACATACTTATCCTAATTACAGATAATATTGCTAGTGGCATAAAAGCCTAGTCACGAGGACGTTATTATAATATTAGCCGAGATTACAGAGAATCAAGGTATGAAGGTTTGAACCGTAGTTCTTTTACCCCCTTCTGACAGGGAGTCATAGACCACCACTGTCTTTTGTCTTATTATGACAACAATTATGGCCCGTAGGCACTACATCACTAATGGATGTTTGATAATTCGGCCCGTAGGCACTACATCGCTAATGGATGTTTAACAAGTGATCATCTTCATTGATGATTTAACCCATGATTTATTATATCATTAATTTGGGCTTTAGAATCCTTTAAAGGATTCTTGTATAAGAATGACGTGTGCGATTTTAACGAATCACATCTGCCATGATTGTTAACATGCTTACAGAGGTTAACAGGGAATCTGAATCTTTTAATTAGGTCTTACCATCTTGGCCGGATCTTAAAAGACACCTGGCTAGGTTTCACTCTTAAGATTCTTTATTTAGGCAGATCAAATTAAAAGGAATGATTTTGATTTATTTCATATATAGTAATAACAAAAATGAAATTCATAACATAACATTCCATAACTTCAAATACGATTACACACTGCCCTAAACGGGACTTTTAAACAAGTACATACCTACATAGAGGTTAATAAAGAGACAAGTCCACGCAGGGACTAATACAAGATAGATGTCCGCGCAGGGACTAAAAGATAAGTCCACGTAGGGACTGAAATACGATAAATGTCCACGCAGGGACTTATTTAAAATAGACATTACATTAGAACATATATAAGGACTAATGGTCACGTTTCTTCTTCTTGCCTTTCAACAGGTTCGCTAGGCCCTTAAGGAATCCCCTGTTGTTCTTTCGTTCTTCCTCGAAATCCCGTTCCACACGAGTTAAGCGGTGGAGGATTTCTTCTTGTTCGGGCGGAGAAAAACGTGGTTGCGGTGCCGGTTGCGGAACTGGAGGTGTAGGAGGTGCTGGATACCCATGAGCTGAGTAGTCCGGTATTCCCATATTTCCAAAAGCTCCGTCGGGATAGCGGGCATTATACCTAGCCGCTACCACATATGGGTCGCGCTCATAGTTGTAATTGTAATGTGCGTGCGACGACGGTTCAAACAGGTTGTATGACGTTGGACCCGTGTATGCAGGTATTGGGTGGTCATACCCAAATGGTGGCGAAGATGGTGCAACTGGTGCGGAGTTCGCCTCCTGTACTGGACTTGAAGGTCCTTCTTCTTGTAGTGGCGGGTAGTGGCTACTACTAGAGTGTCGAGGGGTGCTGAAGTGGAATTCCCCTCCTCGGGTGGACATACGAGCACCCGATCTTCTATGCCTCGGCGGATCAGGCATTACTGGTTGAACCGATGGCGGAGGTGGTGGCGTAACTGCCACGAAATGTGGATCCTCGGAGGGATCTTGCTGTTGTTGCTGCGGTGTTTGATGGGATGGTGTATAGTACCACTCATGTTGGTTGAACAACGCCTGGAAGCTATCTGGGCCCTAATAAGGTGTGCCATGAAAAGAAGATCCATCAGAGATCTCGATAGGATGTGTGGGCGTACTACGAGCAGGTTCTATTGGATCAGTGTCCTCATCCATATGGTCTTCTGAGAAGTGATCCTGTGGTCCTAATGGAACAAAGCCTGCAGGTTCCTGAATGTAATCTGCTGGGTTAAACTGGCTTCTGAAGTAAGGAGTGGGATCGTCAAAAGCACGGTGCGATACTGAACGCTGTAGAGGTATGTAGGAGGGTTGAGGGTTATTGGGATCATTTTCGGAATCTGGCCCGAACGAGTGACGGTACGATGGTATTGAGCTGTGCGAGGTGGAATGTCTCGCAGGCTCGAAAAGGTTTCTCCGTCTTTGGGGTTCTTCACTCCTTGTGCTCGAAGGAGCTCGCGTATTCGAAGGTCCAGCTTCGTGATCATTGTGAGTAATGTCTGTTCCTCTTCCTCGGAAAATTACAGGTGCCATATTTCCTGCTTTTAAAACTTTAAATAATAATAATAATAATAAAAAGACAACTTGGAATAACAATTCGAATTTGTCCTATGTTCTTGTCTAGACTCAAGTATGTGCAATTGTGTCACTGAGATTAAACACATTAGGATAGTGTTTAATTCACTCAATGTTGGCTCTGATACCAACCTGTCACACCCCGATTTCCACGTGTCTCACCGGTGGGCCCGGTGGGGGATTATGGTGACGTAGTTGGCAACAATATAGTCAAACCACACAATTATATGAATGCACAGCGGAAGCATAAAGATAAATATAATTCAACCATTGATTGTAATATCGATTGTATCACAAATAGTCAAATGGTGTCCACAGGGGATCGAAATAATAAAAAGTATTGTTCAACAGACAAGGCATCAAAAGCTTGCGAGACTCTTTAGGATGCTAAGGAGCTATAGCCAGCCGATTACGTTTAGTACCTGCACTTAATCTTTTTGGGAAAATACGTCAGTTTACACTGGTAAATACATTCAACCGACACTTTTGTAAAATGTTTATTAAAATTGATTTGAATGCACAAGGCACAAACTCTTTTATAACTTGGGATAATTTATAATTAAATCTTGTAAAGAATTACATGTTTTCTATGCGTTCGGTCGCCCGGGTCGTGCCGGGTTAAAGTTTAATAGACACACCACATTGCGTAAAACCGAGGTGGGTAAACCATCGGTTACGTCTTATATTAATATAGACATAATGCCGGGTGTACGCCTACACCCGGATGTCGAGGTCGTGGCCATTTCGTAAAATGATGCCAAGGATATCCAGGACATGGTCATTAAGCCCCCAAAGGCGTTAAGCCAACAAAACAAATTTTTAAACGGGTCACATTGATGATACCCAACTACAAATGAGTTGGGGTCAATTGCCCGACCAAGCGGTATTTTAGATACCGTAACCCAAGCCCGTAATACGGAAAATACGTTAAAAGTATTTACCTTTGCAAGTATTGTCCTTAATTGATTAAATCACAGATATCTTTTACTGGGGCTCCTATTCTGGAACGAAGGTTTTAAAATAACCTATTAGAATCCTAACGGGTCTTTATATTAGCCGTAGCCTAGACCGGTCAGTTTCAAAGGATAAATACGGTTTAATCACGTGAAAGGCGAAAACCGAGAATGGAATGTGATTCTGACCCAACAAGTTCGAAGACTTGTTTTATATGGGTTTAATATTCACACTCTGGATTTTGGGGTTAAAATAATATGGTTTGACCCGTATCGGCTAATTTATGTAAACTAGTCACATAAGCCGAACCGTGCGCGCAATAGGCGCAACGGGTAACCGTAAGAGTCCTACACTTGTTTCCTAAGTCAATATGCCTTAAAGAGGTTGTGGTATCAGTAGGATACCTTCCATAATGTCCGTAACGAGTTTTAGTTCATTATACGCCCCGTAGGGGTTTTTCGGTCATTTTAAAGACTTTAAAAGGGGTTTTAGAGTTATACAGGAAATCTGAGTTTCCCGAACAGTTTATAAAGTCTAAAATACTTTATCTATTATTTAAAATCAGTAGCAACTGGAATCGGGTCAAAAGGCCTTGTATAACTCAAGTTTTGGCCGAAAAGGGCATATTCGGTATTTACCGAACCGTAGCCATAACCGCAGGTTATGAGCAGGTTAAAATTAATTAAAAATCTTTAAAAATCCCAAAATATTATTTTACAACAGTGAGTAAAAGGTTTGGTGTCGAAATCTTGGTTTAGGTAGGCGTTATGCTAATCGCGCCGTTTATTACAAAAGTTTCTTTTAATTGCGCTATTTAGCATAACTCCTATTCTAGACCTCGGATTGGCGTGAAACTTTACGGACATGCTTAGAATTTAGTAAGCAAGGTTATGGTCCCTTCACGTGTCCGAAATACTCATTTTATTTTGAAAAGGGCGTTATGGTCAACTTTTAAGCAATTAACGGAAATGCGTAAAAGACTCGGACAAACAACGAACCGGTCACAGAGGGTGATACCATCATGTGACCTGGTCCTAAGAGAGTCCTAAGGCATATCTACATTGCAATAAAACGGGTCAGAACTGAAGTCAAAGCAAAAGTCAAACTTTTGCGACATTCGGCTCCGAACCGGGTCAATATAGCAAATGGCCGGATCAAACAAGCTTAGACGTGTTAATATACTTATTATTATGTTTTATGAGTGTTCAAACAGGTTGCATACCATCTACATTACAGATTATATGTAAAATCGCAAAATAGCTTTCTGTTGACTTTTCTAAGCATGTTTGACTCGACATTTGAACTAGTTAGAGTGGTGATCAGGGGGAACCCTTTTAGGGGTTTATTACCCACATAAATACCAACACATAACTACTTTTGATTCGACAATTCACTGGACCATTCGTGATTTATCGCAAAGTCAATCGTTAGTTACGACGGATTGACTTTTAAGCTAAACTAAGCAAAAACAAGGCCATAGAAGGTTTGGCATACTTACAGAGACTTAGTGCACCACTTAGGATTATAGAAGAACACTTGGGAGCTTCAGGAATGATCAGAAGATGTGTTTTGAGGTGTGTTTCATTTGTGAACCAAGTATGGCCTTTTATAGCAAAGTTTGGTGCACAAGATCATCACAACACATCCTACATTGCTCATGGATGATCAACAGGTGTCCTAAGGTGCTAGGGGTCAAGTAGAGGGCGCCCATGCTTCATTGATTGCTCACAAGATCGTTTTGAAGCCAAATCATTGAAGCTGCCCATGTTTTCTGTTACTGTGTGTCCCACGCGGCCCGCATTAAGAGTTCATGCATCTTGGTCGCGGGCCGCCTGAACCCATAAGTCAGAAACCGGATTAACAGGTGGCTCGCGGCCCGCATTAACTAACCCTTAACCTTTACGCGGCCCGCGTCAGGTCTATTTTTCAAGATTTTTGAATCTTTTATAATCATTGCCTAAATCTTGGTAATTAATAACGAAATCTTCGGTAATTAATAACCTGACCTTTCGGGTTTGAAGGGGTAACTTTGCGATTTGGCCCTCGATTATTTACAACTAAGGGCCTCGTGTTATTTACCCGCATTGTTAAGTCCCCGGTTAGTTTGTTAATTATTCGGAAAGCTTTAACTTTCATTGTTGACGCTTTTAACCCTTCTCATACGAATTTGACAATAACTTTCTCGTTTTAAAACGGAACTTCGCGGAATTTATATAGTACATTCTAGTGAGCGTATTTTACTGTTACAAAGCCTCGGGTACGTCAAAGGGTCACTCAGAGGTATAATTAAACATGTTGACACAGTTAACCCCTGCAGCTTGTAATCTCTCACTTTCTTCCGCGTTTCGCTTCCGTACGATCCATGATTTATTCGTTTGAAGGTACGAGCATCGTTTAGGGTTACTATACAGTATACTTACCCTTGTTTGACATTTATAACCCTCGAATTTACATACTTTCAAGGTTTGTCAACTTTAGTCCTTTATTTAATATTAAATGCCACGTGTAAACTCAAGACACGTGTCAATACATTATTGGACACAAAATTTCGAGGTGTTACATTAGGGTTGAGTTAGACTCAGGGGCCAAAATAGTTAGTTAGAGAGACCATGGGGGCACATATGTTAAAAAAATCTTATTTTGGGCTAATATAGTAAAAGTGATATAACCACAGGGGCCAAAAACGTAATTTACTCAAAACGGAATAAAGTCTCATACTTATACTTAAGGGGTAGGGGTAGGGCGCCCATCACTTATCAATCATCACTCACTCTCAACTTTCAATCAAGTTTCGTCATATCATCAATCATTATTCTATCACTATTGTTGAATTTTATTGGAAATGCTCATAAGGGTGTAAGGAGTGGCTAAACACTTGAGAGTGGCAAACTAAAAAATCAACCAATTAGAGTGCGCCACGTCAATCAGTGAAAAGTGTTTAAACTTTGCTGAAAAGTGTTGGCAATTGTTAGACACTCGATGAAGTGGTAAACTTAAAAAAAGGGAAAAAAGTGTGATTGATTGAGATTAGAATGGACCCCACCCCACACTACCCTCTCTCATACCCTCCCTTCATCGCACCTTCCCCGCATCGGCATATGATCCCCGAATTGGCAATGAAACCGCATTGGCAAAGAGCCGGCGGCGGTGTTACTGCGCGGCAAAAGCCGTTTGCCGCACCCTTTGTCGCACCCACACCGGACACCCTAACTTGTGATGGAATTCCATCACTCATAACCTATTTTTTTAATTATAAATTAACAATAAAACACTAAAATTATAAATTATAAATTATAAATTTATTTAAATAAAACCTAAATTACAAACTAAAAAAAACTAAACATTCAAATGGGTCGGATTGATGGTGTTGGGATTTTGACGTTCACTGTCAAAAGTCTTCAAAATAAACTATAACTGGCAAGGTCTTCGAACTTGGGGAATGATTTCGTAGGGAATAATTGGACCCCCTCCAAAGTAAATTTCTGAGCTTAGAGGATTTCGTTGGGTAGAGTGCCGACTCTTGTCGCTCTTGCCCGCAGAAACATTCAAACGGGATCGGTACGGTGCAAGATCTAGGAGATGAAGATGTGGACCACTTGTTTGTTAGTTGTCCAGTGGCCATGTTGATATGGGACTCTATTTTACAGTGGTGTAGAGTGCCCAACATATAAAGACCTTTTAGGGTGGTATAAGTAGCTTCGTGGTAATGAAAAATGGAAAAAGTTGGTGTACTCGGTTATACAAGTGGTCGTTTGGGTGGTGTGGAGGAGCAGGAACGACATGTACTTCAATGGCCATCCAGTAAACTCGGCTCGGATGATTCAAGAGATTACGCAACTTGGGTACCTATGGATTAAAAGTCGCTCGGGTTTGAAGGATATAACATGGTGTAGGTTTGATATGTCGAGTAAATTACTTAAATATGGTTCCCATTTGGTTTGCTGTATGTATCTTTGGTGGTGGCTAATGCATTGTTAGTCCGTATTTTTTGAGTTAAATAAAAGTAGGTTTGTTGGCTATAAAAAAAATAGTCATGATGCCACTAAATTTCATGGATATATGATTCAGGATTTAAACATTGGTGTCATAATTCATGTTCCTGCTAAAGCCAGCCAATATATTGTTGTTTCCTATGGAGCGTAGGAAATTAGCTGGTGATCATATATTGTTAGCTTTATTGTATGTTCGGTCACATTTGCTACTTAGGGGTTGTTTGTTTTTTCCAAGAAGAGTTTTCTAGCCTCTTATGTCTGCGTCGCGCAGACCTTTGGGTCTGAAGACTGTTTCTTTTCTCGAAGACCTTTCATTAAAAAAGGCCTGCGCGTCCTCCTTTTGGTGTAGATGTAGGTCTAGGTCTTCTTACCTCTTCTCCATTCTTTTTTTCTGCCAGATACTACAAACACAAAAAAAACCTAGCTCCTCCTCCATCTCCTCCACCCCAGCCATCGCAGTCGTCGCTCCTCCTCATCCATGCCACTGCCGCCGCTCCCAAATCGACCACGATCCTAATCAAAGTCGAAATTTGGAGCCTAAGTAGTTGTTGCATATCTTCATTCTCAAGCTTCTCATCGCAGTCGTCGCTCCTCGTTATCGTTTTCATCGACGACATTCTGATCTACTCCAAGAGTCAGGAGGAACACGAACAACACTTGACTCATTTTGGAACTTCTTCGAAAGGAACAACTGTACGCCAAGTTTTCAAAATGCGACTTCTGGCTTCGGAAGTCCACTTTCTAGGCCACGTGGTGAACAAGGATGGGATTCATGTTGATCCATCCAAGGTAGACTCAATCAGAAACTGGCCTGCACCGCGTACACCAATGGAAATACGCCAATTCTTGGGTTTGGCGGGTTATTACAGACGGTTTATCAAAGACTTCTCAAAGATTGCACAGCCGCTTACGCTACTGACACAGAAGGGTGTCACTTATCGATGGGGTAATACACAAGAAACGGCTTTTCAACATCTAAAGGATAGGCTCTGCAGCGCACCTATTCTCTCATTGCCAGAGGGCACAGACGATTTTGTGGTCTATTGTGACGCATCAATACAAGGTCTTGGTTGTGTATTGATGCAAAGGGATAAAGTTATTGCCTACGCTTCGCGCCAACTCAAGATCCATGAACGGAACTACACTACGCATGATTTAGAACTTGGAGCTGTTGTTTTCGCGCTTAAGATATGGCGACACTACCTGTACGGTACCAAGTGCACTATTTACACCAATCACAGGAGTCTCGAGCATATCTTCAAGCAGAAGGAATTGAACATGCGACAACGACGATGGGTCGAGCTACTCAATGATTACGAATGCGCTATCAAGTACCATCCGGGCAAAGCCAATGTCGTGGCTAACGCCCTCAGCCAGAAAGACACGATGCCTAGACGCGTACGAGCATTGCAACTGACAATCCAGTCCAGTCTTCCTGCACAGATACGAGATGCTCAGGTAGAAGCATTAAAACCGGAAAACGTCAAGGCTGAAGCCTTACGCGGATCAAGGCAGCGATTAGAACAGAAGGAAGACGGCGCGTACTATGTAACAGGGCGTATTTGGGTCCCACTATACGGCGGTTTACGAGAACTTGTGATGGATGAAGCACACAAGTCTCGCTACTCGGTACATCCAGGTTCAGATAAAATGTACCACGATCTCAGAACCACGTATTGGTGGCCAAGCATGAAGGCCCACATCGCAACTTACGTCGGCAAGTGTTTGACTTGTGCGAGAGTCAAAGTTGAGTATCAGAAACCATCAGGCCTACTTCAGCAACCGAAGATACCCCAATGGAAATGGGAGGAAATTTCCATGGATTTTGTTACTGGCCTACCTAGATCTCAGCGGGGTAACGATACTATTTGGGTGATCGTGGATCGACTCACAAAGTCTGCTCACTTCTTAGCTATCAAGGAAACAGACAAGTTCTCTACCTTAGCAGACATCTATTTGAAAGAAGTAGTTTCGAGGCACGGAGTGCCAACTTCTATTATTTCGGATCGGGATGCACGATTCACTTCGGAACTGTGGCAAGCAATGCACAAATCTTTTGGCTCACGGCTAGATATGAGCACAGCCTATCATCCTCAGACGGATGGACAGTCTGAGCGCACGATTCAAACTCTAGAAGACATGCTTCGGGCATGTGTTATCGATTTTGGCAACAGCTGGGAAAAGCACCTACCGTTAGTGGAGTTTTCGTACAATAACAGTTACCACACCAGCATTCAAGCCGCTCCATTCGAGGCATTGTACGGACGTAAATGCCGGTCACCTCTCTGTTGGGAAGAGGTGGGGGATAGTCAAATCACAGGTCCAGAACTTGTAGTTGATGCTACTGAACGTATTGCACAAATACGACAACGCATGGCGGCAGCTCGCGACCGTCAAAAAAGTTACGCTGATAAGCGCAGGAAACCGCTCGAGTTCAAAGTTGGGGATCGAGTGCTACTCAAAGTCTCACCCTGGAAGGGTGTGGTTCGTTTTGGTAAACGAGGTAAACTTAATCCGCGGTATGTTGGACCATTCGAAATCATCGAGAAAATAGGCAAAGTGGCCTACAAACTGAACCTACCAGCAGAACTCGGTGCAGTTCACAATGTTTTCCACGTGTTGAATCTGAAGAAGTGTCTGTCAGATGAGACCCTCATAGTTCCTTTGAAGGAACTCACTATCGACGAGCAGTTGCATTTCGTCGAGGAACCTGTTGAAATCACAGACCGGGATGTTAAGGTCCTCAAGAACACTAGAATACCACTTGTTCGAGTTCGTTGGAACTCCCGTTGTGGCCCAGAGTATACCTGGGAACGAGAAGATCGAATGAAACTCAAGTATCCCCAGTTATTCGAGAACCGTGCAACCACTACTGAGGCTGAAGCTACTACAGAATTTTGGGACGAAATTCCAAACCAACGGGGGGATGATGTGACACCCCAGGAAAACCAGTAAACGATACAACTTAACTAGCTTCCTCAGTAACCGCATGCTAAATTTCGGGACGAAATTTCTTTCAAGTTGGGGATAATGTGACAACTCGAGTTTCCGACATTTCACTTTCGCATTTATTGCACTTTGACTGTTTGATGATTTGCTTGCTTGTCTGTAATTGTACAAACTGGATTGTATTGAGATGATTGTTGGATGTGCTATGTGTTTTATATAAGTGTACTATGAATGTGCATGTCATGTGTTGATGCTATAACCTGAATACTTGTATATTGTTTAAGTCTGAATAACCCGACGAAACACAAGTGTGTTTCGCCAAAACCCACACGACGAAGCAGGTGTGTGTTTCGTCACACACAACTCGACGAAACAAGCCGGTTCGCCGGCCCACGATTCGCTGAAGCCCATTAAGGGCCCATTCCGTTGTTTCGTGTATATGTACGTGCAAAGGGTTCAGTTTCACACTTTTAACAATCTGAAAACCCTAGAACTCTCTCCCTCCTCTGTGCGATGGCAATTTTGTTTCCCCGAAGCTCAAATCGATCTCGTTGTTACCCCATTCATCGCGGTTAGTGTTTTACTTTTGCGTGATTGTTTGATTCGTATCCGTGTTAATTGTCTTACTTGAAATCGTTAGGGTTAATGCTATATAACGTATGTATCCATGATTCTTTCTTGATAAAATAACCCTACTCGAAGAGATGCTACCGGTTACAATTTCGGGATATAGAGTTTGGATTGTTGGTGGATGATGATCAGAATAGGATATGAACAATGTTGATCATGTGATTGTAATACTTATGCAATGGTCAAATCATATGCTTGATTGTCTAAAAATTTACCCAAGATTATGCTATGATCAGTGAGATATGAATGTTACGATTTCTGAATGATTATTGAATGAATTCTGCGTTGATGATTGACTGTATGACCTTCGTATGTTGTGACGGCCGATTAGGGTTTTTGTGATAAATTCGTAACTGACATGTATGTGACGTAACTGATGTTTTGACGAAACACATATGGCGAAACAAATGTGATTCGCCGAAACCATCTTTGACGAAACGAACCAGACGAAACACAAAGTGTTTCGCCGAGACCATTACGACGAAACAGAATGGGAGGAAACAAAAGTGTTTCGTCGAAGAGGGACTTAGGGCGAAACATGGGTGTTTCGCCAGTTGGGTAAATCTGCACAGTAACTATGTTTATTTCTGTTAAGAGTTAACCTGCTTAGTTAACTGCTGTTAAGTGTAAAGCATGACTTGTATGATTCAGAATACGTGTTATGTGCTACTTGGTAATTGTTGATATATTACTCTTTACGACTGTATGTGCATGCATGAACTTCGTGAATATAAACTGATTTCGTATACGTGCACCTTAGGACTTGATCGATTAACTGTGAGCATATACTTTAGCATACCGAGCAAACCAAGGTGAGTTCACACTCTTACTAAGGCATGGGATTCCCGGGGTAGGGAATGGGATCTGGTTGATGAATTGTACCTGCATGGTTATGGGAATTACTACTAGACTAGTGATACCTGGGGAAACCCCCACTACTTTTCGCACACATGCCTGTAACGGCCGCGATACTGATACTGTTCTTCGCACACATGCCTGGTATGGTCGCGATACTTATACTAATCTTCGCACACATGCCTGGAGGGCCGCGATACAAATAAAAACTAGTCTACAATACATGGGAAACCCCCACAAATCTTCGCACACATGCCTGGAGGGCCGCGATGTAATTAATAACGATACATGGGTTACTAGACAAACAAACGATTTATGAAAAGAACATTATTACTAAACAACCCACTGTGAACTCGCTCAACTAGATGTTGACTCTCTGTTACATGCCTTGTAGGTCGTTAGGTACGCTAGGAGCTTGCACTGGGAGGCGCGGTCGTTGTGGTCAAGGAACGTGAATGCTTTGTTAAACGTTTAAGACATTACATACTTATGTTTATGTTGGGTTTATTTTTATGCTTCCGCTAAACTTTAATATTATACTTGTGTTTTGAAACACCTTTCATATTGGTTTGGTTAAATTACAATTACGTTTGCTATTTACATTTAATGTTCAATATGATTGGTGGCTTGATCCTGGTCAGTCACGCCTCCAAGCGGTGATACTCCGCGTGTGGATTTTGGGGGTGTGACAGTTTTTTTGTTTATTTCAGCTGTTTGCAGAAGTTAAAAAACAAACAGTCTTCTTCTTGCAGACTGCAGAGGTTTGGTCTACATCTTCTGCTACAGATGTCTACAGATGTGGTCCGTAGACTGCATGGCATTTTACATCTGAAAAAAAACAAACAGCACCTTAGTTAACCTTTTCCTAAAATGGATCATTTTCAGTATGAACCTGCTCTGACCCAAACCAAACTGACCATTTTATGAAACAGACTGTTTTGACCTGATCTGTCACCCCAACCTGGACGTCTTGCAAAGTTTTGGACATCAGCAAGCATCGTAAACTTTCTAGATATCGGGTGGTAGCTCCTCAACAACCACATTGTAAATTTTCTGAATATCAGCAAACATTTTGATGTCATCCAATGTCACAAAATTAATTGCAACGCCTTTGTAACGCCTCACTTTTTGGAACTTTCCTTGTTTAGAAAGTTTATTTATATTCTTATTTTTGGAAACTTATATCCATATCGTATTCATATTTCATTTCCAGCTTCGTAATTCGAGACCTTAATCGTAAAGAAATTCATATTTTATACATACTAGTTATTCGTTCAATCGATCGTTTAAATACGTCTTTTCATGCAAACTGACACTTGTTATACGTACTAATACTCATACATACATTCACGACACTCACATTATACTTGCATACACTCATACTATACTTTATTACACGTTGAATACCTAAAACGGGTTAAAATGCAAGTTTACGGCATAAAATAACCTAATTGCAAAGTTCAGGGGCCAAAAATGGAAATTTGCTGAAAGGACTCCCAGGCGACATGCGGGAGGATCCTGGTCTTCTTCCGCGTGTCTCCTGAGATATCGATACGCATCTAGCTTGTTTTTGTTACGGGATTGGCTAGTTTTCACCTAATTTTCTCATCGAATTGCCTTGAAACCTCATTTAACACCTAACCTAACTCACCCACTATATAAACAACATCCATAACCCTCATTTGCACTTTCTAAACACTTCTAAGGCTATAGGGTATGGTCATGACCCTTATGACCACCATGACCCTCCATGTTAGTGTCATGTAACTCACCTCTAATCCACCATCCAAAACCACTACCCTAAGGGTGTGGTCATGACCCAAACCATTAGCCCCTTATTTATTATCTTTGTCTAAAGAAAAAGGAAATGATTTGTTAAAAAATGGAAAGGAGGACCATGGTTGCCATGGTTTAATCCATGCAAACCATGGTGAATTAATCAAGGGGGGTGGTGTAGCCTTCCATTCATGTTCCTAGGTGGCAAATCATGTCCCAACCATGATCCCCACACCCTATAGCCTAAATCATTAAAACACTCCCAAAATCTGCTGGAAATCAAGAACAAGGCATACTTCTTCAAGTGCTAAAAGTGAGTTCAAACTCACTTTTCTTCACCATTTCTTCCTCTACAAAGCTTGGAACACCTCTAGGAATGTTTCCATAGGTTTACCATGATAAACCAAGGTGGAACAACACTGTTTTGAGGTCCAAACTTTCTGTTTTGGATGAATGTGTGATAACTTTTATAAAACTCAACTTTTCCACTTGAATCTCATGCTTAACATCTTCCTAGATCCATCTATGGTTGTGGAACTTGTTAGAGCTTGATTCTTACAAGTTTAGAGGTGCAAACACCCTCTAAAATTTCTGTTTTATTAGGGTTCAAGACAACCCACAAGTGTTGAAGTCACATAAGTCTACCATAGTTCATATGGCAAGACTTATGTTTGATGCAAGTGTGAACCTTGGAAGCTTGGGCTATCCTAACTTGTTCCACACATCACTTGATGATTTATTTTGCTAATCCAAGTAGCTTGCTAGTCTTAAAGTAACATAACCCCGTCTAGCCTCCAACACTTAGTTAACTCTTTCCATGTTGGGACGGCTCACCCGAGTTACTCTTACTTGGCTACTTGAAGACTTGTTAGTTAGTTGTTTGTTTCTTTTTTATTCATGACCATCCGAATCATCCTTATGATGATTTGTGTATTGGTGAATCATACAATGAGGTTAATCTTCCATGCTTGACTTATATGACAATCTATGACAATCAAAGGAGAGGAAGAAGGCTCTCAATCAAGGCCACTCTCATAAGATACGTGAGTGCTGTAACGCCTGCGTCCCTAGACTTTTACCCATTTGACACTTTTAGCCCCTAGACTATGTGATGTTTGTTACTTTTAATACTTAGTGAGTCTTATGCTATGATTTTTGATACTTGATACTATGGAAACTAAGATTCTTGATACTTGATACTAAGGAAACTATGATTCTTGATACTTGATACTGTGGTGACTATGATTCTTGATACTTGATACTATGGAAACTATGATTCTTGATACTTGATACTATGGAAACTATGATTCTTGATACTTGATACTATGGAGACTATGATTCTTGATACTTGATACTTGGAAAACTATGATACTTTGGTGCTTGACTCTTGAGGCTCGTGAAACTTGAGACTTGGTTGAACGAGGGACTGGAGTCTTGTCACTGGCGGAAACTATGAAGCTATGAAACTATGAAACTTGGAAACTTTTGTGTTAATAATGTAATCTAGTTATGTGATACTATTACCCAATAATACACAATGCAACGCTTAATCTAACTCGTGAAACGAATCAAAGACGGTTAAACGGAAAGGATGGGATTGACCAAATGGCAATCCAATCGGATGACCATCCGATCGGATGAACATCCGATCGGATGCCATCCGACAGAAGTGCCATCCGATCCGTGCACACCACCTCACACTCTCTCCCTCACACTATAAATAGGCCTATCACATCAATCCCACTTATGTGACAGCCTCACTCGATCCAGACGCACGCACTCCCCTTTTCTTCCATTTCTCGGCGATTTCGGTACGTTTTTGTAACACCTCGTAAAATCGTGTCCAATGATGTGTTGACACGTGTAATAAACCCTAATAAAGTCAAACGCTGACTATGAGGGACTAATTTCGTCAAAAAACAAAAACTATGAATGTTGAGGGACTAGACGTGTCAACATGCCAAACTTGTGCCTCTGATTGACCACACACGATGAATATATTCTTAAACAATTAAATATTTGAACGCAAGAAGCCGTTTGTTAAAGTAAACGAAAGTTTACAAGAAAAAGGGGGTTAAACGTGTCAACATGACCTCTGAGTGACCTTTTAACGAACCCGGGGCTTCGTAATGTTCGATTATACTCTCGAGAATACTCAATAACAAATTCACAAGGCTTCGATATCGTTATGTATTAAATTACGCAAATTCCCAATAATAGGGGTTAAAAGCGTCAACGAGCAGAAACAAGTGTTTTCGGTAATTGTTTAATGAAACCGGACCTAATGGTGTTTGATTATACTCCCTAGATCATTTACAAACTAATTTCAAGGATTAAATGTGCCTAAAATGAAAGTTACATTGCATTTAAAGGTGCAGGGGCTAAACATGACAAGTTTTAAACTTGTTTGGCTTGTCATGTAAGGCGTCGCGCTGCGCGACCTTGTGTCCCCTACGCCGTCGTGCGACGTGACGGTACCATTTTGACAGAATATTACTTCCAGCTGCAGGTTCTTCCTTGCAGCCCACTTCTACCATCCCTAAACCATTTTTAGTGAAACTAGGGACTTGTACACTGAATTAAACATCTGGTATTACACCTGTAATCATCTCATGAGGTCCCTAGAACACTTGGCTTGATCCTAGCAATCCCTAAAAACTATAAATAGGTGCATAGTTCATTTGAAAAACTTGCACCAAATATTCATTCCTTCTATACTTCCCAATCTTAGAGGGTCCTGAGCAATTGGGAACCTCCATGGAGTTTTCTTCAGTCCTTAGGACACTTGTAAGTGTTCCTTTCATGGCTAATTATTTTATTTGGCTCTTAAAGCCGAGAAGTCAAGCGTTATCGTAATAACGCTTTGACTTTTAGCTAGACCATAAACGGTCAAGCGATTGTTCGCAACGAACATGGCTACGTGATCGTAATTAGGTAGGTGTTAAACCCTCAAAAGGGCACCTCCTAATTATCAAGTTTGCTTAGTTAATTGTCGGGTCAAAGTAATTAAAATAATAGTCAAATGGGTCAGTTTTTAAATAAAATTCATAACTGATAATGTAGAAGCTATAAAATCAGTTTTGTTACTTTAATAACTTGGTAAATATTAATTGAACATGTCTAGGCATGTTCAACCCGACAATTATGAGTTTAGGCTCAGTTCGCAACCGAAAGTCGCAAAAGTAGACTTTTGCTTTAACTTTCAGTTCTGACCCGAATTAGCTTAGTTTAGTTATGCCTTAGGGTTCCTTTGTGACCATATTATATGTTAGTATAACCCTCTGAAGTTATACTACATGGTCCCATAGAAATCTGAGTTATTTGCATGATTCCGTTAATATGCTTAAAATTGACCATTATCCCCTTATGTTACAAAAATGAGAATTTTTTAAAATGTGAAATGACAAAAAACTTTATTACTGATTTATAAATATGTCCAAGAAGTTTGACTTTAGTTTCTGGTCTCAAACAACAGTTATGCAAGATATCGTAAAACAAAACTTTTTGTTACTTAAATGACATTTTTAGCATAAATCATATTTAAACCCAAATTTTGGCACCAAACTCATTACCTATTGTTTTAATATAATTTTTAGGGAATTTTAGAATTTTTGTTCAAATTTTATACTGACCATAACATAGAGTTCTTGCATGAACTCGGTAATTGACGATAATGCCCTTTTCATTAATAAAATGAGTTTTACACATCATTTACATGTCAAACTTTCTCCTACTGATGTTATATATTAAATAAAATATTTTAAGCATTCAAGACTGATAAAAATCTCATAAATTCATAAACATCTCAAATATCGTCAAATATCGGCTTTTATGCGAATTAGGCGCATAGTATGGTTTAAAACCATATTTAACACCTAAGACTTGATAACTACTGATTTTATAAATGAATTTTAATATTTTAACAGTATGTATAAGTCTTGAACTCAGACTTCCAATTTTGTCCTTAAACCATATGTGAAATGACCAAAATGCCCCTACGGTGCATAGTTTAGCCATAAATGGTAAACCACACATATGTATGATATCCTATTGATATAACCTTATAAAATAAATATTTTTACAGATTTTTTTAGACCAGAACATCAGTTTATGTTTAAATCTCTTTTATAAATCCTAAAATGACCAAAATGCCCTCACGGGACTTAATTTGGTTTAAAAATCTTTTTGGGCATAATTGTTGATATCCTACTGATATCATAACATATTCTAAGCATAATAACTTATGGAACTTGTACGTGACTCATCCGGTTACCCGTTATGCATATACGCGTTCGGTACGGTTTATGTAACTAGTTTGCATAGATTAGCCGAAACGGGTCAAACCCTATCATTTTACTTCAAAATCCAGTATGTAATTAGTTTACCCATAATATACAAGTCTTCATACTTGTTGGGTCTAAATTACATTCCATTCCGGTCATCGCTTAATCTAGCGTATCGTACCGTTTTCATATTTAAAAACTAGCCGGTCTAAGTCTATGACTTAACTAAGACCCATTAGCATTTTAATTGGTTATTTATACCATCATTCCAGACTAGAGCCTTCCGGTAATTGTACCTATGCTTACTTAATTGAATACGACCGAGTTATTATAAATCTTGCTACTTAAGACAAGAGCTAGCTCAGGTAAATACTTTTAACTTATTTTCCGTTATACGGGCTTGGGATACGGTAAATTATTACCGCTTGGTCGGGTGTAGAAACCTTTTAATCGGATATGGTTACATTGTATAATCCCATTTTAATCAGTATTGCTTGATAACATATAACATTGGGGGTTAACGACCATGTCCTGGATATCCTTGGCTCATTTAAAAAGTGTAAATGGCCACGACTAAAGCACGGGGTGTAGGCATACACCTGTCAGCTGCGTATGTAAAAGATATACTCATTTGCTGGGATGACCCGCCGTGAGTTTATATGTGGTGTGTCAATTAATCTTGTTCGATTTATTTAATACCGGCCCTAAATGTTGGACAAACATGTAAATCTGATAGAAGATTGTTATTAATATAATTGTCCCAAGTTATAAAACATTTGTGCCTTGTGCATTTAAATCAATTTTCCTAAAATGTTTTCGTGCCTTGTGCACCTAAACCAATTTTCATAAACATTTTCAAATGTGTCAGTTAATTGTATTTACCAGTGAAAACAGACGTATTTTCAAAGGTCTAAGTGATAGGTACAAATATATAATTAGGCTGGAAACTGCTCAGGATTGTTAGATGAGTAACTTGCAACTCCTTTGCATAAGCCATTAGTCTGATAAACTTATTTGTTATAATGATCCGCCTGTGGATTTAATATTGCAAGCTCGTATTATCCTTTCGGTTTTTTCAGACATTTGGGTTTGTAATAATATTTTATATTCCAAGACTTCCGCTGTGTTATTCTGTGTATGTTTGACTATGACTATATCAATCTTACGTCACGATACTCCCCACCAGGCCCACCAGGCTGAGCTGTAAATATCGGGGTGTGACTGGTTGGTATCAGAGCCAACGTTTGAGTGAATAAAACACTAGCCCTTAGTGTTTAATCTCAAGTGACACAGTAGCATATTCCTTAGACCTTCTGAGTCTAGACTTAACATAGGAATGCTCTCATCCCTATTAAGTAAACATTGTTTTCAATTTTATGTGTTTTGAATATGTCGCCAAGCAAAGAAGCCGTTGATGGAAATTCTCCACATCCGAAGCCTAGAAATGCCAAGCTTCATACCACGGCTAGGATAAGCGTGCAACCAGTTGGAGGAAAGACCTTTATGGACCTATTCCCAAAATCAAACCTATTTAAACTCTTAACCAGACTTCGGAGTCCATATCAGAAGGTCCCTGAGGCTCCCCTATTGCAGATGATACATGTGGATGTTATAAATCCCTATTTCCTACCTCCAAGTTTTGGAATTCCAGACTTGGACTATACCAGTCAAAACCTAATCAGTGATCCATGTCATTTCTTTAACCTTTGAATCCTTGGATTCTACTTCTGCAATAAATCATGATTTGAAATGTTACTTTATTCACTGATGTCTTCAGCATCCCTACCATGTATGGTAAACAAAGAAGAGAAACAAATCGAAATGAAGCAAGGAAGGCGTCAGAGAATCCTTCTTCCGTAATATTCTGTCTTTTAAGTCCCTATAAGGACCAATCTTTTCTATATAGTTCCTTTGTGGACAATATATTTCAATAAAGTCCCTCGGTGGGCATGCTATCTCATTATAGTCCTTTCACGGACATAATATTCCATCATAGTCCTTTTGAGGACATATTACTTCACTATAGTCCTAGTATGGACATGTGTTTATTAAAATCCTTATATGAACATATCTTTCGATTTGAGTCCCTGTGAGGACATCTGTCCATCAAAGCCCTTTAGTGCGCATGCTGTATTAATATAGGCCTTTATGGATATGTTATTTTATTAAAATCCTTTTGGGGATATACTATTTCGAAATAGTCCCTTGTGAACATGAGATTTCACTATAGTCCCTTAGCGGACATGACATTTCATTATAGACCTGCTGTATTGCAAAATACATCTCTTATTCGTGTATAGTTTGTATAGTTTTCCGTTATATTTAGTTATGTTTTTGTTAGAATGTGCATACTTTGATGAAATCTTATGTTTCCAGGTCGTTTATGCTAAAAAAGTTGAAAAACTGAAGTGTTAAAGGATGGGAAACAAGTTTAAAAGAGTTAGAGAAAATTCTGAAGTTTTGAGATTCTTGAAGCTGATCAAAAAACGGACAAGTATGTGAAAATTCCACCGTCGCTCTACGCCACCATGAACCAGCTCTGCCGTCGTGTGCCGCTACCATTTAAATAAGGAATTCTGCAATTTTATGTCGTCGCGCCACGCCACGACGAAGAAGCATACCCGTCGCGCGACGCGACGGGGTGGTTTCCGGAGAATTATGATTTTTGTTGCTGGGTTCTTATCACAAACATATATATACTTCATAAACTTCCACAAAACCCTAGTTACGAAATTAAGAAATCCCAGGCGAATTTCAGAGCAGATTTTACGTTTTTCAGAGTGTTTTGGCATACGGGAATCATCCGGTTGAAGCTCGGAGCATAGGAAAGAAGATTGTTCAGGTCTTATCTCCCGGTTTTCATTATTTTCTTGTTTTCGATACTTTAATGATGAATTCTTGTTTTGAACTTATTATTTTGATTTTAGACATCATGTTTTCAGGCTAAAACCTTTGTTACTACCTAGGTTAGATGGTAGTTTAATAAAGTTTGGATTTTTAACGGTTTTCTATTGTTTGGTTATGGATTGATCTTTGAAAGTAAATGATTCTAGAACCTTAATTTGGTGCGTAAGCGTATTTAGATTTGATTGTTGATTATTTGCTGTTTCACATAAATTTTGGTGGATGTCTTTCACATAATGAATTTGTGTTGATTGTTCGTATCTTTGCGGGTTCGGGTGATCTTTGGGTAAATCGGCCGATAGCCTTAGAAATAGTAATTAAAATACAATTAGAATTAAGTATTCTTCTTAACTTGTCACTGAGAGGCTCGAGTTAGTTAGTAGGTCTCGGTACGATACATAGCTAAGATAGGTTTTGGGAGAAGTCGATCTTAGTTCCCTAATCGCACCTGTGTCTATTAAACCAAGTTAGAATCTAGGATTGCCTTAGAATTTCACGCTGAGAGGTAGATCATCGTATTAGGGCAATTTTAGAGGCGTTAGAGGACTGAGAGGAAGTCTAACAACTGGTGTTCACAACAGCCTTGTAGGGTCTCCTATGTTTCTTCCTGAGAAGGGTCGGGAGGTCTTAGCATGAGATACCTTAGGGTTTAGTACTTTACAATCCTAGTTCCATACCACAGTAGTACCGTTAGAAATCCATTCCTAGTTAAACTGGATTCAAGCCTAGGTAATCGTTAATCTCTATTGAATTAAGCCTTAGTTCTTATTCGTGCCATAGTCTAGTTTTATTTTAATTCCACTTTTAGGATTTTAGTAAAACCCCCCCTCAAAACACAAAAGTAGTTAAGTCATGTCAGTATCAGTCTAAATAAAGTCGTTAACGTAGTTAATTAGAGTCCTTGTGGGTTCGACATCCGGACTTGCTTTTCTTTACTAGAGTCGACCGGTTCACTTGCCGGTGAGTAGTTTAGTCGAGTTAGAGAGTCTAGATTATTATTACTTGAGTCTAAATTTAGGTTAATTTTAGTTATTTTATTTGAACTACTTCAAGCACATCAAAACCCTTCATGGGTAAATTGTTTCAATATAGTCCCCATACGGACTTATAATATTTTAGTAGTCCCCATAAGGACTTATAATCTTTTAATAGTCCCCAAACGGACTTATAATTTTCTTTTAGCCCTCTGTAAACAAATAAGATACTAAAAGTACTGATTAAGGCACTGTTATAAATTTCCTAATGATTTATGGGAAGCTTTGAAAATTTTATATAGGAATTCATTTCATCCTTTATCAAAGAATAGTATCAATTTTATTCAAGCTTTATCGATCTGCTAAATAATTTCAAAAAATCTTCTTAATGGTTTACCCCTGCCAAGTGGCAAGTCCACATTAATTGTCCAAAATTTTTTGTAGTTAAGGATGATTATTCCTTCTACTATGATAGTTAAGGGAGATACCCCTTCTATCCAGAGGTGGTGAACTATGTTCAAGCCTCCAAACCTATATGATCAATGCGATCATGGTAATATTGTGTAATCATTAAGAAAAATTAATCCTTGTTAACATCTAAGAACATGTTAACACTCCTGGCAGTATGACATGAGAAACCACACCAGCCGTTAAGGTATTTGGCCTGCGTCCAAGCCTTAAAGCCTATATGATCGAATTACATCATGGCAAGTATCATCAATGTGATGATCATAATATAAACATCCATTAGTGATGAAGTGCCTACGGGCTAAACTTGTTGTCCAATAAGACAACAACAGTTGTGGTCTATGACCCCCTATCTAAAGATATTGGACTATGTCTAAGCATAATAGTCTATATGATCAATGCGATCATGACTAATATCATCTTATACGATGATCATATTATTTAACATCCTTTAATGATGTTTCGCCTACGGGCTATATACTACATTGTCCATTAGTGACATTGACAAATGTGACCGTTATGGTTCACCGTCAAAGGTGATGGGCAATGCCCAAGCCTTATAGTCTATAAAATCGATAAGATCATGACTACTATCCTAAATTACGATAATTATATATACATATATGTATAAACATCCATTAGTGATGTCCATTGTTTGGCCTATGTGGCAAAATAAATCGTCCTTCAAAATAATGATAGATGTAGTCTATGACTCTCTGCCCAAAGGTGAAGAACTATGTTCAAACCTTAAAAATCCCTGATCAAATAAGATCGTGGCTTATATATATATTAATGTCCTCTGTGACAGGCCTCTTGTGCCATATTCTATATGTCCTTCGCAACAAGGCCTTCGTGCCTTATGGCTATTAATGTCCTTCATGACGAAATTATGTTTCATAATTTAAAAGTCCTTGTGGCAAGCTTTCGAGCTATCCAAAATCGTCAATATGACAAAGACAGTTGTGACATTTTGATTTCCCTGTCAAAAAGGTAATGGACTCGGTCCAAACCTTTAAATGCCATTAATGGTCCTTTTGTGACCTAGGCTAAATATAATCGATATACATTCGAATAACATTCATTAGGAATGTTCATACCCTATTAGCCTATATGGTTTAATGATACCATGGCTAATGTATGTTAGGTCGTCATGATGATGACTCGCTATTGTAATACAATTAAACAATTGATTAATTTTGGTGCTTAGTGCCAAGCTTCAAGTATGGCAAACTTTAATAAGACAAATAACAGTTGCGCTACTAATGATGCGAAAAATGCTAATGATACAACAAATGTGAACCTCAATATTAATGGAGTTAATCTCCAAGTTGTGATTGACGCAGCTGTAAGAAAGGTTATGAGAAAGGTCATGAAAAGGTTCAAAGAGCTGAGTGCTACTTGCTCTAAATCATATTTCCCTGGTCATGAGAAGAGCTATGTTCATACTTCGAATGCGAAGAATAAACCAAATAAGATGACATATAGTGAGGAGCCACGTTCCTCTAAAGGATGTACTTAAAAGTACTTTGTCTCTTGCAAGTCAAGAGACTACAATGGCGAAAAAGAGAGCCATTGATTGTGTAAAAATGTTGGATGAAATGGAAACCATTATGAATATCAGCGTTTGTGCTGAGAAAGACATTGTGAGGTATGTATCACAGTCATTCAAGGGCAATGCCCTTAGTTGGTGGAAGACTTTAATAAAGTTACAGGAAAGATACTCTTACACAATATGGGATGGTCCAAGTTTATGGGCCTTATCAGAAAAACCTATTATCCGCAACACGAAATGGAAAAGGTGGAATCAGAATTTTCTGACTATTACCATAAAAGTTCTAGACTGTCGACAGTATGTTACAAACTTTAATTTATTGTCTGGGATAGTGCCCTATTCGGTTAACCCAGAATCTAAGCATAATGCACTATATATTGGTGGTTTACCATCGGAAATTAGAGGGTATATTAAGGCTTCAAAGCCTGCTTCTTATAAATCCACTATGGATCTATCTCAGCCACTCACATTAGATGGGTTAAGAGTTAATCGGTCAAAGCTGAGTGTTGGGATTGAACCCTACCAGAGGAACAGATAATGTAAAGCCAAAACCTGATCACAACAGTGGATTCACAATAAGCAGATGTTTACACTAAGCTCTCCCCTTGACAGTGGTTACCTATCTGCTGATACACTCTAAACACTGCTCAGAAGAACAACTGATGAACCAAACACTGATGAAACAACTAAAGACTGCTAAAAGGCAAACGCTGAGCTCTATCTACTGCTGTCTCTTAAGTACTGCTGAAGATCCAAGCACTGCTCATTCAAAGACTGATCACCTTTTGAAGAAAGCACTGATGTTCAAGTAATCAGTGCTTAGGCTACAACAGTGGAACGTGAACAGTGTTAGACTTGTTTTGTATTGTATTATCAATCAGTTGTTAGACATCAGTAGTTTTGTATAGTTCAGTGTTTATAAGTTGTTAGGCTGTTAGATGTCACTATCATGGTGACGTCAGCTGAGGTACATCAGTAGTTTAGTTTGCCTATAAATATGACAGTACTCTATACTGTTATATTTGATTCGTTTTGAGTGAGTTCTTCTCCTCAATTCAATCCTTTCATCTTGTGCAACCAACCCTGGAGTATCAGGCTGAGGGGGAGTTTAGTCTGTAAGCTTGCATTGTAACCTTTTGCTTTTAATGTAATCTTTCGACTCTATGAAAAAGCAATTGTTTATCAAACTATATTCTCCTTTGATTGTGTTTACAAAGTTTGTTATCCATTTCCGCTGCACTTAAAACTGCTCATATCTAGTTGATTTGTTCAAACATCACAAACAAGCACAATCATGAGAGCCTCAGATCCTAACAATTGGTACCAGAGCCTGGACAGTCAAATTCGATCTAGCAATCAATTTGACATAATAGTTCGGCTCAAAATTCATTGATACTAAGGATGGTTGTATTCAGTTGAAAAACAGAGTAACGAGTGAATCATGATCAAAATGGTTATTCAGAAACTCTGTAAATCAACCAAGATGTCATATGACACACAAATTTTAAGCAACAAGTGATATCATGCACAAGTCACTCATAGTTTTCAGATCTGTAAAATATCTGATAAATTATGGGATCGTTCGATATTTTCAAAATAGATTTCAATTGTTGTTTTGATATTTGTGATGTTTTCACTAAAATGCTAAAGTATGAACCTCAGATTAACAAAAACCTATGTTCTTAAAACATTAGTGTTTTTTTGATAACATAATAGAGGGAAATTAAAACTTTAGTCATTCAGATCTTATGTGTTGAAAACAGGTTGAGTTCCTCAAAAGGACAAAATCAACTATGTTAAAATACATTAAGAAAATCAGGAGTCAAAAATGTCCAGATCATAGGTAATGAGAAGGTTGGCATAAGCATGTGCAGAAACGACCAAATCTCTCAAAACATTACTGCAAAATGATTCTGGAACAAGTATTCCTTCAATAAATACTCCTCAGTAAGTATTTCAATACTTATGATTGGGAAGGGTAAAAAGGGAAGAAGAAAATTCACAAAAAACTCAGAAGTGTGTTTATCTCAAAACTTTTCAAGTCAAAAGTAAAGAGTATAAACATAAAACATTATGAGTCATAGTTTAGAGTAACAATGATCATTAAGCAACTATGCGCATCCATTTGCTCAGGAAAAGGTTTTGATTCCGGTGAATGAACTCCAAAGAGGACTAGACAAATTTTTCATCCATGTGTCCTCATGTTTGCAATCAATTGACAAAGAAAATGGTAACATACAGTGGTGAGAACGTATTCAGAATGTTCTACCAACTACTGCCAAACCACTGACCATTTTGTTAAACTTAAGAATGATATGATTACGTATCTTATTGAAAAATTTACCAGATCCTCTTTGATGCTGTTTTCAGAAAATCCTTTAATCATTTTTTTTCCAAAGGATTTTCTCAAATAACCAGGATATATTGTTCAAATTTTTTTTTTGAATAATGTATTTTGAACTTTTGCTTGTTTTTGTTGGCAATAGTTTCTGTTACCTGTCGGGATATAATACCTTATTTTTGTTGGTATTATTGTCCTCATAAATGGGTCAAGAGGAAAAGGTACATATGTCAAGGTCATGTCATTTTCAGGGTTGTTTTAAACATCAAAGGTTGATTGCTAAACAGAGCTTAAACTACTGAGGTATTTATGTTTTAATTTGAATATTAAACGATAATGAGATGCCTTAGTAAAAAGTTATCATCATATGGGGTACTTAACCACTGTTGTTCAAAGCTGTATCAGTTACTCTAATCACTGTTTTGTTCAAACATCTGATCACTAAATACTATCTACTGCTGAAAGTCAACCACTGTTTCCTCACTTTGCTAAGACAAGCACTGATGCTCAAAATCAGTGTCTTATCCACTGATATACTACCCACTGATAGTAAAAATTTTCCACTGTTTTCACATTATTACCGTTGTAACCACTGATGCTTGATTCATCAGTGGCTCTTAAAACAAATGTTCTCCACCCTTCATCCATTTCATCAGTGTTTGACACGTGGTCAGTTTTTAGCCTTCAGATCAAAATAACCGCTGCCACATCAGCGATCACTTTTTCCCTAAATAAAACCCTGCCCTAAACCCCCAAACAGGGTTTTACACTGTCGAATTGAATTCCACAGTTCTCTTCTCAAAGCAGTTTCCAACCCTTCTTCTCAAAACATTCTCCGATTTTTCTTCATCAAAATGACGAAGTCAAAATCAAAATCAAAATCTAAACCAAAATCACCATCATCTTCAAAAGAGGTCGCTCAAACGACCGAAGAAACCATTGAAATCCCATACAAATCACCTCATAACTACGCGGGTCTCCTCACAAAACCTACCGATAACCACACCTTCGACTCCATCATTGATACACTATCTGCATCAAAGTACAAAACTTTGTTGACAGTAGATGCTCCCATTTACTTGCAAACCCAGAGAGAGTTTTGGAAAAATGCAAATCTTGAAAAACAAGACGGAAAAGTAGTAGCCATTAACTCCTCGATACAGGGTAAAGCATTTCAAATCACCCCACAATCAATCTCAGAGGTCTTCAAACTCGATGATCTGAAAGGTAAAACTTCTTTTGATAAAAACGAGTTAAAATCTGATTTTCTGAAAAGAGGGTATGCAGAACAATCAAAGGTAGATACCTTACAAAAAGGTTATTTTCCATCTGCACCCAGATTTTTATTTCACACATTTTTAAGTTGTGTTTCTAATAAAACAACAGCGTTTAATGAAATACCATTGAAGATTCAAAGCCTGGGATATGCTATTCTAAACAATAAAGATTACAACTATTCCCAGGAGATCTTCAATGACATGGTAAAGAATGTTGACAGCAAATCCAGGGCCGGTTTTTGGGCCGGCGAAACCGTGCCGTCGCTCGAGGCCCAAATTTTTAAAGGGCCCGAAAGGTTTTTATAAGCTTCTATATATATATATTGAATTATATATTTAGTATATGCATTCATTTATTATTCTAAAAAGTGTTTGTGGTGGAGTGGAAAAAATCATCCCAAGATATGTAGAAGACTCAAGTTCAAGTCTTGCCTCCACCACAAAGGTTTTATTTTTTTAATTCATTTCCCCTTTAACCATAATTTCGGGCCCCATTCTTTTTATCGCCCGAGGCCTAAATTTTTTTTAAAGTTCTCGGGGACGGCTCTGAGCAAATCATATCTTCTTTTTCCAAGATTTCTGAGCTATTACTTTAAACATAAATTTGAAAAAGAGGATGAAAATTTGCCCAAACAAGGTGTCCATTTTCAAATAAAAGGTTTAACAATTGAAATATTTTCAAGAATGATGGCACCAATAAAATTAAAAGCAAAGGTGCCTGAGCAGACTTTAGAAACTGCCACTGATCCTCAGGCAACTTCTGCTGAGCCCACTGCTCCAGGTGATCAGAGCAGCACAACCACTGCTCTGAAACCCACACCTGACATTACCAAGAAGACCAAAAGAAAAACATCCAGAAAACCCACCAAACCCAAACCAAAGGCAACTTTGGAAGATGAGATCCCAGAGCAACTGCCAGTGACAAAACAAATGTCACCACAAACCACTGCTGCTACTTCCTCACAGCAGTTGGAAGAAAGATCTCAACCTATGCCTAAAACTCCTCCTGCATCCTCACAAAAGGATCAGGTTGTAATCATAGGGACACCAAATTATGAAGCTCTGGATCCACTCGGATCTATCTTCCACAGTCCTGATCCCAAGGACATGTCTCTTTCAGCACCCATACCCTCACCAATCATAATGCCACAATCAATAATACCCCTGTTGCATGCAGTTGTTATTGCACAGAAACAAACCAGTTCCTCTCTATCACCCATTACTGAGAGTATACCTCCACAAGTGACTGGGTCTGATGCTTATACCTCTGCTATCCCAGCAACAACTGAGGAGGTTACACCCCCTGAGTTACAAGTAACTCTCGGTGGTAGTTCAAGTGGAGCAGCAACTACAACTGATGGATCAACAGATCTTCAGTTGGACAGTTGTTTCATTAATAAGACTCCCTTGAAGGCAATTTCTTCCATGGCAACATCGGTAACCACCAGTGAGTTGATTTTAACCACCGGTACCATCAAAGGTTTATCGAGTGCTGAAGAAAGAAGTCCCCAGTACCAAGAACAAGGGGCATCAATGGATGATTTTTGGGACTCAGTTCCTAAGTCACACATTGATACAACCACTACTGGTGGGGATTCAGATGATCCTACTAATGTAGGTGATGACTCAAAATATCAGGATTTGACGACAAGAGTTGAAAAACTTGAAGATTCAGTTGCTGAAATTAAAGATATGGTGCAAGAGATTTTAAAAGCTCAAAAAGCACAAGCTACTGCTGTTCCTGCTCAAGCACCTGCACAACATGCATTTGCTGCAAATGAGCTTTGGAATATCTTTCAACCCATGCTTGAAAAACAACAACATATGGCTGATCAAAAGCATGCTATTCAAGTACAAATGCTGACCAACATGGTGGAATCAAGGTTTAAAGACACTCAAGCAGATATCAAGGCTATAAAGGCTAGCTTACAAAAGACTGCCCATAGTGGAAAAGTTCCATCTTCCATCCTCTTCATGGATACACCCCTTGCAGATAATGCCAAAAAGGGGGAGAAAATCAAGTTGAGAAAGAAAGGAATAGAAGATGGGCTGTATATTGAACCAGAAGAAGAAAAACAGTCATCTAAATCACCTCAAACCACAAAATCCAAAACTTCAATTCAAACAGCTGATACATCAGTAGTTACAAAAACTGCTGTCTGTAGCCAAACAGCTGCCATGACATCAACACACACACCTCCAACACACACCACTCTATCACACACCATCACAACCATTGTTCCACCACCATCGTCATCTACAATCATATCACCACCACTGCCTCCTGCCATAAAGCAGAAGACAGCAGATGTTACAACATCTGCTATAATGACAACAGTGATTGAAACACCAGTTGTTTCAACCACTGTCAGTCAATTACAATCACAAACCACTGCTATCAAATCTCAAACCACTGATCCACCCAAAACATCATCAGCCTCTCCTACATTAAAAAGGAGAAGGGTTTTCATTCCTGATGATGAGTCACCACCACCATCACCACCATCAAATACTACCTCACATTTTCCATCCCCTGCTCAAAAGCAGAAGACATCTGCTGACATATCAGCAATTGTAATGACAACAGCGGTTGAAACACCAGTTGTTTCAACCACTGTTAGTCAAACATCCACCACTGATCTCATCATTCCGACACCACAACCTCCAAAGCCTCACAAAAGAAAAAGAGAAACAGCACAGGCTACTGATGAAAAGTATGATCCTGTTGCTGCTAAATATCCATTGGAATTAGAAGCTGTGAAAAATGAGATGAAACAGTTTTACACTGAAGATGATCCTACAAAAAGGAAATTTCCTTCTCTCATAGGTTTCATAATTCCAGAAAACATGGATGAATATCTTGAAATAAAAGTAAGACAAGCAAGGATAAGAGCCAAAGTTGAATGCAAGGATCAAGGTGATGAAGCCATTTTGGAAAGAAGGGAATTCCTGCTCAACAAAGTCAAACAAATAGAAGAATATGCAAGTGATCTGAACAAAGAAGTGTCAAGTTTATTCCCTAAAGCAGAACAACGAAATGAATTGAGAAAAGAATATCTTGCATACATAATGAAAGAAAAGTTCTATCCTGCTGAAGAAACAGAATTCAAAGACTGGCCAATCGTTGCACTAAAGCTTGAGGCTAACAGAATTGAAAAGATTAAACTTGATCCACGGAAGAAAAAGACAGGTCCAAATTGGAACAAATACAACAAATTCATAGCTGATCTTATTTCCGAGAATAAAAGAAAGAAGCAGGAGTTGGTGGATGGAAAGGTGGATACTGCGGATGCCATAGCAAAATGGTCAAAGCAGCAAACTGATGAAGCTTATGAAAGGCTTGAGAAGCAGAGGTTGAAAGTCTCTGACATTCCTAAAAAGTCTAACTACAAAAAGCTACAGGAGCAAGTCAAGACCTTTGAAACACAGATCAGCACAACAGAAGCCTTTGTCACAAAATTGAAAAAAGAAAGGAAGGAAATGCTGTCAACTGGAGAAGAGAAGAATAAAGAAGCTATCAAGAAAATAGCTTCAGATAAAGAAAGATTAGCAAAACTACAAGACCTTGCCAAAAGGGTCAAAGTAGTAAGCCAAAAGTCATCAGTAGATGTCACAAACAGTGAGCTGTCTGACAAAGAAGTTGAAGCAAACATAGCTGCAGCCATTGAGATTATTGAAAAAGCATTCATACGAGTGTCTGAAGCTCATGATACTGCTCTGCACTTCTTCTCTAGGCCAAACACTTTAAGTTCATCAGTAAATAAACCTCTCCCAAGAAACCCATTTGGTTTAAAAATATTAAAGTGGCTCTCTGATCAAAAGACCCACGTATTGACTCTGGTCAGAACCAATGGAGAAGTGAGGCATATATCAAGGAATCAAGCACTAGGCCTAAGTGTTGAAGATCTACAAGATCTCCTTGAGCTTACGCTGTGCAGGGATGAGGTTGATTTAAGTTCCAAAGAATTTGAAGAAGAATTTAAAAGAAAAGCAAAGGAACTTCTGATGAAGAATAAAAATCCAGAATAATGACAGGTTTTGGCATTATCTGTTCCAGGGGGAGATTGTTGGGATTGAACCCTACCAGAGGAACAGATAATGTAAAGCCAAAACCTGATCACAACAGTGGATTCACAATAAGCAGATGTTTACACTAAGCTCTCCCCTTGACAGTGGTTACCTATCTGCTGATACACTCTAAACACTGCTCAGAAGAACAACTGATGAACCAAACACTGATGAAATAACTAAAGACTGCTAAAAGGAAAACGCTGAGCTCTATCTACTGCTGTCTCTTAAGTACTGCTGAAGATCCAAGCACTGCTCATTCAAAGACTGATCACCTTTTGAAAAAAGCACTGATGTTCAAGTAATCAGTGCTTAGGCTACAACAGTGGAACGTGAACAGTGTTAGACTTGTTTTGTATTGTATTATCAATCAGTTGTTAGACATCAGTAGTTTTGTATAGTTCAGTGTTTATAAGTTGTTAGGCTGTTAGATGTCACTATCATGGTGACGTCAGCTGAGGTACATCAGTAGTTTGGTTTACCTATAAATATGACAGTACTCTATACTGTTATATTTGATTCGTTTTGAGTGAGTTCTTCTCCTCAATTCAATCCTTTCATCTTGTGCAACCAACCCTGGAGTATCAGGCTGAGGGGGAGTTTAGTCTGTAAGCTTGCATTGTAACCTTTTGCTTTTAATGTAATCTTTCGACTCTATGAAAAAGCAATTGTTTATCAAACTATATTCTCCTTTGATTGTGTTTACAAAGTTTGTTATCCATTTCCGCTGCACTTAAAACTGCTCATATCTAGTTGATTTGTTCAAACATCACAAACAAGCACAATCATGAGAGCCTCAGATCCTAACACTGAGACTGCCGGGAAAAAGAAAAAGGGAAAAGGATAACTCCCAGAAATCTAACAGACCAAAGGTCAAAGTAGTGTGGCATCTGTAGTTTCCTGAATGTAGAAACATAAAGAATGTTGTCTATTTCGGCTGTGGCGTTAAGGGCCACATCAGGACTGACTGCCCTAAAAACCTGTCAAGGATGGTATAATTAAGTATAGAAAGACTAAGGCTGGAGGTGCTTAAACCCTCCTGATGAATGCCAAAGGCAGTTCATATCAATAATGACACCAGGTACATCCCTTATCGTGAATCAATTGCTAAGAATCCTGTTTTGATTCAGGAACTACTAAGTCTTCCATATATCTTAAGCTTAGCAAACTTTTGGAATTTTTCCCATAAGAACTCCATGTATTAAGAGTAAGGTAAAACTTACCGACGAAAAATCATAGGAGCCATTTCTTCTATTCTTGTCGGAGAATCTTCATTCATAAGATCTGGAGTACTCTATCTTCAGATAGAGTACAACAATATATGCTTTTTTTATCTCATTGATTTCTATCAACAGAGAATGCTAGACTATGCTTGATAAAAGCGCCATATGAGGATTGGCGTATCCTAGTGTGTCCCATAGATTGCTTCCATGGCTGATCAGTATGGTGGTTTAATGCATGGAACCACTAAGATATCCCAATGGTCATATTGTACTAAAGTCGGCAAATGGTATTCAAAGAAGATATCCAATATAGAAATGTCCAAATAAGTGTCACTAATTAAGGCATCCATGCATTCGTAAGGAAAATGTGCCATTTATATGGCACCAGTAACGATAGATGAACTCAAGCCTGAGATTTAGAATATCTCTGTCACCTCTGTTATCTTGATTTGTCTTCTCCCAAGAACTACCCTGTTTACCTCCTGAGAGGCAGGAGGGATTAGGATTAATATCCCACTTCGGGTTGCATCTATTGAAAATCTCCGTATCGATTAGTACCGACGGAAATGGAAGAACTAAGAGCCGATTAGATAAGCTTTTAGAGAAGGTTTCATAAAGCCTAATTCATAATTCTGAGAGCTCCAGAATTATTAATTAAGAAAGATAGTTCATTATGCTTATGCATTGATTACCGCAACCCTAATTAGGTAACGATCGAGAATCGTTATCAGCTGCCCAGAATCAACAATTTGTTCGACTAACCATGAGGGTAGCTATTCTTTAAGAATGATTTAAGTAGTAGTTAGAATGACTATCTCACCTTAAATAAGCTCTCCTATAACTAATAGAAATTATATAAGCGTCAAGGTTGTTCCTTTGGAGGCCTTGTATAGAAAGAATGTCAAACGTCCGTTTGTGGGACAAAAGTTTGGTAAGTCCAAATTATTAAGACCTGAGATTACCCTGGAGTCAACGGATAAGATCATACGAATCTGCGATCAACTGAAAGCTTCCAGTAATCGGCAGAAGAGCAATGCGAACAAGAAGCGCAAATCTCTAAAAGTTCCAAGTAAGGAACAAGATGTCACGGCCCCCGCCCCCGGTTTGACCCGGATCAGGAGCCGCGGGACAGGAAACACGCGGTAGTCAAGTTTACAGCGGAAGTCTTTAGCAGGATCGTTTTAATTATTGAAAATGCCCGAGTATTATTTATTTACATTTCGGGATAACCCCGTAATTTTCATCATTTCATTATTTTACAAACATGTTTATTTATTTATATGAGCCACTACTTCAAGCTTGATGGTGCTCCGTAGCACGTGTACTGATTTCACAGTATGTCACCTGAAACATGTTGTAAAAAGGTTTTGTCAGCGGGGAAATACTGAGTGAATCATTCAGTTTTGTTTAAAACGACACATAGTTATAAATTACAGCATAAGAGCGATTACAATGGCATTATCTTATTTTATATCTGGTATTGCCACCCGTGTGACGATGGTCATATCACTATTGGGTCCAGTCACCCAATTAGTGACGTTTTATCACTGTTAGGGCTTGTAGCCTAACCACTGTTAGGGCTTACTGCCTAACCCTGTGAGAAATTAGTAATGTGCACAATACCCCACTAACCAGCGATCAAGATAACCACGACTTAATCCCTGTAATTATAATACTTTGAAAATAATTTGGAGTATTGTAAAACAGTTTGATAAAAAGAAGAATGACTCACATTGCAGAATTAACGAGCAGTGTATAAGCCTACTGATTAGCCTTGTTTATTTCTAAATTAACAATAATGCACACAAAACAGGATTAGTGATCAATACAGCAGTTACGATAACTTCCCCGAGATCAATTTTGACAATGAATGTCCAAGTGCAATACTTCGGCTCATTTATCAAAATGACAAACGATAAAGTATAGTACTTCAACTCGTATATCGAATTATCGACAACGACAAAGTACAATGCTTCGGCTCATTTATCGGATTACCGACAAACGATAAAGCATAGCCCAATGGGGGCAGCACTTAGACATTCTTTGGATATATTGATCCCGGAAACTGAATCGTAATAGCGATCGAGTAATTACCCTGATTGCGGCAGCGTTTCGTGACGTGTGTGTGTTAATTGAAGTAATTTGGTGATATCTCGACGTACAGAACGAATTCTCTCGTCGAACTAACGCAGGAAATCAAGTGCCAAACTCCTCTATTTATACCTGAAATTTGGTCTCCCTCGCGTGTCACGACAGGGAAACATGGTCCTGGCGCGTGGCGCGACGGGTCACTTTTAATATGCGGTAGCCACGCGTCTCAGTAGCTTGGGTGAGTCGACGGTTCGTTAAAATTCAATTTCTATCGAAAACAGTTTGAGAAATACTAACTAGGAAATACCCCCCCTGAGTTTTAGGGGCCCTGATCCTGATTCCGTTTGTTCTGAAAATTTTAGGGTTTATGCCAAATCACTTGGGTGTCTCAATTAGGGTTTTCTTAATAGCTAATTACCTTCCTAATTATGGATTTTGGTGACAGTTGTTACATCCTCCCCACCTTAATAAAAATCTCGTCCTCGAGATTTACTGGAATAGATAAGGGTATCTTTGCTTCATTTCTGATTTCAGTTTGTAGATATATTCAGATTCTTTCTTTGAGTTCTATTAATATTATTGTTTATGTGTAAAAATTTTACTCGTCTATCCTTTATTCGTAGTGATTTCTTTACGAAATTTTGACTTTTCGTTTATCTCTTTTTCTTGAAGAGACACTACCAGGGATTTGTCTATCAACTATTTCTGGAAATTGGATATATGAAATATATCATGTATTCTAACTACTTTGTCGAGTAGTTTGAAAATAATAAACTACTAATCTTATTGGAAATGGTCCTACGTATCTTTAGACTTAGTTTTCTTTTCTTACTGAATCTAATAATTTCTTTTAAGGAGATATTTTTAATAATATTTTGTTTCCAACTCGAACTTTAATGGATTTGGTTTATAGTCGTCTTCAGTCTTTCCCTTGGGATACTAAATATTACAGTTGTATTTACTCCAATATGTATCTTAAATTCTTATGACCTGTATGGGTAATAACTTTATCTTCTTACAGATAGTGGTTTCTAATCTGAAGGTTAAATTTATGCTATAAGATTTTAAAGCTTCTTTTGATTTAGATTTTTATTTAACCTTAATTGTTTTAGCTTATTTTAGGAATATATATTTTATCAAATATACCATCTATAGTATCTATTTGAATTTACAGAATTCCAAATTTTCTTTTAGGGATTGCGGAATTTGTCATTTAATATTGTTCGAAACACAAATCTATTGTGGACAAATACCTAGTATTTGAAAATTGAGCAAATAGATTTTTATTCCTAGAGAATAGGTATTGATTTCTAATTTATTTTTCTATAATCGATATATCTTTTCCTTAATCCTTCCTTTCTATTAACACGGAAGCTTTTATAAAGGAGTTGAGCAAAGTTGGTTATTATTCCTATAACATTGAATCCGGCTAATTTATTAATAACAAATTTTACAGAAAAGTTTACGTCCTATTAATTCTATCTTTGCTTCTTGCAAAATATTATTTATTCTAACGAAATCTGCGTCAACTGTAAAAGTTGGCCTAAGGTTTGGTTAAAGGTAAATTAAGGACTTGGCAAAATGAAGTATTTATAAAACTTTGGTTTGCTCTAGAGTCAAATAATTCTTTTGCCTAATCGTCGGAAATTTTAAAACGTACCAACTATGATGTCAGGAATTAGTTCAGCTTCCTGAGTAGTTAATTGGAAAGCTCTTGCATTTCTCTTGGTAGTCCCTTCTGTAGGTTTTGTCTTTTCGTTTGCTGGGTTGCCTAATTTCGGGCAGTTAGTTTTGTAATGTCCAGCTTCTCCGCAATTGTAGCAGGTTATTGCATTCTTTTTCCTGCAATCCTCTTCCCGATGTCCTGGAATTTTGCAGAAATTGCAACATCCTTTGCATTTTCCAAAATGCCTTCTGTTGCAAGTATCACAAAGTGGGATGGTAGGAAATCGCTCATTTCCTCTTTTCCTGAGATGGTTATTATTACCTACATGGAATTCTTGGGAAATTTTTTGGGCTAAATCCTTCCTCCTATTTTCTTCCCGAGTGCGTACCAGTCCGTCAGTTAGGGTGTTGGCTAATTCTACCGCATCGTCAATTGTACGAGGTCTCGCAGCTTTGACAATGTCACGAATTTCGCTAATTAAACCCCAGATATAGCGAGATATAAGTACCGATTCTGGCGAAGCCAGTGTAGGTACAATTCTGGCATACTCAAAGAATTTTGAAGTACACCCTCGACAATCTACGTCCACCATTCGGTGACTTAAAAACTTATTTGCCATTTGCTCTTTCTCATATTCGGGACAAAATTTTCTTTCTATTAATCGCTTAAATTCTTCCCAACCTATGGCATAGGCTATGTCACTTCCTTTGGCTTGTAACACGGTATTCCACCATTCTAATGCTTCTTCTTTGAAAAGGTGTGACGCATACATAACCTTATCTTCCTCAACACATTTACTTATTCTAATCACTGCCTCAGTTTTCTCTAACCAACGTAGTGCCGCAGTTGCCCCTTCATTGCCTGCGAATTCTACAGGTTTACAGGCAAGAAACTCCTTATAAGTGCAACCAGGTGTTGCAACTTTCTTTTTCTTAGGGAGCGGAGCTCGTCGCGGTTCATTATCATGATTAGCATGATCATTACCTCCGTTTACGCTATTACTGAAATTATCTTCAGAAATACGTTTACTAGGAATGATTTGCTGTGGTTCTATGGGATTTTTAACAGCATTGACAATTGCTGGAATAGCGTTGGCTATCCCTTGAGCAATCATTGTTGGAATAGTGTTGGCTATCCCTTGAGCAACAATATTTTCTATATCCTGCCTAGTCATATATTGACCCCCTGACTGTTGCTCAGATTGATTACCTTCGTTAACTGGTTCATTATTAGCGTGTTCCATTGGATAACTGATTTATAGATAAATAATTAGTATACAAGAAATAATCTAATGTTACACTTAATTGCACATAACCACATGTACCCAATTCTGTAAATTTTCTATGATATTTATTATATCATGCTTCTATATACAATCGTTTTATTATTTATTTTACACATACTAGTTTTATTTATTACTATTACATAATCGTAATTTCATAAATTCCCGATCCTTTTGCTAAATAATAGTCTAGTAACGGTATTTCCTTGGATCGTATTTCCAGGAGATTTGTTTTCCAATCTCTTGAATCCTACTCCCAATATTTATTAGTTCCTGATCCAAGTGGTGAAGTCTAGCTGTATTCTCGTTACTCTTTTGGTGGATTTGGTAAAGGGTTCAGTTGGAACTGAGGAAAAAGCTTATAGGGATTATTCTGTAATTGTATTTCATGAGTCAACCATTCGTCTATATCGGAAGGTCGTGAGCGGATCAAAGGATTTTAAATAGCTGGGTCTAAGTTTGTTGGTAGTTGTGTTTCATCACAGGGTTTAATAGTATTGAAATTTTCTAATACGAAATCTAACTCTTCTTGAGATGGTAATCCCTCAATTTGCCTAGAACTTTCTTCAATTTCTGTTTTCTTAGGCTCGAGAGGTAAAGCATTAAATTCTATAGGTTCCTCCCTGGCTGGTATATACCTATTGAAATCTCTGGAAACCTCTATTCTTACTGGATAGAGATTTAAGTTCTGGAGGGCATTAGACAAATCACTCATTCTGTTTACACACAATTATTATGTCAGAATTTATAACAAATTTGGTAGAAATACTCGTTTATTTATCCGAACAACTAGAATTTAGAGCACCCTAGATTTTATTTATAAATTTATTTATTTACTGAATAAGGCTTCTAGATTTTGTAAAGACACTAAAATTTTATTTTATTTGCTACACATATAAAATTTGTTTCATGTTATATGCAATTAATCAGATAATAAAACACATAATCACATAATAGCAATTTAATAAAGATTAAGTATTTTCTAAATAATTAATAGGCTTAAATCAGTGGCTTGATTAGTGGCTCTGATACCACCTCTTTCCTGTCACGGCCCCCGCCCCCGGTTTGACCCGGATCAGGAGCCGCGGGACAGGAAACACGCGGTAGTCAAGTTTACAGCGGAAGTCTTTAGCAGGATCGTTTTAATTATTGAAAATGCCCGAGTATTATTTATTTACATTTCGGGATAACCCCGTAATTTTCATCATTTCATTATTTTACAAACATGTTTATTTATTTATATGAGCCACTACTTCAAGCTTGATGGTGCTCCGTAGCACATGTACTGATTTCACAGTATGTCACCTGAAACATGTTGTAAAAAGGTTTTGTCAGCGGGGAAATACTGAGTGAATCATTCAGTTTTGTTTAAAACGACACATAGTTATAAATTACAGCATAAGAGCGATTACAATGGCATTATCTTATTTTATATCTGGTATTGCCACCCGTGTGACGATGGTCATATCACTATTGGGTCCAGTCACCCAATTAGTGACGTTTTATCACTGTTAGGGCTTGTAGCCTAACCACTGTTAGGGCTTACTGCCTAACCCTGTGAGAAATTAGTAATGTGCACAATACCCCATTAACCAGCGATCAAGATAACCACGACTTAATCCCTGTAATTATAATACTTTGAAAATAATTTGGAGTATTGTAAAACAGTTTGATAAAAAGAAGAATGACTCACATTGCAGAATTAACGAGCAGTGTATAAGCCTACTGATTAGCCTTGTTTATTTCTAAATTAACAATAATGCACACAAAACAGGATTAGTGATCAATACAGCAGTTACGATAACTTCCCCGAGATCAATTTTGACAATGAATGTCCAAGTGCAATACTTCGGCTCATTTATCAAAATGACAAACGATAAAGTATAGTACTTCAACTCGTATATCGAATTATCGACAACGACAAAGTACAATGCTTCGGCTCATTTATCGGATTACCGACAAACGATAAAGCATAGCCCAATGGGGGCAGCACTTAGACATTCTTTGGATATATTGATCCCGGAAACTGAATCGTAATAGCGATCGAGTAATTACCCTGATTGCGGCAGCGTTTCGTGACGTGTGTGTGTTAATTGAAGTAATTTGGTGATATCTCGACGTACAGAACGAATTCTCTCGTCGAACTAACGCAGGAAATCAAGTGCCAAACTCCTCTATTTATACCTGAAATTTGGTCTCCCTCGCGTGTCACGACAGGGAAACATGGTCCTGGCGCGTGGCGCGACTGGTCACTTTTAATATGCGGTAGCCACGCGTCTCAGTAGCTTGGGTGAGTCGACGGTTCGTTAAAATTCAATTTCTATCGAAAACAGTTTGAGAAATACTAACTAGGAAATACCCCCCCTGAGTTTTAGGGGCCCTGGTCCTGATTCCGTTTGTTCTGAAAATTTTAGGGTTTATGCCAAATCACTTGGGTGTCTCAATTAGGGTTTTCTTAATAGCTAATTACCTTCCTAATTATAGATTTTGGTGACAGTTGTTACACAAGACTCTATTGAAAATACCAACACAGAAGGGTGTGATAAGTACTCAGTAAAAAAGGGTGAGTCAAGCCCTGGATATATAGGACCATTCGAGAAAATTGAATATGTCAGATTAATAGCCTATAAACTAAAACTTACTCGAAGAGCTTGGTGGAATCTACGATATATTTCACATTTGTAATTTAAGGAATATCTAACCATTAAGTTGCTAAGCATTAATACATGAAAATGTGCAGATAATAAAAGCGTTCGGTCTGTTAAGAAACCGGTATCGAACAAGAACCGATAAGGATCAAGAAGCTCCGATGAAAACATATACCTGTTATTAAGGTTAAACGGGATGCCGTAGAGGCCCTTATTATACATGGAAGATCATGTTCACTACGTGACAGAAGTACTCCTATCTTTTTGAGCAAATCTCGAGGTCGAGATTTCTTTTAAGGGGGTGAGGATGTAACACCTCGTAAAATCGTGTCCAATGATGTGTTGACACGTATAATAAACCCTAATAAAGTCAAACGCTGACTATGAGGGACTAATTTCGTCAAAAAACAAAAACTATGAATGTTGAGGGACTAGAAGTGTCTACATGCCAAACTTGTGCTCTGATTGACCACACATGATGAATATATTCTTAAACAAGTAAATATTCGAACGCAAGAAGCCGTTTGTGAAAGTAAACGAAAGTTTACAAGAAAAAGGGGTTAAACGTGTCAGCATGTTAATTCTTACCTCTGAGTGACCTTTTAACCGTGGAATCTCCTTTGAAATCTACACGTTATTCTCTACATGATTCTTCTTTGAAATCTCACTTTTCACTGTGGAATCTCTAAGATTTGAGCTCTTGAAGATGATGTCATCATGGCGGTTGTACCAAACTGTTGCGTGATGACATTCTAGTCGAGATCTAGCTCAGATCTAAGGAATTTCATATGTTTTACACTGAATCTTAACTAAATCTAGACTTTTTCAGCTAAAACTTATGTTTTCTCTCATCGTTCTTGACTTTTCATTTAAAACGGTGGAATCCGGATCTGAACGGACTGAAGACTTGATGATTAGTCTTGAGCCAGCTTGGAAATGGATTGTTGCCGAAGAAGATGACCGGAGTACGGATTCCGACATAAGCATCGCCTGGAACAGACGACTGGACGGACTGGTGTGATTCCCATCCGATCAGGATGGCTGTACATTGGTGTGTTTACCATTGTCTCAATACGTACCATGTCGTCGCCGTCAAAATAGAAACTTAAGAAACTTTACAAGGTTGAGAACGGGGCAGGGACAACTCAATCGAATGGCAATCCGATCGGATAACCATCCGATCGAACTGCCATCCGATCAGGTAACACTTGCCTCGTAACGTTAATCATTTTTAGAAACTTTGAATCTTTGATCGTCGAATGGCAATCCGATCGGATAGTCATCCAATCTAACTGCCATCCGATCGAGGTAACAATGTGTTTTGGAACCTTCCAACACTTAGAAACTTTTTCAGAAACTTGAACACTTGGTAACTATGTGGAATCTTGACACTTAGATCGAACGACCATTCGATCGAATGGCCATCCGAGCGGATGACCATCCGATCGGATGGCAATCCGTCCCTCACTCATAACAGTCACTTCAATCGAATGGCCATCCGATCGGATAGCCATCCGATCGAACCGCCATCCGATCCAGTGACTGATCCGACAGTTTGCGCAATCTCGTTGTTTTGTCTGACACTTATCTGTTGTAATCTAATCAGGCTAAATCTAAAGAGCTCCCTTTGATTCAATAACAGTTAATATGTTAAGCAATCACTGTGAGTATACTCGATCCCTTTTTGTTTTAAACGTTGGGATGCAACATGTATTCTATTAAACTATGATACTTGAGACTTTTTGGAAACTAAACTCTATCCTATGTGTATGTGAAACTTGTGATTCTTGTATTCTATATGCTATGTAGACGTTTAATCCAGAGTGTGTAGTTCCGCCTTAACAATAGTAGCGCTATAGGAGATGCACCTGCCCATTATTCTCGGGGGTATTGTTAGGAGGATTCTAGTTTTCCTTAAGACTTGGGAAAACACTAAAGCATCGGGATACTTGGGCTATCACTTGTTGGACTGCGAACACTAGCACGGCTGAAACTATTTTGTATCACTTACATGATGGATATGAGTTGTTTTTAATCTATTATTCTACTACTCAAACTTGTATACTCGCCAATACGTTTTTGTACTGACTCTATTTTAATACATGTTGCAGGCTGACAGGATTCTAGGATTCTTGAAACAAGCTAGGATGAAGCCTAGAAACTACATTTAGTTAATCAAGAAACTTTTGAAACTATGTTGATGATTTTATGATATATAATCGTGGATTGATGTTTGGTAGACAAACTTTGCATGAAATCAATTAATTTATATTGAAACAATAGTGTTATGGATTCTCATGAGCAATCTGAACGCTTAGTGCTCGCACCCCGATGTTTCCGCCATCGGTTGGGGTGTGACAAGTGCCTTAAGAGAGAGCCTTGATGAGATGACATTGGTGGAGGAGGTTCTCATAGACCGAGTGAACTACCTTCCCATGGGGCTGGAGGATTGTTTTAGAGAAATCAACCTTTTCCATCAAAGGTTGAATATCTTGGCTTTACCTCCCATGGAGCCAATCATCCCACAAGAAGATTGGAACCTAGCCAATGAGATCATACAACCTACAGGTTGGGATGTCGAGATTCCGGAACCTCCTCCTATTAACGCCACTTTTGAGGTCCCGATCAACCCCGCACCCGCTCAAGATGAGGCGTAAGAAGAGCCCTTTATCTTCCTACCAATGGAGATTGAAGGAATGCTCAACGACATCTAGCTTGGGTATTTCCGATAAAAGCTATTAGTCCTCCATCTTCCAACATTCATAATTTAGAAATGTAGCTTTTAGGTTGTTAAAAATTGATCTCGGAAAGGTATTTCCAAGATTTTATCTACTAGCTTTAGTTTAAGTAGGTTTCATTTACTTGTAATATTTTATTTTAATGAAAAAATGGATGTTTGGACGATGGTATTTCAAATAAATGTGGTAGAGAAAACGAAAACACAAAATGGATGATGAAATGGAGCCCATGCACGTAAAAAAAAGAAGCCTCCCGACTCATTTTCTGTAAAACAGTGGTTGCAGCACGGGGTCGTGCTCACTCAGCACGCCCCCGTGCCCGTCTTACTGTTGTCAAACATTCCCTGTCCAGAAGGTGGCACGGGCCGTGCTCAACCAGCACGCCCCCGTGACCACCCCACTGTAAGTATTCTGTTCTCATTTGTTACTGGCACTTTGGACACGGGGTCGTGCTGCAAGTGCCAGTAACCAAATTTTTTTGTTATTTTCATAATTTTTACACATTTTTTCAAAAAAAAAAATCCTTTTTGGGACACATTGGGGATAATGTGTAATTTAAGTTGGGGGGGGGGATAATAAACACCTTGAATCGTTTGTTCTAAATCAAGCCTTACACAAAACTCGCCTTGGAACCGCTAAACACCCCAAACTTTTTCAAAAAATTTTCTTTTCATTTCTTTAGTTATCTTAAGTTTAGTTAGGTAAACAAGTTCTAAAAATTATGTTTTTACAAATATACAACCGATAGCGTGGTGATAAAAAAAACCAATTCAGAAAAATTACGAAAATGGGCATAATAAATCTTTGTCAAATTTGAATATATATACATTTTTACATTATAACCCTTTTTCCTACAAAAGTGAGTTTTGAGCCATTACCGAGCATAAAAATATACATCTTTACTAATTTCTCAATTTTCGTTTCTTGTGTGAATATCTCGTTTGGTTCTTACGAATCTAGAACTTGACAACCCGATACGTTCCAAGTCCTTACCGACAAAAATCTAAGTAAGTAAATGATAGATGCATTAGGACAAACCCATTTTTCAAACAGAACCTCTATTTTATTTGCTTTATTCAAAAACACCCCATTAGTTAAACCATTTGAACCTTAAAAACCGTTTCATTTCAAACCCACAAAAAACTACTTTTTCATTTTTCATCTTTCATTTTTGTAAACTTATCGATTATTAAATTACGATTACGGCTCAGTTTCAACTTTGGCAACCAAAAAAAAATCAGAAAAATTGAAAAAAATATGCCAAAGTATTTTTTGCTAAGCCAAAAAGCAATAGAAAAACCGATAGTTTACGTTTTTACCCTTTTTCCGAATAAAACTTACCAAACCCGAACCACCACCTACCCTTCAAAGTTCTCTTGATACTCATTAGGATTTAACGCCAAGGAGGAGGTTTTATCGATTGTCAAGCATATGTTAGGAGTGAGTTCCAAATGGGGCATGAGGGTTTCACTTAATATTGGCCGAGTGTTGAGTGAATACTTGTAAGGTGTGTAAATTTGTATATTAAATGGAATTTTATAAAGGCATATTATGCCCAAAGTAAATATTTTTCGTAAATTAAGTTTTAAATAAATCATGACGAATAGCATTGTAAATAAAATAAAAACAAAATAAATTTAAAACTTGGATACCCGACACTCTAAAGATAGGACCAAAAAAAACCTTCTCTTCCACCTATTCCACTTGGGTTTGTAAGCCACGTAATAGAGTTTTGCTTGAGGACAATCAAAGATTCAAGTGTGGGGGCATTTGATGTGATTAAAATACAACATATAAATTATGTCAAATACGGCGTCAAAGCAACCCTTTTTAGTACTAATGTTGAGAAAAAAACTCGTGTTTTCATTCCTTTTAGATTTTCAAGGATAAAAGAGCTTAAATGTGCAAAAGGAGCAAAAAGACAGCAAAATCCAACATAAATGAAAAGAAGTGGGAATTGTCGCAGCTCGACAAGCCCCAATTCCCATCAAACCTCGAAATAACAAGAACAGAAGGCTGACACGGGGCCGTGTCCACCAGACACGAGTCGTGTCCGAAGATGGATACTGGGCAGGAGAAAAAGACAACTACAAAAGACAAAAATAACAGCCAACACGGGACCGTGCTAAGCCAACACGGGGCTGTGCTAAGCCAACACAGGGCGTGGTCAACTCAAAGATTTCCAGAATCTGCAATAGTACAGCAAGTACTTTGGCCACGGGTGGTGCCGTTGACACTTGGGGCCGTCTTAGTACATCCGACAAGCAGTTAATGAGGAAGACAGAAAAAGATGGGCACGGGGTCGTGCCAGCCGGGCACGGGCCGTGCTGAAGCTTCTAAAGACAGCTATAAATAGAAATGTTTGGTTCCACTTCAACTCATTCCTTGGCAAACCACTTTTCTCTCACTTGCCACCACTCCACCACTACTACAACACCATGATCCACCACCATCATCCATTTTTCCATCTTTAGAGTGTGTGTAGTCTCGGGATCCAATATTGATCGTAAAAATCTTTGTCAAACAAAGGCCATGCTTGGCTAAATTCTTACATCACTTGGTGAAGACATATCTTTTATGTATTTCTTTTATGATTTCCAATCTTTGGCTATTTTTTAATTGGGTATGTATTAATGATTTTAATAATTAGTTTTTTTATTGAAGGCGAATTTATTCAAACACTCTTTATATGTTCGTTTACTCAACATGTTCATGTCTTTACGGTCTATATAAAACATGTTAATTAACCCGAAAGGGAGATTAGATGGGTGGTTTGGGTAATTCTATGTCTCGTTCGGTGTATAGATTCTGCAAGAACCTGGTTCAAGCCTACTAACACCTCACGAGTCGGAGCGGACATTACCCACCACGGGAGAGGTGCAAACAGCTTGAATCCCTTATTTCTTAAACTACTATTAAAACTTTAAACCAACCCCGCGAGGACTGTATCCCTGCTGACTCAGACCAACGGGTTGAGGGTGATCGCCGCCTCGTAAAGGGGGTCCACCACATTTTGCATTAATAACTTACTTTCAATATTCATATCTAGTTGGATTGTATCCTTGCTGACTCAAACTACTAGGTTGAGGCTAACGTCGCCTCTAAAAGATGGGCCTACTACTATAACTAAGATAATCTATAATACTATAAAAAGGAGAAGTGATGTACAAGATGGTAATTTTACCATGCGTATCAATTTTAAAGCAACATGTACAAGATGCTTAAAGCCATAGAAATTAGAATTTCCACTCAAGTTTAAGACGCCTAAGGGCAATTGTGGGATTTAAGGTGCTGTTTGTTTTTGCAGACATACACTGTCTGCAAGCTGATTTCATCTGTTTTCATGTCTGTAACTGAAGATGTGGTTTGAAGCTCTGTAAGCTGAAAATATAAGACTGTTTGTTTTTATAAATTCATACCGTCTTCATAACTGAAAATATAAATTGGTTTGTTCCCCTTTTTCTCTCGTAACCCACAACATCAATCGTAGGTCACCACCGTCACCACAACGTCTATAGTCATTTCTCTCATCTGAACAACCAACATCAAGCCGTAGAAAACTCAGATCTGTAAGGATCTTTGAAGAAAATGAGAGGGAGTTGAAAAGTTACCGGAGAAGGAGACCGTCTGCCATCATCATCGTCACAGCACCGTCTCCGGCGGGTGACCAGAACCGCCGCCGCCATCGCCCTTCTCTGTCTCTTTCTTCATCTCTCTGTCCTCCGATTTCTTTCTCTTGCTGATCTTCCTCTCTCATCATGGTTTTCAAGGAGTGAGTGTGGTAAAGGAAGAAGGTGGGTTGAAGGTGATGAAGAGGGGAAGTTTAGGGAGGGAACTCATGGTCGACTGATGAAAGTGAAAGAGATTTGTGTTAGGGTTTTTGTTTTTGTTCTTGTGAAGATGTTTTAAGCAAGGATCTAAAGCTTATTTTTTAAGATGAAAAAAGTTAACTTCAGATCTGTTTAAAGAAAAAAAACAAACAGTCTTCGAGGCCTTATGTCTGCCCGCCTGCAGACATAGGCTCTTTGCAGAGGTTTTAAGCAAAAACAAACAGCACCTAAGTGTGAGATTAGCTGAAACCCACGACCAGTTTTCATACCAATCGTCCTGCCTTCAATTAGTCGCTTCAATTCTCCCCTCCGTTTCCATCCCACCCTCCTTAAGCTATGGTTCATGGTCAGAAAGAGAGAGAGAGCGACAAATCGGAAGCGATTGGAAGCAAGATCGATTTAGAAGCAGGCCCGACCAGAAGCTAGGTTTTAAGTATTCCATTCAGGTTTTCCTTGGTTGTTCATTATCATGTGATTTTAATTGACCTCTGAATACACCGATTCCTTGATTAGAATTATCTTAATCCTTATAGAACGTCTCCTCCGCAGCCACCTCTCTAATCTATGATTTATAGTTGTGGAATTTTATTTGCATTTGTTTGATTCTTGGTTTTGGTGTTTGATTTTGTGTTTTCTCTGGTTTCAATGCATCAAACGATGGCAAGAACAGAACATCAACAACAATCATCAAGTAAGTGAATAGCAGATTGATCATTCACTTTGTAAAGTTCGCTTGATCAACATGTTTTTCTATCTTATTTTAGCCATCTTAGCTAGAGAAGTAGAGCCTAAAGATGCCAAGATAGGGCAGGGCGGGGCGACGCATGCAGACATTTTGGATTGGCCACAACATAGTTTGGTTTTCAGGTATGCTAATTGGTGTTCACATAGTAATACAGAGGTGGCATAAGGACATGTCGAAATGGGTAATATTTGGTTTGGTAAAATGAGTTGACCCGAAACACTTTTTGTCCAAAGTTTTATAAATTACTGATGTTTCAATTTCATTACAAAAATAGTTTTAAGTAATAGCATAGTTTGGTTCTATGTGTTTTTTTTGTTTGACATCCTCAAAGCCTGTTTTGGTTATCGTATTTGTTAGGTAGCAAACTTTGTAGATGGCCAGGCGGGCCATTGGTGCACCACCAAAAGCGGTGCCACGGGAAAATCCACCAAGGGTTGACGCGTTGGGTACACCTCGGCCTCCCACCGTTGATGCCGTGTGGGTCCCATGCCCGTCCATGTCACGAGGGGACGGGCTATCAGTGGTGGTGTTTAGAGGCCCGTATCGTGCTTCATAACCTTTGACATAGTACCGGGCCCCTATCAGTTTTCTGTCATAACACATAGTTATCATAAGATTCACGTTTACTATATTTCATATGTTATTCAAATTTTTTATTCAAAGTCAAACATGAATTATTTGATAATATTTCAATTATTTGTTTGATAATTGCTTATTGTAATTTTATATTTGTGATTGAACATTGTAAATTGGGATATGAGATGATAAAATCCGACTTTTGGGAGGGACCAAACATTATGGCCTAAGGTACAAATGAAAGAAACATAGGTCACAAGATGCACAAAAAAATTGCATCTTTGTTTTGTATTACTTCGTAGCAAGCTGTATGTATCTGAATACCCTTTAGCAGGTAGTAAGAGAGCTTTAGCTTGGTGCAACTTGTTTTGACCTTTATTATAATGCTCAAGGTTAATTGCACAAATAGTCCATGTGGGTTGACTAATTTCACGCATTTTATAGTTCATATGGGTTAAAAAATTTAGGGTTATTTACATGAATAGTCCCTGAGGCTTATCTCAATTGTTAATGGCACCTCTATGATTGTTTTAATGTGCAGGTAGTTGATAAGCTTCAATGGTAATGGAGATGGTGACACGGTAGGGAGTTATTTTTTTGTGGTCCCTTTGTTCAATGGATTTTGACAAAGGTATTTTTTATAATTTTTATGAGTGTTCTTGGCCATTTGTTTGCCATCCTACGTATAGATAGCATGATTTTTATATATGGAGTACATTGGGCATTTAATCATGAAATATATGTGGAATTAACTTAAGGTTTTAATCTCAGTTTGCCCAGATGCTTTTTTTTTCATTTTCTTTATTCATTTCACTTGGCTATGAGCTGAACAAAAAATCTGGAAAATGCATTTTTTTCTTTTTGTTTATGGATTTGAGTCATTTTGTTTGAACTTTCTTAATCAGGTTGTCTCTGTTTTTGTTCACTCATGATAGTTGTTGATCATGACCGTGGGTTGCATCAAGTACAGAAGGAGCCCTCTGTGTTTGGGATTAGTTATTTAAACTCTTGATTGATAGCTTGTTGAATTCTTAATAAGAGACCTGTTATATGTGTGAAGATTAAAGCTAAATAATCATTGACAGCTCAAGTTTTTAAATAATATATATCATTTCAAGCGTCAAGAATAATAAAGAACAACTAGGCCTGTCGCTGTGGCTGTGTTTCTTAAAGCTTTCGAAGCGACTTGGCGCGTGTTCGAGACTCCACTCTCACGTCCTTTGGTTAGTTTCCATATCATTATATCTTTCTTTCTCTTTTATCCATTACTCATTGTCCATATAATTCAATATAGTTTACTTTTTTAATGGGGGATTTTGGTTCCATTGTAAAAAGTAATACATCTACTTAGAAGAACTAATAAGAAATATATAAATAATAGGCTCGTTTGTCTAAGATCGCAAGCCTTATGGAACCCGATAAGTGAAATTTGGGATCTATTATCAAAAAAGCTTATTTTTAGGCTCAAGCCTTGTTTGAGCTTGGCTCAACTCAAGCGTTTAGTGAGCCGCTCTTGAGTAGTCCACGAGTAGTTTGGATCATTTACACCTGTACTATTCATTCTAACATAGTTGGGTCTGGATTTGAAGGGAACAAGGTGGAGAAGCTTTGGGATCTTTCAAACATTACTGTGAATAAGCAAGCTGTGTTTGGTGACAACAGTTCTTTGGCTCCAGCAGGTGTTTGTATTGGTATGTTTTTCATCACCCATATATACATGTACTTAAGTAATGCTCACAGCGTATTATAGGAGAAGCTGAATGAGGTTGGATGACAATGTAAAATTCAAGAAAGAAAGCATGTAAAATAGGTCAAATAAACAGATAGATGGGGTTCGATGGATTCGGCGGTCAAGCAAGTTAGAAATGAGATCAAGGGATGGTCAGTTCCAAACACGGGTCCGAATGGTGTTTTGGAGTAAGTTAGCAGTGCCTAAGATACACTGCATCCGGCTGCCATGGCTTTAGCAACTAGAGGCCTGGCGTATGGCGATAGTACATGCCCTATGTGCGGTGTGGCAGACGAGACGGCTGACCATCTATTAGCCAACTGTATGACTACCAACGCAGTTTGTTGGATGGTGTGCGTTTGGGATAAATCCCGATGCCCAGCAGCTTTGAAATTGTGAAGACGTTACTCGATCATGCCCATAATGTTGGCAGATCAACTAAGGAGAAATAATAACGGGATGACCCACTTAGATACTAATATGTTGGAAGAGTTAAGGAGCACTCATACGGTTGGATGGTGTATAGGGCCAAATGCCCCTTGCTTTGGAAAATTGGACCCAGCTTTGAGTCTGTAGTGTCTAATTAGCTTTGTGTATTGGTTTTGCTTTGTTTGGGGTCTATTGAAATGGCTTAGCTGCTTGCTAAGTTTTGTCTTTGTTTGGTTAATAAAGTTTCTCCTTTTGTTGGGCAAAAAAAAAAAAAAAGATAATTGAATGTATAACTTATAGTTTTAAGATATTATATTATATATAATAAAAAATTGTGGTGCTAAGCTACACCGCACCTTAATTTTTCATATATAATAATTTTTTTTTTTTTGCATCTCTTAATCTTTAATATATAATTTACAGTGGCTCATTTTCAGTTATACGCATATAATTGAATATGAAATCATTGGACACCCGCTGCAACGTGCGGGCATTCCCACTAGTCTCTTAAAATACCCAAAGTGTGGAAATCATCAAAAGGGTACATAAAAGATAAGTTGGATCCAAGTGATTCTTTCTTGTCTATCATTTTTATTTTGTTTTTATTTTCTGTTTTTATCTTTTTATTAGCTTAAAAATCTTTTCTCAAAAGTTGGTTCGATTAGACGTTGACGATAAGTCGGTACTAAAAGCTCTTGTGTCCTTGGATGACTTCGGTATCTTGTCATCACTAAACTACGTCCGCGATGGGTATACTTGCCCTAGCATGTGTGTAGAGTGATAATAGAATATCGTGTTTTATAAATTTAAAACTTGAAATCGACGAGTAAAAAGAGCTAAAAATATAATTAAAAATATAACTCACCCACGCACGTCAAAGCCAAATTCTTGTATGTTAAAAAGTAGCAGGGGGGCTAAATTTTTACAACTTGAGATCGTTTAAGAAAATTTATAAATGAAGATTATTATCGGTCAAAAAGTGAAACATAAGATTATTAAAATCCAATAACTTTTTTTAACAACATTCATTGTTCTATTGCAAGTCCGAATTTATGACACCTTTCAAATGGATTATTATGTAACACTTAATACGGGTTTCTTTTCATATGCCCACCTCTTCCCTCATTTGTTGAATTATTGTCAACGTCGAAGAAAGTGTGTTTAGTTTTGAATTCCTATCTATCTCAATCTTCTACCATAAAAAATCTTATTAAGTTAAAAAGAAATCACAAGAGGCTTTTTTTTTTTTTTTTTTTTTGGGAAATTGGCCTGTAATAATTCCACCTAAACCTTATTGGTCATTGATAATCCCACCTCAGAATATTCCCCTCACCAGACTCACCTTTCACCTATTTTTCCTACAATGGTCCCCGATTAAAAAAACTTAACGGGGTTAAGTTTTTTTTCTAAATTACAAACAAATTTTTTAGGGCTTTTGATTAGAATGACGATACGAGTCCATTGATGTAAAAATTGCCTCGAAACGATGCTCCAAACGATGAAAACGACGCTTCAATTCGGGTGTTTAAATTTCCAATTAACCAAAACCAAATCACTTGGAGCACCATTTCGAAGTAAGTTTTACATCAATGGACTCGTATCATCGTTCTAATCAAAAGCCCTAAAAAAATTTGTTTGTAATTTGAAAAAAAACTTAACTCCGTTAAGTTTTTTTAACGGGGGACCATTGTAGGAAAAATAGGTGAAAGTGAGACTGGTGGGAGCAATATTCTGAGGTGGGATTATTAATGGCCAATAAGGTGAGATTATTACAAACCAATTTCCTTTTTTTATTTTTTTTTTTAATTTGTAAATGGCTTTGTGATGTTATCTAACATTGTATTTGACAGCCTCAATTTTGATAAGTGTCAAAAAGAGACCCGTTACACTAATAATAATTAATGAGAGGTTGATGACAATAATTTGTATTTGACCATGGGGAAGACATTTGATTTGATTAAAAGAAATTTATGAATTAAAAGCAATTATGAGAAGGGGTAGTTTAAATGTATCCTGTCTTAGGGTGTAAGGGGTGCTCACCTAATAGGTGAGTTCCCCCTCTTACACATAACCAACCAGAAAGTGCCATGTCAACTCCCCTCTAACACTCCCCTAATACCTCTTTTTGATGGCGGCACTCCCCTATTAGGGGAGTTGGTTTTTTTTTTTTTTTTCTAAAATGATGCATGTTTACAAATTAAAAAAAGATTAATAAAAATAAAAATTAAATAAAAGACATTTCATTAAATTAAAAAAAAACATTCGAACTAGAAAAAAATACATTCAAACTAGAAAAATATAAAAACAAACTACTCGTCGTCCGAATCAACTTCAAGGTGAGGCAAATCTAAACTTCCGAGATGCTCAACGAGATCGTGTTTTAGCCTCCAATGCGTGTCTTCGTCAATGAGCTCCGTATAGGCTGTATCATCGAAGACGGGTTCGACTGGAGGATCTTGAATATGTACCGGTGCTATCGCCCTTCCGCCGTCTTTTATAATCAAAGATTTGAGTTTGAGATTTTTGGTGTGGGTTTGAGAGTGGTGAGTGTGGTAAAAAAAATGATTTAGGTTGGTTGATATATATTGTTTAAAAAAAATTGAATTTTTTTTTTTTAATCAAAATCGACCGTTATTCAACGGTCTAATCTCGAACAAAGCGCCAAACCAAGCGGTGAACCCACACCCAAATCACCCCCCGAATCGGGACCCCGCATGGATGGCGGCGGTGTTCCCGATCGGGGACTACCCTCACCGAACGCCCTCCCCGAAAACGCCCCGTACACCCTTATTAGTTTTTATACATTGTATTTGACAGCCTCAATTTTGATAAGTGTCAAAAAGAGACCCGTTACACTAATAATAATTAATGAGAGGTTGATGACAATAATTTGTATTTGACCATGGGGAAGACATTTGATTTGATTAAAAGAAATTTATGAATTAAAAGCAATTATGAGAACGGGTAGTTTAAATGTATCTTGTCTTATTACTTTTTATACCCTTTTTCTATAAAATTACATTAAAACTTGTAATATTTACCTCTTATACAAATGATCATTTAAAAAAAAATATTCTTTTTGGTACAAAACAAATTCAAAAGTGTAAAAAAAGATTACAAACGTTTTTTAAATATTTATTTTTTAATTTTTATTTAAATCATATTTTTTTTAAAGTTTTCATATATTGTTTCTAAAGACACCTTCTCAAATAGTATTTTGATTATGTTTTTTTATTGAACATCTTTACAAATAAATAATAATATTTTTCTTATAAAAATAATAAAAAAAGTTTTGAACTTTCTTTTTGAAAAAGTCTATATTATGTTTTTTTTCTCGTGTAGTTTGTATTTTAAAGGTCTTACTTTTATAATTTTTAATACTTTAGATTTTTTTTATCGTCTATGAATTTTCGTTTATTAATATAACCAGAAAACTTGTTAAGTTACATCAAAACAGAAGGTAGACGGGCAATAAGTTGCGCCGCCAACCCTTTCTGAATTGCAAACCCCAACCTTCCGAACACAAACCCCTGCCCCCTTGGGGTCGAACAATTGCTATGGATAACCCGTTGAACCCTCGTCAAGAAGTTGATGGCTTCTGGCGCTAGGGAGCCAAAAGTATCAAAGGCAAAAGGGATAAAGACATTTGGTTCTCTGCGCAAGCTTTAGCGTGCTTATCCACTTTCTTTGATTATACCTTTCTTGCTGCTAGTCCAGCTACAAACCCATTTTCCCTTAAACCAACCAAAGGGGAAACCCCGTGAGGTCTACACAAGCATGTCTCCCCCCAGCCCAGCCAAAGACGAGCAGATCCGCTGGTCGCAGAGTAGATCTCCCTTCCATAGGGTCCGTGAGGAAATTCACAGGGGCCTCTTTCTTAGCAGAAATCCCAGCTCTTCTTAAGATGTCCCCCAAAACATCTCGCACCCAGTCATGCCGATATTTAAACCCAGGGAGCTTTTTACAGTGAACTGCGTGCTCCCCATATTTATCCATACAAGCTTTACGACATATCGGGCAGGTTTCATCTTCTGGGTACATAGATGTATTTATAAAATAATTAACAATTTTTATTTATCAAAAAAGTAAAAAGTTTTTCTTTTAAAATAGCGTTTACAGCCTTAGCACATATTAATCATTCAAACCATCTATGTAAGTGAACGAATAAACAATAGGTACTAAAATTATTTTATCAAACAATAAATTAACAACCTATATAAATTGATATTTAATTAGTGTAAAGAGTATGTTATAAACAAGTTAAAACCAGTTAAAGACTTCAATTCACATAGTTTCGGTACAATACTCGACAAATACAACGCATTAAACAACTGTCTACGAGCATTTTCTTCTGAAGACGCTTTCTGGAAGGCGTCGCTGACGGCCAACTAGGGCGTCGACGACTAGCTCTCTAAAACCTGTTTTTTCTGATTTCATCGTTTCGTGTTCCCGTTTGATCATGTTCGCTCCCCGATGCTTCGTAAAGTTCCTGAATAGCTCCTTAAACTCCGTTAGATTTGTAAAACACAATTCTAATCAAAAGTAGGTCATCGAAACCAAAAGTCATGTAAAAGCATAAACTTAATTACGAATAATTATCGGTTTTCGACCACACATCAGATACCCACTTCAAGTCGTTCCAAAATTAAAAAAAAACATTTTAAAATATTAAAAATAATAAATACAAGGCATTTAAAATACAATCTAGACGAGGAAAAAAATATAGTGTAGACTTTTTTAAAAAATAAAATTCAAAACTTTTTTATTATTGTTGTTATATGAAAAACGTTAATTTGTAAAGATGTTCAATAAAAGAAAACATAATCAAAATACTATTTGAGAAAGTGTAAATAACAAAACTTTTAAAAAAAATATGTTTTTTTAATAAACATAAAAAAACAAACAATTTAAAAAAAAAACAACTATAATATATTTTTACTCTTTTGAATTTGTTTTGTAACAAAAAAAGAATACTTTAAAACAAATATGACTTGTTTGTGGAGGTAAATATGATAAGTTTAAATGTGATTTTATAGAAACAGGGTATAAAAAGTAACAAGAGGGGGTACATTTAGTAGCCCCCTTATGAGAATCATTTTTTTTTTGCTTTGTATATACTTCGGGGGTGTCTGGGAATGCTTATTTTAGCTAACTTATAACTTATTGACTTTTTAAAAAGTTAAATAATGTCTAGGATTGAAAGTTTATGTGAGGGGAAAAATCAATAAGTTACTCAATTGTGACTTATTAACTTTTTTAAAAAGTGTTTGGAAAAGCTAAGCCAAACACCCCTTTCATGTCCCGGCAAAATTTTATCTTTACTTACAGAATTTTATTTAACACAATGAAATACATAAAATTATATCAAGCATTTATTTTATGTTTGCGTACCGTCTTACATTAAAATTTGAAGACTTCGTTTTTGATACATGACAAAATGAGACAAGTTACACTAAGACCATATGTAGTGGTTAACACCCCATCTTTAGGTGTTTTGCGTTATGTGGCAGCCCAGTCAGCAATGAGACATTATGGGGCGTTTTCTAAAATGGGTGTAGTGGGGATGTGAGCATTATGTTAAAAGGAGTGTAAAATAGAATTTAAATAAAAAAAACATTAAAATTTGTTATTGGCCAAACAAAGAACAGGAGCACAGTCATTAGTCAAAATATCAAACCCTCGTGCCATTTCAGCGTGATTAAAAACACGCTGCCAGAGATTTTGTGAAAGAAAACGCCCAAACACGTCGGCAGAGGCGGTGACGGTGGCGTTTATGGGCATGTTTGGGGGGAGATACCGCCCACTACGAACGGTCTAATAATTAATGAGAGGTTAGGTTCATAGCAGTAATTTGTACTTGACTGTTCGGAATATTTTTTATTTGACTAACAGAAAATTATGAAAAGCATTTCCACCTTTGATATATTAAAATTACATTTATTTAACCTGTACAATATATATGGTTCTTATAAATATAATCTTTTATTATTTAATATATAAAATTATATTTATGTAACTCGTGCAATAATCAAGGTGTTTAAAGAGATATTATTTTATTATTTAGTATATAAAATTCAATTATTCGTAACACTTATAACCTGGTTTTTAATATTTAGGGGTTGTTTGACAACTTTTTAATGGTTAAGTGCTGAACAGTAAGAGGTCTGAACCATTAAGCGCTGAACCAGTAAGATGTCTGAACCATTAAGAGCCAGTATAATGCTTAACCTTTCAGAGGCAAATGTCTGACAAATTCAGATTAGATGTCTTAACCATTCAGGCTTTGTATAATACTTAACCATTTAGAGGCAAAATGTCTGAACCATTTAGATATATGTTCACTGAACCATTTAGATATATGTTCACAAAATAAAGAACCATTAGGGTGTAAGGAGTGATTAGACACTTGAGAGTGACAAACTAAAAAATCAACCAATGAGAGTGTGTCATGTCAAAGTGGTAAACTATGCTCAAAAGTGTTGGCAATGGTTAGACACTTGGTAAAGTGGTAAACTATTTAAAAAAAAGAAAAAATGTATGAATGGTTAAGATTGGAATGGACCCCACCTCACACTACCCCCTCTCTCTCTCACACACTACCCCCTCTCTCTCATGATTCCCGAGCGGCATCCCTTCACCGTGTGATTAACGAAACCGATCGGCAAAGGGGTCGGCGACGGTGTTGTCGCACGGCAAAACCCTTTGCCACTCCCCTTTGCCGCACCACTCCAGACACCCTTGAGTGCTAAACCAATAAGAGGTAAAGAGGTCTGACGTGTTCGTTAAGACCGACGTAAACAAAAGTCCGAAACGTGTATTAGGTGATTACTCATGAGTATCGGTACAACCAATAAAGTGATGGCACGTAAGAAAAGTAAGTAAAAACATACAACGTGGCCTTTGAAATGGCTGCTAATCAACTCATCTCCTCCTATCCATTCAAAACAAACCTGTTGTTGAAGAAAGAGATAGAAACCGTATTTCTTTCTAGATATTTCTCTTCCAATTTTCCTAACTCAGAGCCTTATAAGTTATAACATCTCAATGACGTGAACAACCTTCATATTGCGATTCTCTAACTGAAGAATCAATGGAGTGTTTTGGAGCTCCACACATGACTGCAACAATGGCGGCCTTTACGAGCCCTAGATTCATGAATTATAGCATCAGACGCCAGTTTTCGTTACTCAAACACTGTAGGTTTACGACTTTATCTTCTCCGTCATCGTTGTTGAAGAGGATTAGGTGTAGCGCTAAGAGCGATAACTGTGTAGCGGTGAAGGAAGGGGTTTCGGAAGCAGAAAAGGAAGATTATGTGAAAGCAGGTGGATCGGAACTGGTTTTTGTTCAAATGCAACAGAATAAGTGTATGGAGACGCAGTCTAGGCTTTCTCAGAAGGTGAATTGTTAATTAGTTTACTGTTTTGGATTTGATGCTATGGATACTTGTACTTTGTGCTTTGTGACATGCACTATTGTATCTCTTTGATTTTGTGTTAGTTATTTCACTTACTAAATCTAGATAGCATTTCGTTTGTTAGTGGATAATAGTTGTTTAATTGTCATATTCTGCAGTTTTATAATTTAATGGTTAGTGGATACTTGTTTTATAATTTAATGAAATCATATAGTAAGGGGAATTTTGAAGGTTTATGGTGAAATTGTTGAATAACAGCTATCTATTGTTTGCTTTTATGCATTTTGATTAGGGGGTATTTGCCGCCAGGGATCCTTGTCGGGTGGTGAACTGGGAAGGGAGATCCCTTCCGCGGTCATGGGTACCGTGCAACTACCCTTATGCATTTTGATTAGGACAGAATATAATCAGGTTTTTTGAACTTTGTTAACTTAACAACTCGTGAGACACGGCAATTAGTTGCAGTTTTCTTTTCATACACATTAAGAAAGTTGAATATGTTTAAAGGATTGGATCTTATTGTAACGTAGCTAACTTAAAATTGGTTAGCTGTTTGTTATTACCTGAAAGAAATTGTATCAATTCTGCAGCTGCCAAGGATACCGATAGGAGAGTGTGTACTGGATTTGGTTGTAATTGGTTGTGGTCCTGCTGGGCTTGCTCTTGCTGCAGAATCAGCCAAGCGAGGCTTGAATGTCGGACTTATTGGGCCTGATCTTCCTTTTACAAATAACTATGGTGTTTGGGAGGATGAATTTATAGGTATGGGTATAAAGTACCTTGTAGGTCAAAACTTTCGTTCCAAAATCATACTAGTTTGATGCCAACAGCTTTGAAATGTGGTATCTGTTAGACAGATCGATTCGTTCATCAAAAAGTTGCATAATGGTTTGCTCTTAAATTTGTATTATATTTTGGCAGGTCTTGGACTTGAAGGGTGTATTGAGCATGTTTGGCGGGATACTGTTGTATATCTTGATGACAACGAGCCCATCCTCATAGGTCGGGCCTATGGACGAGTTAGTCGTGATTTACTTCATGAGGAGTTGCTGAGAAGGTAATGTTTCTTTTATTTATTTCGGAAAACGCCGCAGAACAGCAACCTACTTTCACTTAAACATTTTGTTTTGTTTTGTTCATATACGGTCATTAACATAGGTCTATTCCTTTAAAGCGATGTCAAACGATAATTTACATTCACTTTTAGGTGTGTGGAGTCAGGCGTTTCATATCTGAGCTCCAAAGTGGAACGGATTACTGAAGCTCCAAATGGCCAGAGTCTCATTGAGTGCGAAGGCAATATCACAATTCCATGCAGGTAAACTGTTTTGTTACTTATTAACATTCCAACTTATAACCGTACTCCTGAAACTGAAAGTTTGATAGTTATACTTTTGGTCTGAAATAGGCTTGCTACCGTTGCATCTGGAGCAGCTTCAGGAAAACTTTTGCAATATGAGCTTGGTGGTCCCCGTGTTTGTGTTCAAACGGCTTATGGTGTAGAGGTCGAGGTAAGAATGTGATGTGATGTTTATTATTTCTTAAAATACAAGTCTAGTAAACATGACACTCCAAACACTTCTCTGTGTCTTGACTCTTGAATTTCACATATGGTGTTCAATTATTACTAAAATTTGTTGCTTCTGTTTCTTTCTGCATACTGTGGACAATAAGTAGAGTTCAGTACAATGATTGAACTTGAACAATGTGCAACTTTTGTTATAAAAGGGCAAACTGCTAAAAATATTAACGAGCTTTTAACTTTTTCCTGATTTTAGCAACCAACTTTACATTATGCACAAAATATAAATAAAAAACTTACATTTTATTACCAAATAAACCATCAAGTTACATTTTATCACCTGTTTAATCCCTAGTAGATCATTTTTTTTTCTGTTTTGGTAATCATGAGTCAATCAATCAATCATACCCAGTGTAATCCCACGCATAGCAAAAGCTATATGTAGGGTCTGGAGAGGGTGGGATGCAGGCACGCCTTACCCCTATCTTTGGGGATAGAGAGACTGCTTCCAATGAGACCCCCAACTCCAAAGCAATATCCAGATATAAAAGTAAAATAAAAACAAATAAATTCATGTAGCTATTACTCCCAACAAACAAAAATGTATCCAGTACTAAAATGCATAATATGGACATATAGCACACCACGTATATCCACACAAACAACTTATACCATGTAAAGGCCATCAAATAATAGAAAAGCTAAGCTCCCAAGACAAGAATCTAAAAAACAGAAATGTGGCATCCCCCTAGAAGTCCTTAGCCTTAATTCTATGTCTCCAGGAGTTCCTATCATCGACCATGTCTTCAGAGAGATGTAAGTCTAACAGATCCGCCCTAATGCGTTCCTCCCAAGTCAATTTTGGCCTACCACTACTCCTTCTCCCCCCCACGGTGAGAGCTTCCACGGTTCTAACTGTGGCCGTCAACTGTCTCCTCCTAACATGCCCAAACCATCTTAACCTTCCCTCCCTCATCTTATCTACTATACTTGCGACACCTAATCTACTCTTAAAGACATCACTTCTTATCCTATCCCAACTAGTATGTCCACACATCCACCTAAGCATTCTCATCTCTGCTACCTCCATCTTACGTGCTTGTGCCTTTTTGGTAGCCCAACATTTTGTTCTGTATAACATAGAAGGTCTAACTGTAACTCTATAAAATTTCCCTTTTAATTTAGCTGGGAACCTCTTGTCACACAATACCCCAGTGGCAGCTCTCCACCTACACCATCCAGCTTGGACGCGATGTGCTACATCACTATCTAACTCCCCATCCCTTTGTATAAACGATCCTAAATACTTGAACTTAGTTGTTTGTTGAACCCCTTGCCCCTCAAGAGTGATCTGAGTGTCCTCAACGTCGCCTGCACCACTGAAATCACAGTGAAGGTACCCGGTCTTAGAGCGACTAATCCTTAGACCTTTTCCCTCTAAAGCTACCCGCCAATCCTCTAACCTCGCATTGCGGCTTTGTTTATTCTCTACAACTAACACAATGTCATCCGCAAAAAGCAAGCACCAAGGGACTCTTTCTTGAATCGATTTGGACAACTCATCTAGAACAACCGCAAAAAGAAACGGGCTCAATGCAGACCCTTGGTGGAGTCCTACCTCTACACGAAAGAAATCAGTATCCCCTACTGGTGCTCGAACACTAGTAACCGACCTAGCATACATATCCCTATTAAATCTATATATTTCCCTAAAACTCCTCTACCCTCTAAACTATCCCAGATCAGTTTACGTGGGACACTATCGTATGCCTTTTCAAGATTAATGAACACCATATGTAAATCTCGCTTCTTCTCCCTATACTTTTCCATCAATCTCCTTAGAATATGAATCGCTTCTGTAGTTGACCGGCCTGGCATGAAACCAAATTGGTTTATCGTAACTTGCGTTTCTCTTCTAAGTCTAGTGTCAACAACCCTCTCCCATAATTTCATAGTATGGCATAACAACTTAATCCCTCTATAATTCCCACAACATTGAGCGTTTCCTTTGTTCTTATATAACGGGACTACGATACTACTCCTCCACTGATCCGGCATACTCCCAGATTCAATAATACGATTAAACAAAATAGTTAGCCACTGAACTCCTTCCTCTCCAGACATAACCATGCCTCGATTGGTATGTTATCTGGACCTGTTGTCTTAGCCCTTCCCATCTTTCCAAGTGTTGTCTTCACTTCCTCTTGCGTGATACGCGGGCAATCGTCGTTGTTCCGTTGTCGCCTTTGAGCTGCGCGGTTGTCACTTTCTATTTGGTAGGCTATCCGACCATTGAAAAGATTGTTGAAGTATGTTTGCCATCTCAACTTAATGTCCCGCTCTTTGACTAAAACACGTCCATCCTCTCCTTTTATGAACTTTATTACTCCTAGATCTTGCCTCCTACGTTCCCTTGCTTTCGCAATCTTGAACATGACATGCTCACCCTCCTTTGTTTCTAGGCGTTCATACATCTGTTTGTAGGCTCTGTTCTTTGCCTCCGTCACCGCTTTCTTCGCCTCCTTCTTGGCCTTTCCGTAACTCTCCTTCAATCTCGCTCACTCCTCCTCGTTTGGTAATCATGAATGTATATGTATATACCAAGTGGCATCAAACCTATCTAATATTTTTTTTTAAATAGAAATGAAAAAAGAACATTTTTGAACTTGTAAATAACAAATTTATTCATTTTTTTCCATAAGCACTTTTTGCGTATGTGACGTCAAACGCGGCCACCGTCATGGTATCAATGGTTGCCACATCAACATTTTACAGGTAAAAGCTGTTAAACCTTGGTCTGTAGCTAAATCGGAAGAAGTTGTTTTCTATTTTTCGTCTAACTTAACGTTATGCTAGAATTGGGGAAAAAGTGTAAAGTTCATTTCTATTTCATGTGGTTGCCCTTATTATAAACTTTATAACACGACATATTTTCATATATTTTCTATTGCAGGTTGAAAGCATACCCTATGATCCAAGTCTAATGGTTTTCATGGATTATCGAGACTACACGAAACATAAATCTCAATCATTAGAAGCACAATATCCAACATTCCTTTATGTCATGCCCATGTCTCCAACTAAAGTATTCTTCGAGGTTTGTTCAATGCACATTTTCCCATATTACCCTCATGATCACCAACCTAGCCTGTATGATTATGTCAAACGGATAAATGCAGGAAACCTGTTTGGCTTCAAAAGAAGCCATGCCTTTCGAGTTATTGAAGACAAAGCTCATGTCAAGATTAAAGACAATGGGGATCCGAATAACCAAAACTTATGAAGAGGTACTCACTTTTGGCCTCTTTGATCCAGTTTAGAAATATATGTGTTGACTTTTGACCTTACTAATTTGGTAGTATTTTGTTGCTTGTCATTGGGAAGGAATGGTCGTATATTCCAGTAGGCGGATCGTTACCGAACACAGAGCAAAAGAACCTTGCATTTGGTGCTGCTGCTAGTATGGTGCATCCAGCCACAGGTAAAAAAAATGTTCTGTATAATTTCGTTATCTTCTTTAACCAGTTGCTTCATATGATTGCATTTAAGGTTTTAGATTGCCAGATGAAATTCAGATTACCACATCAATCACACAAACGTTAGTATATATCATGAATATATTTTAAGTAAGCCTGTATTTTTTTTTATTCATAATAGTATAAACATTCATATTCATTCATTCATATTCATATAACATTAAAATGCTAAGTTGTTGCATCAAGACAACTTTAGCCCCTCAACTTTTATCCAGACAACTTTAGCCCCTCAACTTTGGTAATAACATATTTAGCCCCTTAACTTCAACAAGGTTTCTCTTTCCTTTACATTTTGACCTCTCAACTTTGACAATGACATGTTTAGCCCTTCAACTGTAATAAGGTTTTTCTTTGCCTTACACTTTATTATGGTTACTATTTAGACCCTCAACTTTAGTTTTTTCTTTTCTTTCCCATGCACCTTATGACAAGTACTATTTAGACCTTCAACTTTAGTTTTTTTCCCTTTACACTTTATAGCAATTACTATTTAGACCATAAACTTTTAGGTTTTTCCCCTTTTTACTTGTTTTTGGTCATTTCTCTTTAGTTTTTTTTTTTTTTTTTCTGAACGCAATGTTTTCCTAAATTCCGTATGTACCGTCGTAACTAAGTTATTTTAACTACGTTGCGAATCCGCTCGGGTATTTGTTTTTGCTGACACCGTATCGAACTGAACCGTGGCATCGTTTTTTCATCGTCACGTAGAATGTCCTGTCACGATTTGCCTATTTGTATCTACGTTTCGAACCCGCCGTGGAGCGCGGACGGTAACCCACCAATTAGTTATAATAATAATAACAATCAATATAAACCATAACTGTAAACACAAAGAAAAGATAATTACATAAGTTGTAATATATTGTGAGAATTTGGTAACACGATGGTCATGAAAAATTGGTTAAAGCAAAGTCAACGTCAAATATCGTGAGAAATTGACCGTTTAATTTGTAATTTACTTGCTATGCGCAACAAACAGGATATTCGGTTGTAAGATCACTGTCAGAAGCTCCTAATTATGCAGCGGTAATTGCAAAGATTTTAGGACAAGGAAATTCAAAACAAATGGTTGATCTTGGAAGATACACAACCAACATCTCAAAGCAAGGTATTCACGGAACATCATTATTTATCTTAATTATTTAGAAATCCATTTTCAAATATATATACATATACATATATATTGAGAGAGAGGAAGTTTCATTTCAAAACCAATAATATGTTGAGAACTGCCAGGAGCGCTTTAATATGGTTTGATTAAGTCTTAAGAGTCTTATGTGTGAATTAAGCAGAAGTTCATGAGTTTTTTTCTTTGCATTTTCCTTGATTTAAATTGTTCTTATATTAGCTTGGGAAACACTCTGGCCACTAGAAAGGAAAAGACAGAGAGCATTCTTTCTCTTTGGATTAGCGCTGATTGTCCAGATGGATATTGAGGGAACCCGTACATTCTTCCGGACTTTCTTCCGATTGCCCACTTGGTACGGTTTGAACTTTATTACTTTTTGTTTGGTTTTGTTCAGATAGACCTTCGTTTGATATAAAGATTACATGCCAACAATGCTCATACGTTTATCCACACAATGAAAATATTGCCTTTATATATGTTTATATGAACAAACAAATTATAGGGGATTCCACATTTTTAAAACTTATAATTCGCACATCATTACTAATAATCATAGAGCACTAATAGTATAGTGATGTTTCTTTGCAGGATGTGGTGGGGGTTTCTTGGATCTTCGCTATCCTCAACCGACCTAATAGTATTTGCGTTTTACATGTTTATCATAGCACCACATAGCCTGAGAATGGGTCTAGTTAGGCATTTGCTTTCTGACCCGACAGGAGCAACTATGGTAAAAGCATATCTCACGATATAAATCACTCTAGTCGCAATCGGTTTAGATTATTTGTAGGCACATCTTGCATATATATATATGTATAAGCCTTATGTGTGTTGTATCCTTACATCAACACAATCATTACTTATGTTTCTTGGAGCAATGTTAATGAAGTATGTTCTTGTATCACGACCAAGCACACTCACTTGTCACACCCCGGCTCGGAGGGCCATAATATGACCAACCGTATTAAGCAGTTACATAGCGGGAGTTAAACTTTCATTCGTTAACATAACTAGTCTCAAATCGTAATTGACAAACTCAAGACTTAATATTTTGGTACAAATTCAACATCATTAAAATGTTGTCCAAGATTTAGGAGCTTCATCATCACGTCCTAATTGAGAGTCGAAATGTCTTAACACAAGAGGGGGATTCATCATTTCCTGCCATCTAGTAATCCTTTCGGTCTTCGCTTATCGCTCCACTTAGTGAAATGTCTGAACACAAAAGGGGGATTCATCATTTCATCACGTCCTAATTGAGAGCACTTGTAAGAGTTTAGTCTTTTAGTTTTAAAAATTTTGTTTGAAGTGCAACTTTTTAGAGCAACTCCTAAAAGTTAAAAAAATAAAATAAATAAATAAATAAACAAATAGGAAAGCTAACTTTCAGAATGAACAGAGAAACTTTTCTGTTAAATACCCAAGTTAAAAAAGAATATATGTTGACGTTTGTTGTGATTCTATATGGAATATGATGTAAACCTACAATTGAAGTTAAGGACAAAGGTATAATTATAAAAAAGATGGACGGAAAAAAAAAAGAATAAATGTTGACGAGTGAGAGTGTTTGCCTGCTTACTTATACAATATAGTATACATCGGTTGACGAAGGTTCCTTGATCTTTACTTCTTTAATTAAACAAGCATAAATTATAACTTCAATTTATCACTTTCACACCCTTATCTACTGTGTAAGTACACTCAAAGCCCCTACTATTCTTTTCAATATAATTACTCTACTTCATTTTGGGAGTCTTTATCTGTCTATATAATATAGGTTAAAACGAACCGGTTTATTTATGAGTTACTCGTGACTGGATCGTTGAAAACTCAACTCGAGTCGAGCTTGAGTTTTTATTAAAGCTCATATGATAAACAAACCAATATACGTGATTCTTAATACCCAAGGCATACATACATATAGTGATGTTTAGACACTCTAATTTTTCTTGGTTTTATTAATGTTACATATTTGACCTAAAAACTGAAAGATATAGCATAAAAAGATTTGTTTACGTTATCTTTTTTTATAACTTCATCGTAATAAAGAAACCGGATGATAAAAATCTCATACACATTTTTGTAACATCTATTCTTTAATCTCAATTCATTAGCAAGTATACATGTAATGAAATATTTGGTTGCCTAACGAGAGCTTTTAGTGTCACGGTATTAAGGTGTGTAAAGTGGTGTGGTATCTATCTCATCCCATGAGATTGAAGATTTGAGTCCTGTATTAAACATTGATGTCGAATTAAAAGTAGAATTAGAGAGTGTGTCAATTAACCCTCTTCGGGATGCCTGACATACTAATTAATTAAATACTAATAAACCAAAGAATTATGGTTAAAATAAAAGGTCCTCTTTGATTACACAATTAAGAGTTAAATGTCATTTTCGTCCCTGTGGTTTGTTCAATTATGTCAGTCCAGACCAAATTTTAAATTTGTACCATTTCCGTCCCTAACATTCTTGAAACATGCCAAAAAAATAAGGTTAAATCGAATAATTGGACAAAGCACAGGGACGAAAATGGTAGTTAACTCATGTTTTTTGGACAGAACTGACATGTATCGAGAATGTCAGGGACGAAAATGATATAAATTTAAAATTTGACCTGGACTGGCAAAATTGAACAAACTACAGGGACGAAAATGACACTTAACTCCATAATGAATAATGTGGGATGTTATCATTTTACAAGTAAGTACCTAAATGTAAAACTGATATTATTCAAGGGTGAGAGTGATAACTATTAGCATACCAACGAAGAAGCTAGGTGAGTCCACCATAAATGAATCTTCTTCTTCCGCGTTTACATACACGCTTCTTTACTCCCTAATTCCTTATGTATATATATACAAACCATCACACTCTTCTTTCCAAACTCATATTTTCATCCAAACTTCAACACTTTCACAATCAAATCAAATCTTCCATCTTTTCAATATGGAAATCACTTCAATCCCATTTCTTAACCAAGAAGAGTACTCTTATTTCTACAGTTTCTTTCAAGACCTTCACACTGATGATACTCAAGACAATAAAAGACGAAAGCTTGATGATGACTTCGACCAAGACTTGAACGAAATTCTCAACATCATCAACGATCAAGACATACCCAATTCCATTTTTCAAATGCCCACTTCCAAAATCGAAATACCCAATTCGGATTTTGAAAACAGAGCTTCTCAAATGGCGGATTGGGAACAAGGGAGGGTCAGAAAAACAAGAATTTCATCTCCGGTGGGTAGTTACGGCGGCGGAGTGGCGGCAGCGGCGGAGGACGGTGGGGGACGGCGGCGGTTGTGGGTGAAGGAGAGGTCGAAAGGGTGGTGGAAGTACCACGACAGCGACGAATGCCCTGACGACGAGTTTCGAAAAGCGTTTCGAATGAGTAAATCGACGTTTAATATGATTTGTAACGAGTTAGACTCGGTGGTTACTAAAAAGGACACCATGCTTCGTACGGCGATTCCTGTGCGTCAGCGGGTCGCAGTCTGTATCTACCGTCTGGCGACAGGGGACCCGCTGAGAAAAGTGTCAACTTTATTTGGGCTTGGAATATCCACGTGTCACAAACTAGTCCTTGAAGTTTGTGCCGCGATCCACACCGTCCTAATGCCCAAATTCCTCAAATGGCCGGATCAAAACCGGTTAAATGAAATCAAAACCGAATTTGGATCCATCTCGGCCATCCCGGATGTCACCGGGTCAATCTACACGACCCATGTGTCGATAATCGCTCCCAAAACTAATTCGGAAGCTTACTATAACAAAAAACACACCAACAGAAACCAAAAGCCGTCGTACTCGACAACAATTCAAGGCCTAGTCGACCCGAGAGGTGTGTTTACGGATATTTGCATTGGGTATCCGGGGTCGATGAGCGACGAACAAATCTTGGAAAAATCAGCATTGTCGCGGAGATCCAAGATGGGTTGTTTGCGGGTCGTTGGTAATTCGGGTTACCAATTAAAAGATTGGATCTTGGTACCCTATACGCATAAAAATCTAACATGGAGTCAACATTCATTGAACCAAAAAATTGATGAAGTACAAAAGATAGGTAAGTATGCTTTTATGAGGTTAAAAGGGAGATGGGGTTGTTTGCAAAAGAGGTCAGAGGTGAAACTACAAGAATTGCCGACAGTGTTAGGGGCATGTTGTGTGTTACATAACATATGTGAGATATATGGTGAGGAAATGGATGCGGATTTGAGGTTTGATTTGTACGATGATGACATGGAGATGGAGAGTAAGGATATATCAGTAAATGCACTTATGGTTAGAGATAGTATTGCACATAATTTGTTGCATCATAGCTAAGGATTGAATCTGTAAAAACATTGTTGTTAATTTGATGAAATTTTATGTTATTATATGTTTATAAAAACTTAGTATGTTAAATCTTGAAAAGGATTAGAATTCTATATACATATCAACATTTGCAAATTGTGAACACTGTTAATTCAATATAATACAAATTAGTGGTTTGGTTTTAGTTTGTGTAGATACAATATTGTTGTTTTTTATTTAAATAACTCATATTTCTAAACCCTAAACTTTAATAAAGTCATCATACGACCCCTGAACTTTAATAATTCATTTTTTAAACGATTTATGTTTATATCCCTAAATTTTAAAAGATCTATCATTAAGAAGTTTAGTAATAATTCTCTTCCTATGAACGGTTTTCGTTTCAATCCCCAAACTTTAATAGAGTCATCATACGGTACTTAAAGTTTAATAAAGTTCATTTTTTAACAAATATTGGTTCTTTTATATCATGTAACAAGTGTATCCTTGCCAGAGCCCTCCTGCGGCTCTGCCGCGAAACGCGGGCTCCGAAACTAGTTGCTCTAACAACCACAAATAAAATTTAAATAAAACAGCATTGGCACGATATGATTGAGAAGCACATGAAATGGGGCAAGTTGATGCATGTTGAGTTTGAAATTCCTTTAAAGTAAACGGATTTGGTCATAACTGAGACTTATTAATGCTTATAAAAGGCTTAATGTATGTGTGTGACATCTAGTTCTCGATTATTTGCTTTTATTTTATCCTATTTGGATTATCATGTCATACTTTAAAAAGCCAATTACTTAAAGTAACAAGTTGTTTAACTAAGACTGAGTCAAGCATAACCCAAATATAATCATTAAAACTAACTGCAATTAACTACTCAATAGTTTTAGAGTTTAGGGAACCATATTAGGTTAATCCCAAACTAATAAGTGACTGATGATCTGAACGGTTGACTCATATTTGAACAACTATTGAAAAAAGAGTGTAGAAGCAAATTCATGTTGTAACATTTTGATGATTTAATTTTTGTTTTAAAAATTAAATTTTCGGTTATTTTTTATGAGGTATAGAATATGAGAAATTTTGACCGAATAAAACATTACGGTTATCTTTATTTCACTTAAGACTATGTGTGTTTCATTAAGCGAAGATTATATCTTGATTATTAGAATCACATGTGAAAATCTCTTTTACATGTTTAAAGACAACTTTGAGACGTGTTTAAAGACAATTTTGACCGAATAACATATTTTTGTTACATTTTTATCTATCTTTTTTCTCTTTCTTCTAGTGTGATAGAAGACGGAGTGCAATATGATCACGTGTCACAAACCATGTTGCATACGTTTTGAAGTTGTTCTAACAATGTGCTTCAAGTTGGTAATATTAACTTGTCAAGCCCTGCAAGTGTGTCAAAAATCTCCATTGTTCTTATGAAAATTAGTATTTTAAAACTTGAAAAAGATAAGAATTGCTCAACAACCACAAATAAAAATCAACTAAATTTAGCAATAGCATCTTCTCGGCTAATGGTACGAAATGGTTGACACGGGGCAAGTTGAGTTTGAAAATCTCTAAAAAGTCAGAGGATTTTGTCAAAATAATGCTTATAAAAACATTCATGTATATTTATATTTTTGATTTTTTAATGACTAAAACACTTTTTCTTATCATACTTCTAAATCTATATCTATACTTTTGTCCATCATAACCTTAACCTTGATGTATATGCTATTCAAGATTTGATCATTTACAAAATACAACTTTTTATCTATTTAATATATAAATCCAGTCACTTGTAGAAAATAAATAAATAAATATATATATATATATAGGCTAATTATAATGAGAAAATCCACTCCAAATGAGAAAACCCAAGAAACCTAATTATGTGGACAATAAGCCTCCACGTGTTTTTTGAAAAAGATAACTTAGAGGGTAAATTTGGAAATTTACCATCAACCACCAATTAATGTAACAAATTCAAATTTTTTTCATCTGACACCTTATGTATAGTACGTTGACTAATGAATTCAATCTACTCCATAAAGCAATATGTTACCTCTATCATCATCATTTTTGAGAAACTTTATCTCTCTCATCTCAATCAAATTTACATCAAGATTCATAAGAAGGCTTTTCTTCCAGATTAAAAAAAAACACCCAGCACCAACAAAAGCTCGTTCAAGGTTAAAAAGAATACCCACCACTACCACCACCAATGCAGCGGTGGTTACCAGATCCAGTGCGTGAGAGTCATGATCCAACAATGTTTAATAGATCTAGTGGTGTTTTCAAGATCCGATGGTGGTAAACAAATCTGGTAGCTTATTCATTTGTATTATTCATATTTTTAAACATGGTTATAAGAATATCTTTATCTTTTTGTGTTTTGGAGATCAACAATTTTTTAGTAACCAAGTCCAAAATATGTTCCGAATCCAAAAGATGATCCAGATCCAAAAGATGCTTCGGAAAGATGCTACCACTCCCAAAAGATGCTCCAGATCCGGTTGAAGATGTTCAATGTGTGAAGATGATGTTTCAGATGACGGTTCGATGTTGAAGATGATCCAAAAAATGTTCGATGTTGAACATGATGTTCCAGATCTAAAAGATCCTCTAGATCCATAAATATGTTTGTTTTCACTTTTTTTTCTTCAGATTTGTAATTTTTTGTGTTTTGTAGATCTTTATTTTTTTGTGTTTTGTAGATCTGCAACTTTTTTTATTTGGTGTTTATCCTTTTAGATTAGCTGGGTGTTAATAGCTAGAAACATACTTGATTTTGATTATTTGAAGTTATGAATCTTCAAGATCTGGTTTTTTTTATTGTAACACTATGTAACAGGGTATTGAAATGTAACAATCAAAGCAACAATTGCAGTTACATTTTTTTGTGTTTACAGAAAATAGAGTGCATTGTTACACTTTTTTAGATTATTCTAAAAATGTATATTAACATTTTTATGTAACATTTTATGTCAAATGTATGTTTAAAATTTTAATTTTATATCATTTTCTTGGTTGACTTATTTTGATGTTTATTGTAGATTCAAATGGCACGAAAAGAAAAGAAAAGCAAAGTAGATCTGGTTATTGTTTATTTTGGTGTTTATGCTTTTTAGATTGGCTGGGTGTTAATAGCTAGAAACATACCTGATTTTGATTATTTAAAGTTATGAATCTCCAAGATCTGGTCTTTATTATTGTAACATTATGTAACATGGTGGTGAAATGTAACACTCAAAGCAAGAATGTCGGTTACATTTTTTTTTTTTTGTGTTTTACAGAAAATAAAGTGCATTGTTACACTTTTTCAGATTATTGTAAAAATGTATGTTAACATTTTTATGTAACATTTTATGTCAAATGTATGTTTAAAATTTTAATTTTATATCTTTTTGGGTCTGGAGCATCTTTCCCACTGACCAAAAATCAGAGCACTTTTGGATCTGGTAGTTTCAATGGATGATCGAATACATTTTTTGTCATTCTTAAAAAAAATGTATATAAATCTATTTCATAATACCTTTTTAGTTTGACAAGACATTTAAGTGGAAGAACAAGAAGACACCAAATCGTTTTATATGATTTGTTGAAGTGTGTTTGAATTTTGAAAAGAAAGAGAGAGATCTGGTACTTGTTTTGAAGAGTTGCATAGGGATAATGAAAGAGAAAGAGAGATCTGATAAATGTTTTCATTCCAATATTACCCTTCTATGTACTTTTGGCTATTATTAAAATAAAAGTAATATCAGACATAAAGCTAAAATGATCACAACCCTTGATCACTTAAATCAATGGTAGATGTTGAGTTTCTTGGGTTTTCTCAACTCAAGTGGGTTTTTGATTTATCCTTGCCCTATATATATATATATATATATATATATATATATATATATATATATATATATATATATATATATATATATATATATATATATATATAGGGAGAGGATCATGAGAAAACTAAATATAAATGAGAAAACTAGAAAACTAACTAAAATCCACTAAAAAGGAGGGGGAGGGAGACTTTTAATGAAGGAGGGAGACTTTTAATGAAGGAGGGGTAAAATTGGAAAAAAGTATATATAACTTTTCAAACATTTCCCATTTCTCCATACGTTATCATTTTAAAACAAAAATGACACCATAAGATCACAAATTTTCTTATCTTTCATTCAAGTATATTCGAGCATATTTTTTATGACATAAAAAAAGATTTATGGTGTCGTCTTGTTTTCAACACTATTATTATAGTAGTGCACATGTGCAATATAACATGTAGTACAATTGCATTACATGCTTAAAATTAGCTTTTTGAGTCTAGTTTAGCTTTTAGGGTTAGTTTTTTTGGATGTTTAGGATTAGGATTAGGTTTTTGGGTGTGCGGGGAGGGGGGTTTAGGTTTTTTTTTTTTTTTTTTTTTTTGGGGGGGGGGGGGGGGGGTGGGGGGTTTAGGTTTTTTTCGGGTTTATGTTTAGGGTTTAGTTTTAGGTTTTGGGGGGTGGGGGGGTTTAGGTTTTTGGGGGGTGGGGGAGGGGGGGTTTAGGTTTTTTTCGGGTTTATGTTTAGGGTTTAGTTTTAGGTTTTTTGGGGGTGGGGGGTTTAGGTTTTTGGGGGGTGGGGGGGGGGGGCTAGGCTTTTGGTGGGAGGATGAATTTAGGTTTTTGGGGGGTGGGGGTGGGGGGGTTTAGGTTTTTGGGGGGTGGGGGTGGGGGGTGGGTTAAGTGGTTTAGGCTTTCCGTATTAGTGCACATGTGCAGTACAACAAATTTTTTTTCCATACATAAAAAGTAGCGATTTTTCTTTAAAAAATTGTAAAAAAAAAAAATTGGTATTTTTTTAGGTTTTTTTAGTTAGTTTTTTGGTTTTCTCATTTAAACTAGTTTTCTCATGATCCATCCCCTATATATATATATATATATATATATATATATATATATGGTAAAGTGTCTAAAATGTGAGAAGGGTAAGAAGTGTTTTAAACCATTGGATATTTGATATAATGGTTGAGATCAATAGGGTATAAAATGTAAATTGTGTTTTAATTATAAAGACCTTATGTAAAATTAAAGGGCAATATGACTTTTCCAACGTTTCAAATATGGTAACCGTTTCAAAACCCCCATCAATCTCCTATAAATCAGTGAATTTATGGTAACTGTTTCAAAACCCTCATCAATCTCCTAAAAAATCAGCGAATTTCTCGTACTGAAATAAATTCTTCGATTTCCTTCACAACTTTTTATAACACTATAAAGAACAGTATATTACATGATAAAACACTATAGGAAGATATTACACTATCTGTTTACTGTAAGACACTATACATAAACTAGTGGGAAACCCGCGCGTTGCGGCGGAGGCGACAATACGAAGTGGGAACATAATTCCAACATTAAAACGGCAAAGAATCATATGTTCGCTACTGAAGTTTTCTTATTGTATGTATTATTTTGACCCGTTTATGTGCTGGCCCAGTTCACTCGATTCGATGAACATATCCTGCAGCACTTACAGGCATAACAAAATTTATGACCAGTTGCAAAAAATAAAAATAATCATAATAATAATAATAATAATAATAATAATAATAATAATAATAATAATAATAATCAAAGCTAAGAATGTAATAGCAGATACAAGAACTAACAAAACCATTTCCAAAATCCATCTAAAAACACATAACTTAATTATAAAAAAAAAACTGTATACACGTTTTTGAAGCCTATGCCTCTAATAACCCCAAACTCAAAAGTCCAATTTTCACTTCTTACGTTTCTGACTTTTTCCTCTCAACCTGCTTGTGTCCATCAGTTTGTTCCTTCTCTTCTATTTCACTATCATAGGTTGCAATCAAATAATCAAAGAACCCAGCATTGAATCCCTGATTTCAAAATAACACGGATATTGTCTTCTTAAGCATATATTATTAGAAATATAATATAGTTTAGAAAAGATGAGCCAAACAGGATATGCCTAAGATATGTAGCCTTAAACCTATCGCATAAATAACTTTCTTTTCAATTTCAATAAAGTCAAATGTAGTCAAATGAGGGACTTACATGGTCATCCCAAGCATGGTCCTTGTTGTAGATGATGGCTGCACCGAGACTTCTCGCAGGGTTGATGCCGGTTCCGGTGATGGGGATGGTGGCCAAATGGACCAAGAAAACAGCGAACCCGATTGGGAGTGGAGCCGAAATCTGCATAGTTTGGTTCAAATTGAAGTCAACTAAAGAAGGTCAAAGGTCAAACAAAAGGTAAATAGAATGTACTACCTGTAAGTTTTACCGCATGATACCATCCCTAGTTTCAAAGCTCTGATTTTGGCCCTTTAGAAAGTGTGCATTGAGTTTTATTAGTTTATTTAAAGGAAAGTGCTACTTTCATTGCATTGCATGAGACACAAGTGTTCACTTTGGAACTGATACATAACAAACTACTTTTGTGACGAAGAAAGGTTCCTATAACCTAATTTTAGGATAAGAAAGTCTCAAAACTTGTAGAACATACATGAAAAAGTCACCAAGTAATTGTTTGAGTAAACTTCATAAATGGTCCCTGTGGTTTACTCTAATTTTTATATTAAATTACTTAACTTTAAATAGCCCACTGGTAAAAGTCAAAAAGCTTCTTTAGAGAGTACTCAGGCTCAAATCTGGACAAGGTGTAACTTAGGAGCTTGTTTTTAGGCTCGGGCTCGAGCTCGGGCTCGTTTAAGCTCAGGTCGTTCGAGTTTTTTTTCGAGCCGAGCTCGAGTTGCTCGGCTCGTTTGCACCCCTTATTTTACCCTAATGCCGTAAAAAGTCAAAATAATTATTGTGAACAAATCACCTCCAGCAGTTTATTTACAGGAAGATAAAGAATAACAATTGAATGATAAATGATCAAAATGAAGAAAATAACAGTTCAAAATATGGAAACAATAAACAATTAATTCTTTATGCTCCCACAACACATAAGTTAAAAGTGCAGCAGTTCCACCACCCAAAAGAGTGTCCAACTATCGGCATTAGATATTAATTCTTCTCAACTAAATATGTGTGCATCAGAAAATTAATGGAAAAGTAGGAAAATCAGGTTATGCTCGATACATGTAGCTTATAATCAGGATGATTTTGCAATGCTTTTAGAAGAACCGGAGTCGCTAGCTTGGCAATCCATCGGATTGGAGTTGCCAGCTTGGCAATCCATCGGGCAGCTGCAACCATTCCACAGTGAGCATAACCTAGAATTACATCACTAACTCCACCCCTCTCATCTTGACATTAACCCAATAATATTTCAAATTAGATATATATACAATTTTACCGGTGTGATTAAATCCATTAACTTTGTTTTAAACTTTTCAAAATGGCCATTATGAACTGTTGGAAACCTCAAAATAGCATTTTCAACAAGTCAAAATAATGTAAAGAAGTATAACCGGTTTAAGGTGGCTAGCCGGAGGCAGGTCTCCCATCTCCATTGTCTCTCGCTTTGTCGTTCTCTCTCCCAATATAAATCATGGGCTATAAATCAATAAATCACACGATTATAATATCATAATACGAAGATACATCAAGATATGACTATATGAGGATAAATTTCTCTTACTTAAATGTCGGCGACAAATGGCTCCGGCTTGGGTTTCTGATTCCGACTGGCCACCTATGTAGAAACACTCAATAGAGGTAGATGACTAATTATAGTGATGTCCAAAGCTTAACTTTTCAATTAACAAAATATTCTTTTCAGCTGATAATAATTTTTTTTTCACACTCTTTTCAGGAACAGCTATGAAAAACTTTTTAATATATCAAGTTCATCATATCATAATATTGGTTCTGTTGTAACTGAAGCGTCGTTTAAATCAGGTTAGTTCAATTTAAGCTTTTAAGACAATTAAAACAGGCAGGGCAGTTACGCACCGATTCTCGATCAAAGAAGGGTGCAAATCACTGAAAAATATAAGTGTATGTTTTAGTTCGCTAAGAAAATCGTTGTTAGCACATGAAGTAAAGGTGTAACCTCTCATCTTGTAGCTTCAACCATAGTATGTTCGCATTACTCTTGTTCAGTACATCTAATAATAGCTGTAAGAAAAAGGATATAATCTGCACGCTTAAACAATTGAATTAATATTATTATGACCTGAAATGTTCGTTTTCTTTTTTCAAACGCCCCACTAAAAATATAGCTAAAGGGAAAACATGTTTAATGCGCCGAATGCATTCAAAATCGTCGAATTTTTTATTCATATCACCTCCTGTATCGTTGAATTATACTTTTTGCAATCAAAATTAACAAAAATAACTTCAACCTATCCCTCAAAACATATTAGCAAATGTCATTTCCTTCTCTAAGAATACATACCATCAAACTTCAATATGTTTTAATAAAATTTTAGCATAACTAATTCTAGTCCTCACCTGCATACACAAAAGTTATATCCTCAAAGATCCCCATGGCTTTATCCCTTGACTTTGACAATCGAAACTGGTACCAGACAACTCTAAAAAATTCTTTGTTGGCTCTGAATATTTCCACAAAAGGATTAATACCCAGAACAAAATTATCAAAATATAAATCGGTTTTAACTAATTGGGGGAAATGGTACCAAAATCCCTATCTATTTGGCACATATATTACACTCCATATCATATTATCAACGAATAAAAGCTAAAGAACCTAATTTCATGTAATTATCATGATTAAGATCGAAATAAAAAGTTTTAAAAGAAAATACTCACTGGTTTTGGGGCCAGCAGGGTGATTCCAGAGAGCCTGTAGCTTCGACGTCGTCATTGAAAACTTTAGTTTCTATCTATAGAATCTTTAAGAAAGTTTGATTAACACTAATGGTAATCGAAAAAGAATCCCAGAACAACAAGGCTGATGAGTTGGGGCAGGGGTGAAAACCCTACCCAATTCCATGATGGGTTCGGTGTTAAATAATTGCAGGAATGAAACGTATGGGGTAATTGATTTCAGTTGGCGTAATCCATCGAATTCCTTATGCGGCTGTAGAGATTCAGTCATAAACCCTTATTGAAAAGAACGATTGAATTGGAAGAAACTGATGATAACATTGGTGTTAAATATCTGATAGGGGAAGGGGATATAGGGAGCGAAGGGTAAGATGGGAAGAAAAATGTAAAAATATAGGTTTTGTTTGAGACTTTTAGTCTGCCATCTTAAAAAGTTGGGGTTAAATTACTATTTTAGACATGGGAAATGCTTATATATAGTATATAGATAGATAAAACACTGTTGATGGGGGATAAAACACTATGAAAAGGAACAGTATATTACATGATAAAACACTATAGGAAGATATAACACTATCTGTTTACTGTAAGACACTATACAGAATAAAACACTATTGATGAGGATAAAACACTATGCAAGGAACAGTATATTACATGATAAAACACTATAGAAAGATATAACACTATCTGTTTACTGTAAGACACTATACAGAATAAAACACTATTGATGGGGATAAAACACTATGAAAAGGAGATTAAAGATACCTGTACATAATATAACACTACATTCTGGGGAATATAACACTACAACAAGAACTTACCGTAAACAATTAAATGTATAGAACAAATCGAATTCGAATCACATCCCTAATATATCGCCTGATATTTTTGGCAGTTATCTTTGGAAATCAATTAATTGATAAGAATGTACAATTACTAATATACCCTTATGAATTAATTAAGATAAGGGACACTTGTCATTCCCAAATTATTTCTCACACTTCTCACAAAAGTTGGACTTTTTACAGGATCCTCTACCTATATATATATAGGGTAGGGTTCCAGCGTGAACAACCTCCCAAGCGTGAACTGCGTGAACTGATCTGGACCATTGATTTCCTTTTTAGTTGTTAAGGGTATGATTGTAATTATATAAAAAATTATATTTAAATCATTATTTTAATAATTGAATTAAGTTACATCTTTCCTATTTTAATTTCATTATCCACAATATCTTTTATTTCATTTTTATTTTTCACATTTCACCACCAGAGTTCGAGAGTTCGAATTATGATTTTTAAGATCCACGTAACCTTCATATTTCAACGGTGTACACATGTGTACTTGGGATTTTGAACAGTACACATGTGTACTCAGCATGGTACATATGTGTAATTAGCTACATAATACATACATATAAACAAACAAAACCTGTAAAACTAGTTTATATTAAGCAAATAACAAGTTACATAATGTTTGCCAAACCAAAAAAAAAACATACAATTACAAGTTCCAGTTTCGTGAAAACAATAAACGCAACATAATCGGAAAAATAAAAAAGACATAGTCTTTTACAACTATTCGCCGCGTTGTATGCTGAACCATCCTTATCGACCAAGCAAACAAACATACGTGAATCATCCTTATCGACCTTCCATCTCCACTTTTCTCGTTTACGACGTCTCCTATAATAACACAAAAAACTCAGCAATTAATACTTTGCATAATTCACAAAAAATATGAGATATCACAAACACAGACGCTATACACATGTGTACATCGTATTAAAAACATAGCAAAATTAGAATACACATGTGTACATCGCCTTAAAAACATAGCAAAATCAGAATACACATGTGTACAGCGCCTTAAAACCAGGGCAAAATCATAATACACATGTGTACAGCGCCTTAAAAACAAGCAAAATCAGAATACACGTGTGTACAGCGCCTTAAGAACAGAGCAAAATAAAAGAAATACACGTGTGTACATTGCATTAACAACAACCTTCAGAACCTCATAACAATCTTCAAATAACCTCATAACAATCTTCAAATTCTCAACCAAACAATAATAATTTTCAACATCAAAACAATGAAAAATTGCAAACTTTTTTTCTCAATAATCAAACTCATAAAAGATCTTCAGAACCTCAATCAAACAATAACAATAATAACTTTCAAACATCAAAAACAATAAAAATTTACAAACTTCATACCTTGTCGATAGCGATAAACATTAGATTGGCGATAAACATCAGATCGGCTGGCGATAAACATCAGATCAACCTCACCATCAGATCAAAACTTAACCGAAACAACATTCGAAACAAAACTGAACTTGATTGATGCTGACCCGACAAGAACCCGAAACAAAACTGGCCATTAGCTGTCGTGTTGAACCAATTGATAAATTAAAACAATAACCACCTCGCTGCAGTGATATCACCTCCACTTCGACTGTCGAAAACAAGCCCAACCCGGAGCTAACCTGAAGCGAGTTGGAACAGAATGAAACCCGAACCAAGATAGGATCTGAAACCAAACAGGTAGACGGCACTTACCGGGACTGTCGGAGGTTTGTCGGAAGGAAGTCAGGACCGCCGCCGCTCACGGCGTCGCTGTCATCGTCGCCTTCGCTGTCCTGCCGCCGCCGCCATGAATCGTCGGCCTCCTTTCTCCGCGTCTCTCTCTCTCCGCGCCTACATACAGCCGCCATACGCCATGAATCAAGCAGATGTGGAGGTTGTTGTGGTTTCGGATTTTCTAAAGGTGAAGAGGAAACGTTGTCGGAGTTTGTGGCGGAGCCGACGACGGCGTTTTCGAAGTCGTGTGTAGGTACATTGCGTAATATAGCAGCAAAGACGGTTAGGTTTGATGAGGTGGTGGGTGAGGGAATCTTGTTTTGAAACTGATACAGAGATTTTAGGGGATTACAAATTAATTAGTTTCCATATTTTTAATATGAAAGTTCCCTATTTTACCCTTTAGATTAAAATTTAAATTAAATTTATTATACCTTTAATTACAATTGTGCCATTGATCTAAGATCTATCATATACAAAATCAAGGGCCCAGATAAGTTCACGCTGGAGAAAATGTTCACGTTTGAACCTAATCCTATATATATATATATATATATAGGGAGCCGCTAGAATGAAAACCACCTCGAGTTGTAAGAACCGCGAGAACTACACCCCACGGAGCGCCGTTCGCCATGATTTTTTTTACAAGTAGATGTGTATATTATAAACACAGCCGTAAAAATCATGGCGAACGGCGCTCCGTGGGGTGTAGTTTTTTACACCACAAGTTTGGTGAAAAAAAAAAGAAAAAAGAAAAAAAATTAAAAAACACCAAACTTGTGGTGTAAAAAACTACACCCCACGGAGCGCCGTTCGCCATGATTTTTTACGGCTGTGTTTATAATACACACATCTACTTGTAAAAAAAAATCATGGCGAACGGCGCTCCGTGGGGTGTAGTTCTCGCGGTTCTTACAACTCGGGGTGGTTTTCATTCTAGCAGCCCCCTATATAGGGAGCCGCTATATTTAAACCTCAAATATATGGATCATCAGAACCTAACAGTAAACATATTAGGTTGCATGAAGCTAGTACATATATCATTTTGACCATAACATATCATATGATACTTATGAAAAGTTCTGTTTACCCAAATACTAACGTGCATGACTATGAGCTTGTTCGTGTTTGTTCATTTAAAACAAACAAACAAAACCAAACACTTGAACAAACAGGCTTTCTTTTCCTTGTTCGTTCACTAAAAAATTATTTTCCTTGTTTGTTCACTAAAAAATCAATGTGTTCGTTTGTGAATATTTGAAATGAACAGTTCATGAACGTAAGTAAACAAAACCAAACATTAACAAACGAACATAAACTAAATCTCCAAATGTAAAGTTAACTATTCCTAAATTTGGGCTTATTGTAAATGGGCTAAACAATGGGTTCTAACATATGAAAGTAAAATAGATTTTTTAAAATATGAAAATCAAATTGATTTAAAAAAAAAAGTATTAGCACTAAATAAATTTGAATGAATATTGAAATGAACGGAGATACAAAGAATGTTCACAAATAGACATGTATTAGTGCTAAAAGAAAATAAATTGTGTTCATGTATACACATAAACAAACTTTCCGTCGAATGGTTCACTATTCAGGCAGTTTAGTACACATTTTCAGTGGGTTCCAACCCATTATTATTATTTTAAAATGACCCATGTCAATCAAACAACTAAGCCACCCATTTTGCAGCAGCTTAACCCATCTAACTTTTATGTTCCTGGTTCTTCCTTAAATAATGCTCGATGCTTATGTCAGCACCTCTCTTACGTGGCCTCGAAGAGCTCACATAGTGACACGATGCAACAATCCAATTTCTAAAGCCCGACAACCTCAAACGACACCAATCCTTAGCCAATAGCCCCTACATGTGTGTTAGTTTTGGAATATAAATATTTGCATGTGAAAGCGAGAACACATGCCGCGCCATTTGCAAACAAAGAATGGTCTTTAACCCTAGATAAGCCTACTACTTTCCAAGCAGCAATTGTTCTAGCAATGTGCTTCAAGTTGGTGATCATATGCCATTACCTCATCAAGCCCTGCAAGTGTGTCATAAATCTCCATTGTTCTTAGATGAGTTTCATCTTCAACCCCAAATGTATGAACCACGCTATCCACCTTGATTGAGCTAAACCCAAATGGTTTCTTGATGTTTTTCTTCACCATCGTCTTCCAAACCGCTGCCGCATCCTTCAACCGCCCACCGTCCCCATATATCTTAGCCAAAGTTACATACCGGCCACCACTATTCGGATCTAAAACAAACAACTTCTGTGCAACAACTTCAGCAAGTTCAATATTATTATGCATTCTACACGCACCAAGAAGAGCACCATACACATCCTTGCTAGGTAACACAGGCATCGATTTCACAAACTCAACCGCTTCCATCAGCAAACCAGCTCTCCCGTACAGATCAACCATACAAGCGTAATGTTCATGACCTCTCCCCACACCATAAACTTCCATTTGTTTGAAAATCTCACGGCCTTTCGAAACTAACCCTGCATGACTACACGTTGATAGCAAGCATAAAAACACAACCCCGTCGGGCTGGAACCCGCCCTCCAAAAAGTTTGAGAAAAGAGTAAGCGCTTTGTGTGGGTTCCCATGCATGCCATACGCCCTCATCATAGCGGTCCATACCATAATATTTCTTTCAGATATTTGATCGAACACCTGGCGTGCATAGTCCAAGTGTCCAGAGTTGCCATACATAGCGATAAGACCGCTTCCCACCATAGCATCGTTTGTCAAACCTGTTTTTATAGCGTAACAATGAATCCAAAACCCTAGTCGAACTTCTGCTACTTGAGCACAAGCGGGAAGAATGCTAACAAGAGTTGCATGGTCTGGTGTGCTACAAGATGATTCATCATGTAGAAAAGTATGAAAAAGATCAAGCGCTTCAATAGCGCGGTCATTGCTAGCGCATCCGGATATAACCGTATTCCAACTAACAACATCCTTTTCAGGAATCTCATCAAACACCCTCCTACATGCCTCTATCATTTGACACTTAGCATATAAAGCTACAAGAGCATTCCCAACAAACACATTGTAAACAAAACCAGTTTTAACCACATGCCCATGGATCACACTACCAGTTGTTTCGTTTTTAATAACGCTACATGCCTTTAGCGCAAACGTAAACGTGTACTTGTCAAAGGCCACATCATTTTCACACATCTCCTTATACACATTCAATGCTTCAGTAGACAAACCGGAATTCGCATAGGTTTGAATCATCATGTTCCATAAGAAAACATCTCTTTGAGGCATTTTATCGAACACCTTCCGTGCGTAGTTCATGTGCAGCTGATCCAGGCCAGCGTACATGTTAATAAGCTTAGACCCAATAAAGACATTTTGGCCGTAACCTCCCGTGATGATCTTAGCATGCATTTTGTGAACGCATCTTATACTACCCTCACATTCAGTTAATATTCGGTTCAGGTCGTGTGAATCTTTCTTTGAGTTGAATGAAACGAAGCATCTGACAAAAGAAAAAGTAGACCTTGGTAAGAGTTTGTGGGTGTGTTGGAACGTGGAAAGAGCCCATTTTGGTATCTTTTTGAAGTTGAGTAGCATTCTTCCTACAAATTAAATGTCTTACCACCATGTATATGTATATCTAGCCCAATTTGGGAGAGGATCTGGAGGGCGGTGGAGATAGGGGGCAGGAATCAGCAAGATTTTCTCATTTTGCTATAAGCTATAGTCACTGAGCACATGTTAGAAGGCCTGCTATCATATATCGGTGAAGGGGCGGAGAAGAGAACAGAGGGAACAAAATGATAAAAGTAAATATTATTATTATACGGTGAGGTTTAGAGAATCTAAATAAAAAAACAAAGGAAAGTAACCGGTCCTTTGAAACTGGTCCAAAATTGTCTGTTGTAGCTAGCAATCTCGTGTAAATAGTTGGAATGTAGAATAAAAATTAGACAATCAAACTTCTCTTTCAATATTGAAATATTTTCATAAATTGGAAATCAAAACTGTGATATAGAGTTGCTTTGAAGAAAAAAAGTTTAAAAGTTATATTATATATAAAAGCGTCGAAACGTCACGTAGGTAGTAGTTAATATATAATATCTTTATTACTTAGTCGACGTCGTCCGTAACTAGCGTAGGTAAGTATTGAGTAGGGGTGCAAACGAGCCAAGCTACTCGAGCTCGGCTCGAAAAAAGCTCGAACGAGCCAAGCTTAAACGAGCTCGAGCTCAAGCCCGACCTAAAAACAAGCTCGTTTAGTAAACGAGTCCGAGCCCGAGTTTCGCTTATCGACCTCGAGCCAGCTCGCGAACCTAATCAAGCTTTCTGTTTATATATTTTTTTATTAATATATTAAACATATATTTATTTAATAATAATTACCATTTATATAAATATAAAAAAATAACTAAATTATATGTATAATAATAATTATAATTAATATAAATTAATTAAAAAATACTAAACGAGTCGAGCCCGAGCCGAGCTCGAGCTTCAGAAATAAAGCTTGAATCGAGCCGAGCTCGAGCTCGAGCCTAGTCAAGCTCGGGCTCGGCTCAACTCGTTTGCACCCCTAGTATCGAGCGTCGAAACGTAGGTAGTTGTTAATATATAATATTTTTATTACTTAGTCGACGTCGTCCGTAACAAGCGCAGGTCCGTATCGAGCGTCGAAATGTAGGTCGTCGTTAATATATAATATTTTTATTACTTAGTCGACGTCGTCCGTAACAAACGTAGGTCCGTATTGAGCGAACTACCTAAGTTTGCTATTTTTTGAGGCCACCTAATTGCACTCTTTTGAGGATGAAACCACCTATTGTTGCAACTGTACCTTGTGAAATTTTTGATGCCAACATACTTTCCCCAATGACTGCTACTGATGTACAGATAGTGTTCAAATTTATATAATGGGAACGAGCTGGCATTTGCCCAAAGTCTTTTTTTTATCATATTCTACCTCTAAGTCATTTAATAGGCTTGAGCACATATAGGTCAGGATCATCTTCAAATTCTGAGCAATTAAGCAACAAATCTATAAGTTAAATTTTAAGAATACAGTAATATTACTATTGGTGGAAAAATAACGAGCATGTCAGAATGGTAATTTTGGTACAGATTGTGTAGGCCCAAAATACCATTGCCCAATTTTTTTAAGTATTCTATCAACAGTTAAGTGTATAAAATATGATTGCCCAATTGTTCAGTATGTTTATCCATTTAACTCTTTACAGGTTGTAAAAGGTGGGAGTTCAGTCAGGTTGCATGTCACAATCTATATAGCAACACTTCGTCTCTTTTGTGTTTGCTTTAGTTTGTAATTTGGCCAGATAAAACGTAAACCAAACCGGATTCAAACCGTAACACCCCTATAGGCATCGCATTCTAGAGTTCGAAATATCTATCCATAAATTTTTTTGCATACATATAAATTTTTCATTTTATCAATAACTGGCACTTCTTTGATTACGCGGAGTCTGTTCAGTAGCGACTTTGCTGGTTCTTTCTCATGAATAATTTGATTGTGCGCCTTTTCCAATTTTCCTTGCATTTCTCGGATATCATTCCACAACTCTATGATTTCTTGTCCCTTTCCTTCTTCAAGATCGACATGTAAGTAACATAAAAAGTTTAGAAAATTACTTTTTTATTACTACTAACATGTTAATATCTGTTGAACATATAAAAGATGTACCATCAAATGTTTTTTAAAAGTCTAATCTCTATGTTAGCTCTTCACCACACTTCTCCAGCTTGTCTTTAGTTTCTCTAAGGGCCCATGTTTCAAAAAATGTAAAACTTTTGCAGATAAATTATGAGTAGGTTACGCTTCAGTAATAAAAAGAAAATACAACGCTTTACGAAAATAAAAACCTCCTCTGAAGAATGAAGTGGCTTATGGAAGCCATGTTTTGCAAAAAGCAGAAGGAGTTGGGCATGTGGTGGATTTTTTATGATAAAATGACATTCTGGAACTAATAAGAAAGATAATAGAAAAATGTGGTTGATCTAGAAAAAGAAGAAGACACGTGACATGAAAAACATGTTAACAACAAAAAAGAGAGTAGAATTTAACTATGTTGGGTAAAAAATAAAAATCATGTTAACAGCAAAGATAAAGTAAAAAACAGATTAAGTTTTTTTTACCATGACACTATTCATCTAACTTATAATAAAACGGTTCAAATAATGCCACATGACATTCTCTCCTCCAACCTCATAAATTTTATTTATATTTGTTTAATAAATTTCGTTTAATATTAATATTAATTAATGGAGATGGTTCAAATGAAAACCACTTTTATTGTGAAAACTCGAAAACTAATTAAAAAAAAAGCCTAAAAAACACACAAATTTTTTTTTCAATTTTTTTTATAAAAATCGCTGGTTTTTAAGGATAGTGTAAAAAGGGCCTAAAGTGTGAGAAGTGTAAGAAGTGTATTATAACACTATATATAATACTATATAACACCATATAAACACCGTATAACAATATGTAACACCATATAATACCATATAACACTATGTAACACTATATATCATTATATAACAAATATAACACTATAGGTTGTCTGATAACATGTCTATGATAGATGTATAGTGTTATATTTGTTATATAATGATATATAGTGTTACATAGTGTTATATAGTATTATATGTTGTTACATATTGTTATACGGTGTTTATATGGTGTTATCTATCTACTATACTAAAGCAAAATAAAGGTTGACCATTTGACCATGATGTGGCAGCTCTCTTTGGCCAGATAATTGTGACTTTGGGCGCCATTCTTCTTTTCTTCCATATTCCTTCATTTTCTTCAATGCTAATAAATATCAGTTACCTTCACCGCTCTCTCTCTTCAATTATCTTTGTTACCACCGCCTTCTCTTCAATCGATTCTTTTCAAGTTCATCTTCTTCAATCGATTCCTGATAGTTGTCTTTGATCCATATCGAAAGTTTGTAAGTGTAGATTGTTTATTTCTTAGTTTAATCCTTTTTTTTTTTGTCTGAATTTTATATTGGTTCTGAAAAAGTGTTATTCTGTACAACAAACCCTAGATCCGGTTGTCATTATAGATTTGTTCTTTATGATTATTTGCTTTTTGTTTTTGTTATGCATTTTTGTGTTTAATCATATCACTAAATCGGTTTATCTCTTCTGTTTTTTGTTACTTTTTTTGAATTTTGAATAAATTTCGTATTGTTATGTGTATGAAACCCTAAGTCGGATTCTAAGTCCAGATCTGTTTATAATGTTTAGTAACATTATTATGTTGTTATTAAATTTTATGTTTACTCATATTCCAGATCTGTATGTTATTGTTATTGAACTTGATGTTAGATTTGTTAAAATCCCTAAAATGTTTAGCTGATATCAAAATTTCATTGTAAAAAAATGTTTAATTTTTTATTGAAATTTGTTGTTTATTCATATTCCAGATATTTATTTTATTGTTATTGAAATTGAATCTATGTTTACTCAAATCCCTAAAATGATAAGCTAATATCACAGTTTCATGGTCAAAAATTTGTTGTTTATTCATATTCCAGATCTTTATGTTATTGTTATTGAATTTTATGCTAGATTTATTCAAATCCCTAAAATGATAAGCTGATATCACTGTTTCTTGGTCAAAAAACGTTTAATTTTGATTGATTCTGTATTGTATGCACCATAAAGTCTTTGAATATATTGTTTTTAATATAAGATCTGTTTGATTTGTTGTTTTTTTTGTTATTTTTTCTTTTAATTTTAGCCTGTATCTGATTTTCTATGAAGATCTGATGCTTTATGATGATTAACATTACTGTTGAAATTCAATATAAAATCTGATTTTTTATTCGCATTCAAACCTGTTTTTGCAGGTTTATAGTATGCATGTCCCTTCTTCATTAAGGTATATGCTTTTTTACATTGTATTATAATATCCATGTGACTTATCCAGTAAGTTATATTTCGCGTTTAAACCTGTTTTGTTAAGAAGAAACTTTCTGTTGAATAAAAAATCAGTGAAAGTTTTTTGCTTGGAACATTGAGGCGTCGTTGATGTTGCCAAGGAGTCTCAGGAAATGTTAAGCTATATAATTTTCTTACACTCCTCGGCAATGTCAACGACTCCTCAAAATAGTTTCTTCGAATCTCTCTGACTGATTGCTTCGTCGACAGATTGTTTCTTTTTCTCATCACAGATTTCCTGTATATTCCTTAACCGCCCTAACTTCATTATATATGGAAACTTGCCTTTTTGAATGAATAATATTTAATTTTTTTAGGTAATTTTGGAACCGTTTCCATTTGTACTCCATATATATACAAAATTGTTTTTAGTATAATGTTGCAATCCTTCACTTGAGAAGCGTATTCTTTTTTTTGTTCATCATCATACCTCCAAATACAAGCATCTGTAAGTATATTGCACCTCTGTTATAACATTTGTATAGTTTATTATATATAACCACGAATATAGTTTTTTGTATTATTTATGTTCTATTTAACTGTGTAACTGATATTTCAAGTGGTATCGACATCCAAATACAAGCATCGGTAAGTATATTGCACCTCTGTTTGACATTTGTATTTTTTATTATATATAACTACAACTATAGTTATTTGGTTTTTATGTTCTATTTAACTGTGTTATTGATATTTCAAGTGGTATCGATATCATAAACAATAATCACTATTTAGAATTTTCATTATATATAACCACAATTATAGTTATTTGGTTTTTATGTTCTATTTAACCGTGTAATTAATATTTCAAGTGGTATCGATATCATAAAACCTAATCTCTTTTTAGAATTTGGCTAAATACATTTGTTATACAAATACTGATTCAACTGATTGAAGCAAAAATTATATTATCTATTGTTATGAGATTTATATTTTTATTAATTAACTATTTATACAATTTTTTAATTTTCTTATTATGGTTATTTTGATGTTATACAACTCATTCTTCAACTTATTCATTAATCCTTTTTTTGTTAATTATTTTTATTGAAATATATTAGATCTGATTTTTTTTTGTATCCTGTTTTTTTGCAGGTATTTAGTATGGGTGAACGTTCATCAAGGTATTATGTGTATATATTTTATAGTTTCTAACAATCCCCTTTTCCTGTTATATTTTCTTAACATTCTATTATGTAATTCAGTTACAGAGGACCCTGTTTCTGTAGGGTAATGAATCGAGCAGACCAACTTATTCTGGTATACGAAAAAATATTACTTTAGTTATTTGTTTTATCTGTTTTTTCATATTTTTAAAAACATAACATTATTATTATGTTGTTTGAATCAATTGAAAATATTTATAATTCATTTTCCATTTCATTATATTATTAGTCCATTCCGGATGATGCGGCCTCCAAACTATGGGGTGTTGACAAAGGCCCTACTAATGTTATGATACACATTGAAGATGGTCGTGACTTTAATGTTTTTTAAGCGCGTCTAAAGGGAAGTTATTTTTTTTTCATGGATGGTCCAATGTTGTTGAACACTTGGGTCTAACTCAGGGATGTTTGGTAGTATTTAATCCTTTAGATCATGCTACCTTTAAGTTAACAACTTATCAGAATGGTGTTAGTCGTGGGTCTTTCTGGACATATATGCTACCTCCATCATGCAATTTTTATGTAAGACAAATGTGATTTTATTTTTCCTTAAGTATTTAATTATAATTTATAAATCTATAGATACTAACCTTTTTTTTTCATCCTACAGGTCATCCCTGAATGTATTTTCCCCAAGATTTACGATTTTTCGTCAAATGATGTAACCTCTACTGTGATGATCGACAACCAAACGTTTAACGTTTCCATTGTAACTAATGACGGCAAAGTCGGTTTTTCCGCTGGTATGGATGTAATTATTAGTATGTTTCAGTTGGAGGTTGGTTGTTATTTCTTATTCACCAAAGGTTTTGGACACTTTTTCTATTTGAAAGTCTTTGGAAAAAACGGTGTTGAAATCACATATCCTAACCTAGATTTTCATGAGGTAAATTAAATATATGTACTTACTTCTATGTATTATAGATATCAGGATGTAATTCATTTTTTATATATTAATTTGCAGATTGAGGTTGCACCTATAGATGTTGATAATGAAGTTGAAGAACAAATACATGGTGGTGTTACTCGGTTTGTTCGTACGGCTGGTGAAGATTATTTTGTAAGTTTTGATATCATTTTCAAAACTGATATAACACATAAGTTTTATGTTATTTTATTTTATTTAATCGAGTTTTAATATTTTTTATTAATTTTATTTAAATACAGAGAATTCCTGATCACGTTTCACGCATGGCTAGGCTTCATGAAGGGTTAAAAGATTTGACCATAAATTTTTTGCATCTGGACCCGCCAATGCAGATTACTAATGGTACCAGACGTGAAAGAAGAACCAATGGTCGTGGTTATCGATACGCTTTAACCTCTTGGAAGAAGTTCATGAAAGCCGCTCAAATTAAGGTCCGTGACGAGGTTCACTTTTCTTTTGATGAAAATGAGCAGGTCTTGACTATTGAGAGGGTTGTACCTTACGTTAACCGTAGTAATTAGATATATGACAATTAGGGCATGTTTTTGGCCTTTCAAGTTTCTTTGGTTATAACATTGGTTTTTGGACTTTAATTTCAAGTTTTTATGTATCTTTCAATCTATTTCTTATTTTAACCACTGTAAGAAAATACTTAAAAGTATAATATATAATTTTAGTAATTTATATTCCCACTAAAACATTTTATCATAGATAAAACCACGATATTCAAACTACTTTTATATAACATTGCTGATTATTGTTTACAGCTAAATATGTAAAAAAAAACAATATATAAACTAACTTTGCATATATGAAAAAGTATTATGAACTTAGTATTATATCTTCAGCATATTACACTAATTTGTTACATTATAAACATTTTATAAACCTTCCAGAATAGTTTTCTTTATTATATATAATAATTGCAGGAAGTCAGGTACTACATAGTAGGTTGCATATTTATAAATGTTTTCATTATTTCGAAATTTACTAATCATCAAATTTCCCTCCATTCCTTGCAATTTCAAATTAATAACTATTGAAATTGTTAATATGCCCCATGTGTTTTTTATTCAGTGTAATCGTTTACAAATGTATAATAAGCCAAAAAAATATACAAATTTAGTATACGTAGTTATGGCCATTAAACCATTGGGTGTCAGCCCAATGGCCACCAGCCCGCATTCTAACCCGGAGGTGGCGGGTTCGAGTCTTGCTCGTTCCCAATGCCCTTACGGTAGCGGATTTACCCCCAGACTCAGGCTTGCTGGGTGGCGGTCTGCGAGGTGGGATCACCTCGGCGGTTGGGAGGACCGTGGAATATCCCCCCCCCTAGTTATGGCCATTATATGGATATGTTCTTCAATGTGTGATATGTCATAGTTCAATGCTGTGTTTAAAACTGCTAAAGTTGTAGAATGTTCCATAGTTTCAAATTCAATTAAAGGTTATGAAGGAATTTAATATTGACAATCCGTATATTAAGTTGGTTAGTTACATTTCATTTTCTAATTTTTAAGACATATACCATATTTTTGGACATTTAGATTGATTGACTATATTTTTAGAAAATACCTTCATATTACATATTTCCATTTTCATCGTATATTATAATTGATTGTGTTCGATATTTTAAATTTTTATACTTTACAATGTTTACTTAATTAACTTTGCCTACCTATTATAAATATTCTTTAAAAATTTCACATTTTAAGCAGTCTTATCTATTCATCATTTTTTCTATCATTTTTCATAATCTTTGGTAAGAATACCATTGACAGTTCTATACGATATTGATTTATAATTTATTACAATGTGTTAGTATATAGTGTTTTTTTTCTAAGCTTTACTTTGAATTTTATACAGAAATGGAAGAAGGTGCAATCACATTGTTGAATAATTTGGACCTCAATGTTGATAACTATACCATAAGAATACGCATTGTTCGTTTGTGGACAAGAGCTGATTTCAATAACGCTAGAAAAGTGTATTGTTATGATATGATAGTCATGGACAATGAGGTAAGTGTTCATATACGTATGTTATAATTTAGGTTTATATACTGTTAATTGTCAAAGTACGTATTATTTGTCTAACATAATGTTGTTGTTTGTCAGGGAACAAAAATGCAAGCTTTTGTCTTAGCTAAAAACGCTTCTGGATATCAACATCTTTTGGAAGAAAAGCGTTGTTTGACGATTAGAAATCCTTCATTGGGTGAGAATCGTCAGAAGGTCAAGTACGCTAAAGGTGGTTTGAAGATTAACCTTAATAACAACACCTTTGTTGAAGAATGCCACGAGGCTATTGGTTCTGAATGGGGTTTTGATTTTACTCCGTTTGATTCAGTTGTGGAGGATCCAACAGTTGACAACAAGTTTTTTAAAAGTCCAATTGGTATGATATACAATTAAAACTATATAACTAAACATAACACATTTTTTACTTTGTTGACACTATTTAATTTTTATCCACAGATGTAATTGGTTTTGTGGTCAAAAGTTTTCCCTTCGAGATAGACACGGAAACTAATAATGGACAAAACCAGAAGAAAGTCACCTTTATGCTTGAAGACTTGAAGTATTTATTTATTTTTTCTTCACTTTTATTCTTTAATATATTTTTTTATATTATGTATTCTGAACAGCTACTTTGTTTGTATTGATTTCAATAATGTTCAGCAATAAGCAGATCTTTGTGACACTTTGGGACGGTTATGCGGATCAAATAATGGAGTATGAGAGCAGCAATCGAGGTGAAAAAAATGTCGTCGTAATCATTCAGTTTGGGAAATACAGATTCTGGGGAGGTATCGTAGTACTTCAAATATATTGTGTTTTTTTCTTTATGGTTACATTTTGCATAATTGTTTACATTTATTAAAATAAATGTATACATCTGTAGGTCATTTGTCTGTTTCAAATTTGTATACTGTCACCCGAGTCTTAATTAACAGTGATATTGATGAGGTTGCTGACTTTAAACAAAGGTTCACTATCCTAATAATTTTTTTTAAATTTCCTATGCATTTCTGTGAGTCTAAATTATTAAATTTTATTTTTTTACTAGATTTATCGAGAAACTTTCTCCCGAAATGTCTTCCAGTTATTCTGGCCTAAGTTCTTCTGTTGCGAAGTCTGCCACTGAAGAGTTCCTTTCTGACCTCACCTTTTTCCCATTGGGTCGTTAACCTCAATAGATACGGTAACACGGATAACAGATACTTTTTATATGTTTTACACTATCAATTTTTTTAATACATTATATATATCTTAAACACAGACGATGTTTGTTGTCATTGTTGGCACTATCAAGAGTTTTGCATCGAACAATGAGTGGTTTTACAACGCGTGCACAAACTGCAACAAAAAGGTTTCAACCGTTACTGTTGTTAAAGAAAAGCAGGATGGTACTGATGGTTCTGAAGAGGTTACTGTCTTAGAATGCAAGACTGATATTTGTAATACAAGGACCGTTACATCAATTCCACGGTAAGTATTAACCATTTTTTGTTTTTTTTTTTTGTCAAAATAAGTTAATCTCATTTATATTTTTTTGCAGAATTAGGCTTTATATACGTGTCCAAGATTGCACTGGTATTGTGAGTCTAACATTGTTTGAGCGTGAGGTGACAAAGCTTTTGAAGGTTAATGCTAATCAGCTTTTAGACAACAACATTGAAGTATGTAGTAAATAATTCATTTTATCATATTTTTTTTTTATTTTAAAAATATTAATTATATTTTATTTTTCAACAGTTAGCAAACGAAGGAAGCTTTCCAAAGGAGCTAAATTCATTACTCAATATGAAGTTTGCCTTCAAGATTGCTGTTTCTTCTTTTAACATCAGCAAGAAGTCTGATGGATACTCAGTCTCCAAGATGACTGATAACCCGGTTGTTTTGTCCGAGCTGGATAAACATTTCGACACTATTCAGGTATATTTATTCCAATTCACCCTTATACTATTATTACAATCTTCCAACAATGTTTAACTACTAATTAATATCATATATTGTTTTAACTTAAAAAAATTTACAAAATCAGCCTATTGATGAGGAAGCCGTCAATGTCGAACCATCCGATTCAAATCGTAATGATGATTTGCCTGTTAAGGTTTAGTATCGTTTACCTTATCTATTATTCAACTTTAACTCATTATATGTTAATTGTATGTTTATAACTCATACCTATTTGTTTATTTTATTTAACTAGGATTCTATATCCCAAACGGGAGACGATGTAACCCCTTGCTCAAATGTGTTTAAAGTTGGCTTTACAACATCGTTGGATCAGAAGGATGCTGACTTTGATACGAGCAGCGAGCGTGACTTGAAGCGCAATTTGGAAACCGTGTATGACGTGGATGATGTATCTTCGCAGTCTTCTTCGAAGTCGCGTAAAGATGGTGGTGTGGATGCAGTTCTTCTAATTCCAAAGAAAGAAAAGTAGTCACCTATATTTCGAACATTTGATTAAATCGGCTGTTTTTTTCTTAAGTATTTGGATATTTATGTTTATTTTGACAATGGTTATAACTGTGTGGTTGATTTTTATGAACATGGTTGTTTTATTGTTTAGTTGTTTGTTATGTATATCAATTGTTATTTTGCTAAATTATTTTTCTAATCCCGTTTTTTGTTTCTTATACATATGACATCATTATTCTTTTTTGGTGTATAACATTTTAATAATATGTCGTTTGAGTATTGATATTATTGTTTAAAATATAAAAGCTAATATAATTTTGTGTAACATAACTTAATTTAAGAACCTATGATTTAATACTTACGTATGTATTAATTGTTATTTAGAAAAAATTACATAGTAATAAGATAACAACTTTTTACGTTATTTAAATATTAAAAAAATAATCCCTTCTTTAAATAATGAATCTTACTTAAAATATAGTACCCAATATGATAATTCGTTAATTTGGCAAACTTAGATATATTTTTTTATTATATAAAATTTTAATATTATTTGTTATTTTATTTAAATATAACGTAAAATTTTATTATTGGTTGATATTTGAATTAAATTTTATTATACATGTAATGTAATGTATTTAAGGAATTTATTTAATACATTATAAATTTTTTAATATACACTTACCATAAATTATTTCTAATACTTTACTTATTTGTGTTATCTTCCTTTTTCATATCTTTAAAAACATATAATTATTATTCTATTCTATTATGTAATGTAAAAGGTTGTTGTGGTAATTATAGATTAAATCAATTTTATTTTTGTCAGAAATCAAACTATAGGGGATGTATATGTAAAATTCAATATGGCGGTTCTAAATAAGGACTTTGTCCTTACCATACTCTACCATCAAATCATCCTTCTTATCACTCTTATCGTCCCTAGGAGAACTCAAATTGGCACCGGATCTTATCATCGGATTATCGCCGGAATCATCATTCATTTAGGTTTCCGGCAACCGAAACTAGGGTTTCTAATCTTCACTTAAAGGTAGCAACATTTATGTTCCTGTGATCGGTCATAAACTTTACTTTTAATCTTTTATATCTTTGATTTTATACCACTTCATTGATGTACTTCTAAGGTTAACCATTAATATTGTTGTTTTTTGTAAGATTGAGTCTTTAATTGTTTAATATATACTGTTGTAGTTTAGTTTTGTTATGCTATGTTCAAAAGTTGTTTATATATCGGATTATCGCCGGAATCATCAGACATAATGGTTTCCGGCAACCGAAACTAGGGTTTCTAATCTTCACTTAAATGTAACAACATTTATGTTCCTGTGATCGGTCATAAACTTTACTTTAAATCTTTTCCATCTTTGATTTTATACCACTTCATTGATGTATTTCTAAAGTTAACCATTAATATTGTTGTTTTTTGTAAGATTGAGTCTTTTTTTGTTTGAAATATACTGTTGTAGTTTAGTTTTGTTTATGCTATCTTCAAAAGGTGTTTATATACCCATCCAATAGTTTTCATAAACGTTTGTTCATGAAGAAGTATGTAATCATTTACTTAAATTTTGATAGATACTGGTATTAAAAATTTAAATTGCTGATGCACTAAATTTATTTATAATATTGTATCTATATTCATATAAAATTATAATTTGTTAATCATATAAATTTGAGTTTTTAATTATTTTAGTCGTCATTTTTTGTAGTCCAAGCAGTGTTATGTATATATTGTTTTTTTGTTGTATACTGTATATATTAGTGTTTGATAAACTACGAGAATTTGAAAATAAATTATTGTTGCAGGTATCAAAATGTATACTTCATTTGTAAAGTATCTTCTAAACCCATCCTCATTGAGTATAGTAAGTAATCTTTATGTAATCTATAATTCCGCTGTTAGACTAATATAATTTTTAAGTTAATTTTTAAACTTATAATACTAAATATAGTTAATATTAATATTAATATATATACAGGATGTCCCTATCATGTTTGTTAATCAATTCTACGGAGAGGATTGGGCCGATAGGAAGATGCGTATATATCACTCAAGTGGGAAAATTTGGGTCTTAATGTTGAAACGATTAAAACGTATGCCAGTCTTAACTGACGGCTGGGGAGAAGTTGTTTCAGATCTCAAACTTCAGAAAGATTGTCTCCTGTCATTTCGTCCCATGAACCATTTTGGTCTCTATCTTTCATCTTATGTTAATGGCGTATGTGAGCAATCTTATTTCACAATTAATCGTCATCTAACATTGGGTTATACGGTACGTAATTTCATTAAGTTTTCCTTAAACTTTATATTTAGCATGTATTTCTTTTTTAATAATATAACCTACATAGTCAACATTCAATTGGTTATGTTTCATATTAAGTAGATGATTGAAGAATCTTTTGTCCAACAATGTTTTGGAGACGATGGAATGGCTGGCTCATATGAGGTTAATTATAAGGGTTCTCCGTGGACGGTGTCAACAAGTAAGGTTAATTCAAACTATGTATTCTCAGAAGGTTGGACTCAACTTTGCAACGATCTTGGCGTTCAAGAAGATGATTTATTGGTTTTTGAAAAACTTAATGATGTTATGTTTGATTTAACGGTGTATCGAGACGAGGTTGAGATAAGGTTGAGCAAGAAGGTTGAATCTGATGATGATGATGATGATGTAATTCAGATATCTAGGGCTGATTACGATAAAGCGCTTTTGGAGGTTCGAATCTGTTAGGTATTATACTTTGTATCCATTTTTACTCTTCTATTAATTTTTTTTTAATATGATTTTTTCAGGACATAGAGGTAGATGATAACCAGCCCACATCTGTTAAAAGTACATCAGTAACAGTCCCGACAAGTACACCGAAGAAGGTTCATGTTAAAGAGACGTTGAAAGTAGGTGATGGCTTACATTTCACGACAAGACAAGATGTAAGTTTACAGACTCTATTATATTGTTATATTAATTTATTTATGACAATTGCCTATTATAACTCAATTATTTGAATTCAACCTACAATTAACCCATACGAACATTATTACTGATACTAAACCAATGGTTGCATTTATATTATTACTTTTATACTTTTTTTGTTTGTTTCTTTGTACAAATACATAGTTTAATCAATTTGCCTTATCAGTAACACCATGGAATAGTTTCAAATATCATAATAGTTGTATTCGAGTTTTTTGGAACTTCATTGTTTATTTCTTTGGTTTACAAGTCAAATATTTATTAAATAAAAATGACAATGTACAATTAATTTAACATCTTTATTACGTCTGAAAAATAACCTCCAACTTTATTAGATCAATTAGAAGGTGAGTCTTGGATGTATATTTTCCTTTTTTTTTTTAAGATTACTACATTTTTTACTTGTAATTTGATGCTGACAGATTTTTGCTTTAAATTTTAAAAACATACATGAATGAAAAAAACTTCATGTTCTAACTCTATTATTTCATAACAGGTCAAAGGAAAGGGAAAAGGTAAACTTTCTGTCAACCGATCCGTCAAAGTTGATAATTTCAACCAACAATGCAAAGGCCGAAAACGTTATACAACATCTGATCAAACTGTCAAGGTATTAAATAATTTATGTATTTTATATTAAGTGTACTAATATCCGTTTGTATTGTACATTATTTTCCTTATAAAAGGCAAAGAAATGCTTAACTGTTGATAAAAATGTGTAGCATCCAAAGAAGGGTTCAACGAAGGCAAACAAAGTTTCCCGTATCGGCATTCATCCAGAATATTTCGACTTTAGCCGTAAAGCTGAATATAGGCTGGTACTTTTTCTTTTATACCTGATCAACCATTAAAACTTTTATTATTGTTTATATTTGCTTATAGTTTTTATTCTTTCAACGCATTAAGCGGCTTCCGGTGGAGGTTGTTAATAGAGCCGGCCTGTCTGATAGATTGCAACCTATATCTGTCCAGAACTTGAATGGTGATGTTGAAGTTTATGACACAAAGACAGAGTTAAACCGTTGTACGTTACGTTACGCTGTGGATGGATGGAGGAAATTTATGGATGATAACCAGTTGCAGTTTGGACACATGTTGCATTTCACATTTGTAACTTCACAGAGGAAGATTGTGTTGAACGGTGTAACTTCAATCTAATGAAGACTGCTATAAAGTGTGTTTAAAACAGCTATGGTTTGGTTAGTTGTTTGTTAGTCTTTTGAATGGATTTTTTTTGTTGGTTGTGGTTATGAACATGAAAAATTTGCGTCGTTTCCCATGGTTCACTTTATTTAGATCTTTTGTAATGATACTAATATGACTTATTTTGTAATAGTTTTTAGATTTTGTTAGTGTTTTATATGTCTATTATAGTAAGTAATTACAATCTTCATATTTACACAGTTCATATCTTTTATTTATTTTGAAAGATGTTATAAATCTCAATTTCCTAAAAAAAATTTTAATATATGGCAATCAAATTCATTTATGGAAACATAATCATAACAATTTAAAAACTTCTAAAATTAACGTATTACATGAATATATTTCCATTTTTTTATATTCTATCTCTATCTCTATATATTATTAAAGACTTCTTCCAATTTGTGATTTCTATATCCCCCTTTCATTTCGTATTGGATGATTCAATAAGAATTGATCAAAACACTCATTTTCCCTTGATTATTTCAACCTCGGTATTCAACATTTCAACTTGGTTAGTTTGTTCAGTTTGTATTTTTGTCTATTGTTATTTAATCATTTAGCATCTTATTTGTATATGTAATTTTTTTTGTTAAATTGTTTATATGAATCTTTATTTACGATTGATTGATTAAATATTACTTAACATGTGTTTCAACATACCAACTATGTAATTTAACAATTCTTTTTCTAAATTCATAGCAATGCCTAAACGACCAAAAATTGTCTCCGTATACAATGACGTTGATAAAGAAAACACTCAGCATGGTAAGTTATTTAAAGTTTTACAGTTTTTTTACCTTCTTAGTTCTTTGAGTACATAGATAGAGATGTATATTTTTTTTATACGCAGTTCACCGGAATGAAAACACATCCTCCGACATTGTTAACGGTATAGCACTAATTATTTTATTGTCCATTTATATTATTTTAGACCTTCTTACTTAGTTCACTATTACGCTAGAATTTTTTATTAATTCTTCAATTTTTTTTTTTGTGTCTCTTAAAAGTTCGACGAGGCAGAAGACCTTTCAAGCATAACGAATGGTATTATTTTATGTATATATTTTTTTTAACAAAATGAGACTTATTTTTTCCTTATCTACAACTAACTATTTTGATTTGTTATTGTTTGTTCATTATAATTTTTTTCAATTTGTCTACGATTTTATAATAGTTGTCCTCCCAATTGTTACTCGAGACGAGGCATCTCATAGAAGAAAATTAAGAAAATTAATCTTGGATAATAAGAAATCAAATGTGGGAACTACATCGTCATCCCTCAATATTGATTCCACTAATATTAATTCCACTTCCACTCCGTGTGTTACATCTGATAACATAGTCAACAAAATTGGTTTTCACAATTTTGAATCCACTCCTGAGGTGACTAATAATGTTAATTCAAGTCTTTCAAGTATTGTAACAAGTAAGTATTTCTTTTTCTTAATGTTTATATATTTGGGAATATGTTCTTATTGTTTTGCATCGGTATTTTTAATATGTTTTTTTGTCAATTGTAGCAGGTAACAATATTTGTAGTACCAGCAATCGTACAACGACAAAAAACGATATTGGGAATAATATTTCAACTGGCATCACATCAACCACCTGCACATCATCATTCAACCGTAATTTGCAAAGGCTATCATCTGGCAAACGTAAGTTGGTATCCAAAGCACGTATTTCGTCTCCTATACCAATGATCGACTTGACCACAGATGAAACCGTAGTACGAGATCCTTATAAAGGTGTTTCTACAGGTTAGGTTTGTTCGTAAGTACTGCTACATATTGTAAAAATAATAAGTCTTAAATACGTATATCTTATTATTGTAATGAATGTTGTATATATAACTATAATGTTGTATGTTTTAACAGATTATTTAGATCACGGTGATCAAGTTATTACTTGTGAAGTTTGTTATGCAAAGTTATGGGACGCAGAGAAAGGAAGCGGAAGAAAAGAGGGTGGCAAAATATGTCATATGTTATGTTGTGGTTATGCCAAAGTTGTGTTACCGGATTACAAAACCGCGACACCTTATTATAAAAGTCTATTCATGTCAAATGACAATGAAAGCAAGCACTTTTTGAAGAACATTCGACGATACAATTCTATGTTCGCGTTTACCTCAATGGGTGGTAAGGTTGACCATACCGTGAATACTGGTAATGCTCCTTTTTGCTACAGAATTAGTGGTGAAAATTACCATTCTATTGGTAGTCTTGTGCCACCAAACGGAGTGAAGCCTAAATTTTGTCAGTTATACATATACGATACTGAAAATGAGTTGGCAAACAGGCAATCAGTTTTTAGGTACCATTCATGAACTTATTTTATTAATAACATTTATTTTAAGTGTATATTTACTTAATATTTCAATTTGATGAAACAGGACTTCAGACAATGCTTCCTCATCATCCACTTCAGATGAAACCGATAATAAGCTGATACAACAAATCAAAGCAATGTTTGATGCCGAAAATGTGCTTGTGAAAATTTATAGGATGGTTAGAGATTGCTTCCAACAAAATCCTTATACCACTTTAAAGCTTCGCCTTATTGGCAAAAGAGAACAAGATGGTCGGACTTATAACTTACCTACTTCCTCAGAGGTTGCTGCTCTTATTGTTGGAGATATCGATAACGCACTTGAGAAAAGAGATATCGTTGTCGAGACACAAACAGGTTCATTAAAAAGAATAAGTGAATTGCATCCATCCTATCTTGCACTTCAGTATCCTATTTTGTTCCCATATGGAGACGACGGTTACAGAATTGACATACCACATAGGGGTGTCATTGATGTTACTAACAAGAAACGTCCGAATTGTACAATGAGAGAGTTTTTTGCGTATCGTGTACAAGATCGTAGTAACCAGTTTTCATTGATTCTAAATTCTCGACGCTTATTCCAACAGTTTTTGGTTGATGCTTATACGATGATTGAGAGCGAGCGACTTAACTTTATAAGATTTCAGCAACAAGATCTCAGGTCTGATACATATGAGAATATCCGGAAACTAAGATATAATGGCCAACAAGATTTGTCTAAGGTTGGAAAACGTATTTTCCTTCCATCTTCCTTTACAGGCGGGTCACGATATATGATGCAAAACTATCTTGACGCAATGGCAATTTGTAAATGGTATGGTTATCCAGACTTTTTTATAACCATTACCTGCAATCCCAAATGGCCGGAGGTTCAAAGGTTTCTTAAGGACACAAATCTTAATCCGGAGGATAGGCCTGATATTTTATCTCGAATTTTTAAAATAAAGCTGGATGCCATTTGTAAAGATTTGAAAGACCGTGATTTGTTTGGAAAAGCTTCTGCTGGTATGTTTATAAATTTACTTTTTAAAAATAACCTTAATTATATTTACAAGGTTTTTATTTTTTTTTGTAGTTGTTTACACTATTGAGTTTCAGAAGCGAGGATTGCCTCATGCACATATGTGCTTATTCATGGAGAATGATTACAAACTTCCAACTGTAGACCATGTTGATCAGTTTATTTCTGCAGAAATCCCTGATTTAAACCAAGATCCGGAACTATATACGCTTGTGAAAGACCATATGATTCACGGTCCATGTGGTAATGCTAGAATGAGCTCTCCATGTATGGTTGATAGAAAATGCTCAAAAGGTTTTCCCAAGAAATTTCAAGATCACTCAACCTTGGATTCTAACGGATTTCCCTTATACAGAAGAAGAGATGATGGTTCCTTCGTTTTAAAAAATAAAATTCAGTTAGACAATAGAAGTGTTGTACCTTATAACAAAAAGCTTTTGAAAAGATATCAGGCGCCTATAAACGTTGAATGGTGCAACCAAGCGGCGTCAATAAAGTATTTGTTCAAGTATATTAATAAAGGTCCTGATAGAGCAACAGTTGCTGTGGTTCCGAGCAACAATGAAAACGAACAAGCAGAAAATGATTAAATTAAAGAGTATTATGACTGTAGGTATATATCTGCGTGTGAAGCGTCTTGGAGGATTTTTTCTAATGAAGTTAATTATAGGAGTCCTTCTATTATGCGCCTTCCTTTCCATCTTCCTGGACAACAAACAGTTTGTTTCGGTCCTGATGAAGATATTAATCAAGTGCTAAACAAACCATCTGTGAACTCATCAATGTTTTTAGCTTGGATGCAACGTAATCAAGATCCTAACGACCATGTTGCACGTACACTAACATACGTACAGTTTCCGCGTTTTTATGTTTGGAAGCTTGACAAGCGTATATGGGTTCCGAGAATAAAAGGAAAAACAATTGGAAGAATTCATTCCGTTTCTCCTTCTACCGGTGAAGCGTACTATTTAAGAATTCTTCTTAACAAAGTTAAAGGACCAACATCGTTTGATGATATTAAAACAGTTAATGGTCGAGTGTACGATACTTTTAGAGATGCTTGCTATGCGCTTGGTTTGTTGGATGACGACTCTGAGTATATTGAGGCCATCAAAGAAGCAAATATATCAGGTAGTGCAGGTTATATTCGCAATTTATTCGCCACCATGTTACTGTCAAGCACATTATCTAGACCTGAAGTTGTCTGGGAAAGCACATGGAAGTATATGACAGATGATTTTCTGTACAGATTCTCAAAGTATCATCGTGTTTCAGGTAAAATTATAAATTTCATATTATTGTTTTTTGACAGTTACAAAAAATTTACCATTAAATTTATATGTGGTTTTGATTTTTCACAGGTTTATCAATTCCTGATGAGCAACTAAAGAACTACGTTTTATGCGAAATAGAGAAGTTTTTAACTCGGAATAATTCATCGCTTCGGAGATTTTTATCAATGCCTTACCCGGATACTTCATCTTTAGATAACTTTCGCTGCCGATTGATTAACGAAGAGCTTGCTTATGACAGAACAGAGTTACAAAATGTTTATCAAGGTCAGGTGAATTTGTTAACGGATGAACAACGTGCAGTATATGAAGAAATTATGAACGCAGTTCATGGAGACAATGGAGGAGTATTTTTTGTTTACGGTTATGGCGGGACCGGTAAAACGTTTTTATGGAAAACATTATCTGCTGCAATTAGGTCAAAAGGTCAGATTGTATTAAACGTTGCATCTAGCGGAATTGCATCATTGCTGTTGGAGGGAGGAAGAACGGCTCATTCTAGGTTTCATATACCTTTGAATCTTAATGAGGATTCCGTTTGTCATATAAAACCAGACGATGATGTAGCTAAATTACTACAGCAGACCAAACTCATTATATGGGATGAAGCTCCTATGGTTCATAAACATGCATTTGAGGCTTTGGATAGAACTATGCATGACATTTTCAATATATCTAATCCATCCAGGTCTGATGTTTTATTTGGAGGGAAGGTGATTGTATTTGGTGGTGATTTTAGGCAAATACTACCTGTTGTTCCAAACGGTGGACGTCAAGAAATTGTGAATGCCTCATTATGTTCTTCTTATCTGTGGAGTAAGTGTAAGTTGTTGACGTTATCTAGAAACATGAGGTTAACTGTTGGAAGACCATCATCTGAAGTTGAAGAGATTAGTAATTTTGCAAAATGGTTGTTGGACGTTGGCGAGGGAAATGTTGGTGGTTCCAATGATGGAGAAGCAATAATTGAAATACCACCTGAGCTTTTAATTGATAGCATATCTGATCCAATTTCTAGCCTCATTGATTTTGGTTATCCGTCAATCTTGGATAATTACAATGATCCTAATTACTTTAGTACAAGAGCTATACTTGCGCCTAAGAATGAGGTTGTTCACGAGATTAACGACAGATTGTTGGCAGTTTTCCCTGGTGAAGAAAAAGAGTATCTTAGTTCTGACAGTCTATGCCCTACTGAAGATGGCAATGTTGATCAGCAAAATATATATTCTCCTGACGTGCTCAATGGTCTCAAAGTGTCTGGTTTACCAAATCATAAGTTAGTGCTTAAAGTTGGCGTTCCAGTAATGTTGTTGCGAAATATTGACCAACGAAATGGTTTGTGTAACGGTACAAGGTTAAAGGTCACAAAACTTTACAGCCGTGTTATTGAAGCTGAGATAATTTCTGGTGGTAATATTGGTTCTCGGACATTCATACCTAGAATCAATTTGGTACCTTCGGACCGAAAGATTCCTTTTGCATTTCAAAGGAGGCAATTTCCAATAACTGTATGTTTTGCAATGACGATTAACAAAAGCCAGGGACAGTCGCTATCTAAGGTTGGGTTGTACCTAAGACAACCAGTTTTCACACATGGTCAATTGTACGTAGCTTTATCCAGGGTTACAAGACGAGATGGAATCAAGTTACTAATACTTGACAATGATGGCAGGCCTACAAATAAAACAACCAATGTCGTATATAAAGAGATATTCAATGGATTGTGACTTTTATATTTTTGTCCTTTTTTTTCTTTACGTTATTTGTATCATTTTTTATTATATGCGAAGAAACTTATAACGAAGTATTTACGCATTAAAGTATAGTCACATTCTTATGTAGTATTGAATCAACAGTTATTTCTGGTAATAATATTGGTACATGATCTTTTATTCCAAGGATCCATATTTCTCCGTCCGACAAACTAATTACTTTCAAATTATATAATGTAACCGATTCAGATATAAACAACAATAACTTATTATGTTAATATATATACATACACATACTAATCAACAACCTTTTATAGATGATACCAACATTACTTACATTCCAAAATATGGTTTTTTTCAAGATATATAACTAATTGTCTTTAAGGTTAACCACTAGCTGCATGTCCATAATAAAAGTAAACATACCATCATAACCACTCATTACATGTCCAAAACAAAAGTAAACATAACATAAGTAGCATAATATAGTCCTGAATTCGAGTACACAAAATACCTTCTTCATTAGCTTAAACATTTACCTTTCAACCTGCATTAACTTGATCCACGTCTGATAAGATCAGCAGATTTCCTGTGCTTATGAATTTGAAATGCATTTTGTCACCCAGACGAAGCCCATTCTCTTTCATGAACATTGGCCAACCTTCGATTGCATACCTCACATCATCTCCGTTCTTTTGGCGCCTAACATTCATATCCACTGTTTTTCCCTTCATGTTCCTCACTTTTAACACGTGCACTTTGTTTTTTAATCCGCCAACTCTTACAACATTAGCAGGCAATCTCTGCATGAATATGATAATTAACAATTAAACCAGCCTTATGAATGTAATAGTATTACTGTTTATCAATTAGTGTTGAAAAAACATACCATTCTGTTACCTCCCTTTTGTGTAAATTCACAGTAATCATCTTTATCAACAGAATTCTTCCTTGCAACACGTTTTGGTGCAACATCTAATATCTTCAATTTACTGCCTGATATCTTTCTAATATCTTTTTCCTAATAATTACAGACACACATAATGTTTATAATAAAATATGTAATATATATTTTAATCTCTTTGACTTCATCATAAATAAATGTTGTTATACGTACCAACCGACTCCGTGTTCTTTTTCCAACTGTTGAAACGGTTTGCATCTCCACTTCTGTTCCGCATCTCAGCGCCTTACCTTCGTCTGCCTTACAATATCCCTCAATATGTTTTCCTTTTTTCTTAACCTGTTTACACAATTTCTTATTTTAGACATCAATAACCAAGAAGTAAAAAATAAAATTCTTACATTTTTTTTTGGCAGTTTGTTTATCTCTTCTCTTATCACACTGGACGTTTCCCCCTTCGAGACTTCTTCTCCACCAACGTTCTTACTCCCCTCATCTTTGTAACCACTTTCATTCATCTATTTATCATACTATTATACTTAGTAAAATCCCAAAAGCTAATTACAATTTATATTTATCTACATAAATGGATGCTTATTACCTCACACCTAAACAGATCAACTGAATCATCGTCTTCACATAATGTCTGTCATACAATAACATACGTAAGTAAGTCGGATTTTTTACTAAACTCTTATAATTTAGTTTAAAATACTTACAAAGTCAACGTTTTTGTAGTATGTGTCTTTAGGTATCTCCAGCACAGATTCATCAACACTTTCTTCTTTGACGTTCACATCTAACTCAACTCCTTTACGATATATCTTTATCTCAAATGTTGCGTTGTCAGTTTTCGTGAACAACAGTAAATCATCCTCTTCTATTCCAAGATCATGAAATAACTTCGGACAACCTTTTGTAAGAACATAGTTATCATTTATTTTTTCCGTCTCAACTTTCCAACTATGACCTGCTGCATTTATGTTGTAACAGTCTTTCACTGGTTCGTACGAGAAACATTTTGTGACATAAGCTTCTGGAAGCACCTGAAAAGTAATGTAACAGTTAATTGATATATATTTATGTAAATCATCTATATTTCAAGTATGACAATATAAAAAATCATTAAGAAATAATAGTATACTTACTATTATCTTTAAAACGTTGTAACGATTGAATGTTACAAAAGATTCACCACTTATGTTTTCAACGAAGCAACTGATTTCCATACTTTTGTCCTCCATTATCCTTAATCGCAATATCGTCCTCTTTGTCAATTCAAGATCCCTTACTAAATTACTCCATCCGTCTGTTATAACAGATTCCCCACTTACACTTCTTAAGGAAACTGGCCAACTTCTACGACTTTCATGATTTATGATTATTTTTTTCCTTTGCCAATATACTCCGTATACATTCTTAACAAAATCAATTGGCAGCACCTGCGGATAAAGTTAGTCATTACATAATTTGTAATACAGGTTATATATAATATTTTTTAATCTTTATACATACAAGTTTTAATGACGATGGCTCTTCTAAGATTGCAATGCATGAGGGACTCATTTTTTAAACCTGCATTATACCAACATATGGTATAAACATTTAGTGTTGAACTTCAATGGATACATATATGTTCATATCAATAAGAGAATTATATTTTAAACAGATGTTCACAAACATTTTCCTGATACAATTAATATATACAATATACCTATAAACAACACTAAAGCAAATTTTCTTGATCATTACAATTCAACAAAAAAAAATCTGGATCATAAATTTTAGATTATAATCATATCTATTCAATCATCCAAATCCCACTCTTAACAAACATTTTGTCTTCATAACAATATCATCAAAATCTATCAACCAAATCAAAGTATTAACCGAAATTACATACACTCAAGCACATGCAATACATATACTCCTTCTTAAACACAGATATCATACAGAACTTTTGAATTAATAAAAACCTAACTCTGATTTCACGTATAATTCTTAAATAATCGTTGGAAATAAACACAATTCGTGAGTTGTTTGTAATACTGATGATAATTTTAGTTTGTAAATGAAATTAACAACGTTCTTACAACTGATCGGAGATGAAGTCGGAAGTTACCTTTACTAATTTTTGAACCGCCGGTGATGTTTCTTGAAGATTGTGAAGAAGGTAAGCAGATTTGCAGAAGTTGATATGATATCTTTGTAATGATGATTTTTTACTTAAATGTTATTCTTATTTGTATTTTTCATTAAATCTTTAATAATATAACATTCAATTGGACGGTAATTTATGGTAACAAATATTTACTTTTATAAATTTTACTCAAACTTTTTAAATAGATATTGTTTTGTTTATTTTAGGATATAATTTTGTATTAGATGTTTAATATTTTTACAAGTAATTGTAAATCTGGTTATAAATATAGTAATGTACAACTGATTGTTTTTTTAATTGGTCTAAAACGTACAACTGATTGTTTTTTTAATTGGTCTAAAACGTATTCGAAGTTATTTGTTACGAAACTCCAGCAACCATAAGTGTTAGAGTAACAGGTTTTAAATTTATATTGACCATCCGAAAATCATATCTCATACATACACATCATCGATCCACTTTTTTTACATTTGTTGTACGAATAAATTTTTTAATATATTTTAAATTCAAATTGATATGATAACAACGTTCATTGTTTTGAAAATGTAAGAAACATATCATTGTTCAACACCGCAACATTCGCGTGTATTATCAATAGGCATCATTGATCTTAATATTCTCTGGTACTAACTTTACGTTTATTTAAATTAAAATACATCATAATATTCGAACGAAGCTGTAACAAAGTATTTACGTGTGAAAATTTAATTTATTTTTTTTTAGCCACCCGTGCATTACACGGGTACTTAGACTAGTATAATATTATATATAGTGTTATAATACACTTCTTACACTTCTCACACTTTGAGCACTTTTTACAGGATCCTCTACCTTTATATATGAAAAAAAAAACTTTAAAAAAAAATTGTAGTACACATATACATGTGTAGTATTACACATGTGCACTACACAATTTTTTTTTGAATTTTTTTATATAAAAAAACCTACGAAAATTGTTATGCAAAAAAAAATTGGTATTTTTTTTTTGTTTTTTTAGTTAGTTTTCGAGTTTTCACAATAACTAGTGCTTTTGATTTTAACCTTCCCCATTAATTAATAACGTATATGTATATATATCACTTATTTTTATCCTTATCTTTATCTAAAATTAATAAATAACTTCAATTTTGCAATTTAGACCCTTTGTTTCTTTACTTTTAACCCAACGTTTTTCATCTTTTGCAATTTAATCCCAACTCTTTTTTATTTTCAATTTTGGTTCACCATACTTTTCATCTTTCCCAAGTTTTTCGTTTTGTTCTAAATTTTGTGAGTTAACCCACCGCAGCGTGCATATGGGGTGCAATATTTTTTTTTCGTATATTTTTTCCCGTTTGACTGGCCCGTCACGTCACATCTATTTTTCTGGGTTTGACAAGTTTGTCCAACATGCGGGTACTGGATGGACTTAGTTATTTTTCTATGTTTTACGTTTTGGTTTAATTTCTCAGCAACGAGCGTGCGTGATTCAAAGATTTTACGTCTGCATTTCGCTCGGCGTTATTTTTTTCCCGTTTTTATTTATTTTGTTTTTACGAATTTTTCCAGTGTTGGTGGTCGCTGACAATGGTATAGTATTGCTATTACTTAATATAGTTTTATGATAACCGCTGCAACGGAGAGCTTAATACTAGTTGGCTGATAATATATTGTTAAAACTAAAATAAAATTAAAATTAAAATAACCCTAAACAAGTAACGCAGCCGTCGTCCTCTTGTCTATTATCCCTTGTTCGCTCAAACCTAAAAAACAAACAGCCGAGCCGACAGATCTTCTTTGATTCTACGATTCAGTAGCAGGGAGGGAAGGTAAGGTTCAATCACCCAGCAGGTAATCTTCGATTAGCCAACATTTCTTCCCTATTACATTTGAATTGTTTTTTCGGAATTGGATCGGACGAACCAAAACGAAAATCGTGCCATGACCAGTGAATTATGTGACTATGGTTTTGACAACTATTTTGAATTCTCTAGTAGATTGATTTTATCTAAATTTTTAAACATCTTTTTTACATAGTCTCTATAATTGATGTCTGTTGCTATTTTGTGAGAGATTTATGTCAAAATTTGGTTGATTATTGCCAACTCTTAATGATGTATTGTTTCAAGGATACAATGGGGATAAAAAAGTTTCAAGCTTTTTAGGATAATAAAAATCTTGCAATAAAGTTTTCTGTTTTAGCAATAATAGTCGAAGGAAGGCGCGTGCAGTAACCTTTTGAAACCAGTATTACAGTTTTTCTGAAAAAATCCGGTTTTTATACTCTACCGGATTTGGCTCAAAAACGGTTTAATCGGGTGTATCAGGCGGTTCAACCGGGTGTACGGGGCGGTTTAACCGGTTTTACCGAATGGTTCAACCGGCCGGTTTGAACCGGTTTTTAAACATTAGTTTTTCAGCTTCAATTTGTTTGTGGTTTTTGTTTCAAATACCATGTTACAGATCAAAGTTATTATTAAACAGGATTTTAAGGACTTTCTAGATCGAGCATCATGTTATATCGTTGTGTAAACATGTTATTGTTTCACTACTAAGATGCTTGTTATTGTGTACATTCAGAAGCAGAATTGTAATGGCTGATGCTGCTGAATTTCAAGAGGATTCAAGAGCATCTATACTTGATCTAAATTCCACAGATTCTACTGAGCTGTGGCTCATACAATGGCCTAAAGATCAAGTAAGACGCATTCCTCTTTGTTGTCATTTTTTATGTGTTATTCAGTTAAAAGAATCATTCAGCAGCTGTATATCTCTTGGGTAAAGATCTTGTTGATTGGGACTCTGCAGGTTCCTGATTTTGATGGGCAACGAATCTCGTTGGATCTTCATCATGATGATGGGCAGTTGGGTACTTTTGAAGCTAAATCAGGTAAGCATAACATGAAGTTGATGCACAGTTGTCAATAGCAATTGCTACGGTCGTTATAGCGAATAGCGTGGCGTATAGGTCCATGCTCGCTATATGGTCTGTACTGATAGATAACGATCTTTAATTTTTTTTTTTTAAATATAAATAGCAATTAAATATAGCTATAAAATAGCTGGATTTTAGGTTTTCGTGTAAATATACATGTGAAATAGCGTATGTACCACTACCAGGGTATTTTGATATAATATACATATGTTTTTAAAAAAGATTTTCTAGTGTATTGCTATTTATAAAATAGCGCCCGCTATATATCGCTATTCGCTATGAGCATGTAGGTACCTTATCGCTATTTGTCGCTATTTGCCAAATTAACACTTTGTGATTTGGTGACCGAATAATTAAGGTCAACAAATGTCATTTAAATTATAATTTCAACAGAGCCCCTCATATTCCATATTTTCATCTTGACAGGAAAATCGTATGATGTTGTTAGCTTTGCAGCACAGGAGCCAAAAGCCACAGTGTTTCTCACTTCTTCAGCAGATTCAAAAATCCGTATGCATTAATATATTTCACTTAAATTCTTATTTATCGTTCAATTTAGCATAAAATTCAGATATAGATTGATATAAAGCTGTGTGTTATGGGCTCATTTTTATGTTAAATTAGTATTAAAGCATGCACTTGATATTTTGTTATTATGTTGACAGTTGGTAAGATTACAAGGCGAGTTTCCTTTGCTCATTATATGGAGCCTAGTGAAGTGCCAAAAGATGACACCAAGAGGCTAAAACAGCTCTATGAAAGGTCTTCTGCAACATCATTGACTAATTCTACTTATAATAATTTTGCAACCCCTTCAAAGTGTACAAGACCAGGCCAGTCAAGTGGCCGGGCCTCTACTCATAGCAGCGGGCGTAAAAGTTCTTTATCTGAAGAAAAGGTGCGACACAAGCCTAGCAGGTCTGGTCAGAGCTCGGACCATTCTGAAGAAAAGAAAGCAAAGAAGAAAAAGAAACTTGTGGCTTGAGATAATGTTATTGTCATCTTGTGTTTATTTATTTGAACTTGTATGACCATTTTTGTGGGGGTAATACCAGATTTTTGACTCGTGTGTAATACAAGATTCGTACACGCTAGAGGCAACACATTGTTTTTCTTATTACTCGAGCTCCTTCGTGTTATGCTTAAACAAGTCCCCTAAGTTCATCGTTTAGACACAACACTGAATACTTGCACTTTCAAATCCCAATTTAACACTTTAGGACATTTTACCAATGTTCTCAGACCCGGTCGGGCCGGGATCCGCTGCAAAAGCCGGGCCAGTTCACTGCAATAGACCCTTTCTGCAATCGACCGGAGGTTTGGCTAGCAGCCGGCAGTTCGGCCGGAAAACCGGTGACTTGTCGAACCGGCGTTGCTTCGCCGGAGATTCTAGCCATCACTGATTTGGTCAAGCCACCTCATCACCAACTCATGTGTCTTCCTATTAAGAGATTATGGTGGTCCACACCCGGAGCACGGTGCCTCCGCCGTGAGTATGTTGGATGCATTTCTAATTCCTCTCTTTCTTTGCTAACTTCTGCTGTCTCTCTCTCTCCGGTTTGAATGAAATATGGATTCGGGAAGGGCAGTGCTTTTTAATTTTGTGAAGTTTAAAACTATTTAGATATACTACAAATGAAGATCCAACGGCCCATAAACATTGTTGACTAAGCAAGACTAGAAAACAATATTCTAAGTTCTAGTTTTGCAAAGTATACAAAAGCACAAAACATAGCTACTCTCTTTTCAATTTTTAATCATTATAGTTGTATTCTATTTCTGAACGTTGATTTAAAATAACAAATCTATTTTTCTATAATTTTTTGTATATTTTTATATAATCTATGACGTAATCCGGGTCTTAAATCCGGTCGGAACGGTCAGACCTTTGACCCCGTAAGGCGACCGAATCGACCTCCGGTCCGGTCCTGAAAACATTGCATTTTACTCTAAAATTTATAATATAGATTGTGGTTGACATAATGTCTCTTAGCTTCTTGTGGGTGAAGTCCAGATCGAAACATGCAAATCGAGATTGGGAGATTTGGATGGGGTTTAAGTTATACGAGATAGGTTGGTAGTGTTTTGTTGTTTGTTTTCCTGGTGCACTTGTATATTGTTGCGTGTATTAAGTTAGTTGTTTTATGTTAAGTAAGTTACCATAACATTAACATTAACATTTATATATATAGGGTAGGGATCCTAAGAGAAGTCCACCCTATATGAGAAACTTGAGAAGCATTCTGGACCACACATTTTTCTAAGCCTTTCGTAATATACACATATGTATAGTTTAAAATTGACTATATACATATGTGTATAACTCATATGATCCTTTTCCTATCACTTCTCACATGATCATTTTCCTATATATATATATATATATATATATATATATATATATATATATATATATATATAACGCACTAACCATAAGTTATGACTACATCAAAAGTTAGATTTTCCTACAAACACATAGATCATTAATCAGCAAAAGCAAAAACCCTGATTAAAAGTTAGATTATCTAAACACCTACCTGATCCTATCTTCTTCTCTGCTTTCCTGCTCGTACCTTTAATCCAAAGTCATGTTGTTCCAAATATGAAAACCTCCCTCACGTGCAAGACGAGGTGGCTCAGGGTACCGATCACCCTAATCCCGGCTACAAATGTTCAAGTTAGTTGTATCACGTTAAAATTTTCAAAGTAACACTAGTAATAAAAAACTAATTAACTATTATTAACCAAAATAACAACGCTACTCATTAAAGATAACACTAATAAAATGAGTATTAACCAAAATAACTCCACTGATCAACACCCATCAAACATAACTCTAGTCAACGAGTATTAACCAAAATACGTCCACTAATCAACGAGTATTAACCAAAATAACTACACTAATCCACACGTATTTAACTAGTCAACGAGTATTAACAAACATAACACTAACACGATGGTTATCCATGGTTGCCTAAGTTTGGAATGGCACATAATCCGTTGTGGGGGGATCAACTGTGGTGGAATTGGGGGGGGGGGTTGGTGGTGTGTGATCTTTGGATCATAAGACGTGTGCAGGGGATGGTGGTGCGATGGGTGCATGTGGTCTGCAACGGGTGCATGTGTTATCGTGAGGGTGATCGATGATTGTGGTTGCGATGGCCGACCGCCGGTGTGGTGGTGGTGGTGATCGCCGGAGAAAAAGGGTGGGTAGATAGGGGACGCAAATGATGAAGGGTGGAAATGGTGTTAACATGAAGGTAGGATTTTTTGTCCTGTGAAGAGAACGTTTTACTCCATAACGTATAACTTTTTAACATCAAAAACTAAGTCCCTAGCTCTGGGGACTCGAGGTATAACGATTTTCAAATCACAGGCAGGCCCGGCTTGGGGGGTGGGCGAGCCGCACCCCTAACCGAGGCTTAATTTTTTTTTTTTTGGGGGGGGGGGGATGGGGGTTAGTTTTTAAAAATTTTTATTTTAAAAAATGTGACACTTAAAAATTATTGGATTCTTTCTATAAAAAAAAATCTTACAAAGTATTGGGCCAAAATGATTGTATTATTATCCACATCTAAAATCTTATATCATATTGAGCTCATTATTCTTATTTTGGTTCATATCCATTACCCAAACATCTATCTAATGTAATTAATAACAAAATATTGTAAAAAAAAAAACTAAAAATCGGATATTGTTGGTGATGAGCTTTATATGAAGTTTAAGTTATTTAACACATTAGAAATAAGTGAATTTAGCAACCCTATATTTTTGCTATGTTCATTGCTATAACATTAATCCTCGTTTTAAAACAAATAGTTTATATAATTCATTAGGCCAAATGAGCTTTTTTTTCGGCTCAGCCAAGGCACTTGAATCCTCAAGGATGGTTCTGACCACATGGACTCAAGTTTCCAAAAATGCATTTGGAGACGAGATTAATTTCCACCCCAAACCACATGAATGCAAATTGCACTTTACTCTTAAAGTTAAGACGTATTGAAAACCTCATGAAACTACAATGAAGAGTTTAACAAAGGGAAGTGTTTACAGGAAAATAAGACATGTCCTACTACATTTGATTTAAGTGTTAGAAAACTTTTATAAAGACCCATTAAGCGTAAACCGTGAGACCCGACTTTTGTTTTAGTTTGGTTTCAAATTCCAACGGTTTAGTTTTTGTTTACAATAATAAAAAACCATTACTAATGTTTTGGCTCATGATTAAGACTAAAAACCGTCAAAACCGGACCATGAACATTTTTAGGCCAAAGAGTGTGCTTCACTAGTGGAGGCTCATCACCATCCTTAACCGCAACGCAACGCTACGTCGGCATCCCTCCATTATCCGAGGGTGGGGTTTACTATCCCTCATTTTTTAATCCAATTTATTTAATATTTAAACAAGATATAAAATTAAACTTTTCGTTAATATTAAAAAAATACATAATTTAAAGCAAAAAAATTAATAACATAATTAAAAATATATGCATAATCTAATCACCACCATTTCCACTCCTGCTTGTACCCCCATCTTTCCACAATTTTGTCTTTAATCTTCGACACCACCGCCCGCTCTCTAGATAAAAGTTCCAACCAAAGCCTCTCCATTTCCATTTCAGTCGCTCGTTGCTTTTGTTGTTTCTTGTCACACCCCAACCGATGGCGGAATCATCGGGGCATGGCACTGAGCGAAACAGATTGTCCAGAAGTTTCCACAAAAATTATTAATACTATTTCAGTTTAAATGATACGTCCCATACCGTATCCCGAATAAATAAACAAGCTATTACAGATAACATCCAAACAAATAAATCCTGTTCCGACAACTCAGATTTAGTTATTACAAAACCGAATATTGTTTTAAATACCCCTAAAGACCCAGACTGACAAGATCTACAAACAATTATACACTAAAAGCTTGTTCTTGACAGACAACTATTTGTTGGGGGCCTCTAGAGACTTATTCTAGCCTCGCTTTCCTAGCAAGCTTACACCTTAAACACCTGTCACATACGTTAAAATAAAGTCAATACATATAATGTAAAGGTGAGCATACAAGTTTGATAATAACATATAGAGTTCGAATAGTTTACGCATAACCAACACGTACACAAAGGAAAACGATGCATGTTAATTATCAACATGGGACCATCGATACCAACGACTGCGGGTTGATTGTCCGAGACAGTTCGCAATACATGAATACCACCGTAATCCATGCAAGTAATTGTCCTTAACAACCCCCGTGTGAACGGGTGCTGAGTCCAAACTATAGTACTATGTTGCTAAGGTAGGTAGACAGCATTCCACGTGTAAACATAATAAACAAACATTCATTTAGTCAAGTAATACATGCGATCGGTTAGCGTTCAAATAGTTTGAATAGTGTGTTCGATTGTGATTTGATAAGTAACGTATGTAACACCCAAAAGTGCTGAAAGCAAAAGGGGATCGAGTATACTCACAGTGATTGATTATGGATTGAAGGGAGCGCTGAGAGTAGGGTTAGCCTGAATAGTTCGATAGTGCAACGATGAGTAACACGGAAATGCTAACAAATGTAATGGACCGAACAGTCTAATCGATCGAACGACACGTTCGATCGAATAACCTAACCGTTCGGTTGGTCTGCTCGATCGGCTGGATGGCTCGATCGGCTTGGACAGTTCAAGTGGATTGTTTCTTCCTTTAGGAAGGATGTGTTTGTGTATGATGGTTTGAACTTTTGAAGTTTTTGCAGCATTATTTGAAAACATTGAAGTGTTCTTACCTTTCGAGTCGATCGATCGATCGAACGGGTAGTTCGATCGGTCGGCCCAACCGATCAGTTAGTCACTTCAGTTGCAAGACCTCAATGAATGGTCACTCGATCGAACGGCATGTCCGATCGAACAGTATTCTAAGGCCTGACAAGTTTGAAAACGGTTAAGTGTTGAAGCATAGTATCTCATGATCCGAAGAGTAATGTTTACCAATCGAGTAGTATATTCGATCGAACATCGCTTCGTCAATTCCATACTTCAGGAATTTGAAAGATGTGGGTCCATGTGTTAGCCGATCGGCTGGACCGGTCGGTCGGCTGGTGTGTCCGATCGGCTGGACTGTTCGTTCGAACAGTCTAGCCGTTCGGCCAGCAATTCTGACCTGGTCAGCCTTTCGTCTAACACTTGGCTGTTTGCTTATTTTGATAGGATTTTGAGGTATTTTGACAACGAGTTGAACCATAGAACACGGGTTCTTACTTGTTTCACTGGTTCGGACAGGAATCACCCAAGTCCGGCCAGTGAACTGTTCGGAACGGCAGTTTAACGTTTAACCCGAAATCGGTGAACCTCGTTAGTTAGAATTCGAATCTTGAACCACGTGATTGTTAGAATGATTAGTGAGCTGGTTCAAGCTCCGTTTCTACCGGTTTTAAGGTGTTGAGTGTAAAAGAGTTGAAAGAAAGTTGGAAAATCCGTCTTTCAATCTTTCACACCGTGAAATGTCTAGATCTATGATTGATTTTAGTTTGTTTATGTGGAAATCGGTTAGATCTAAGCTATTCATGGTTGAATGAGGCCAAAACATGATGTTCTTCAAGAACACCATGATGACATCATCCAAGAACACCTAGATCTTGGTGATTTCACGATTAGAAATCAAGATTTGAAAGATAGAAAGGTGTAGAATCGTGTAATGATTAAGAACGTACAAGATTTAGAGTGAAAACTTACCGGAGTTGAGAGAAATCTGAGAAAAGGTGAAGAACAAGGACTGGTTCGGTCAGAGCTTTCCAAAAGTGGGAAGGAAGACAATGACAGCCCTATTTATAGGCTTCCAAAAGAGGTAAGTGGTAACCGATCGGCCAGGATTTCTGGTCGAATGGGCTGCTCGATCGAACAGCACGTTCGATCGGCTAGCCTGTTCGATCAGTGATTCCTGTTCGATCAGGAACCCTCCTTGAGTGTTTCGTGACGATTTTTGATATTTCGATTTCGATAGACGATGATACGGATACGATAGAATCTCCTAATCAAATTACTTTCAGTCCCAACTACTATATCTAACATAAGCATCCTAATTTCACATTTTGGTTTCGATTTCGATTGAGTTCGATTGCTTTTCGAGTTTCGATTCGATTTGATCGATCACCACACATATCAACAGAAAGTAATCACGCACAAGTAACACGTAAGGCACACACACACGTATAACAATACCAAAGTTCGCATAATTCGAGGTTCGAGTTCGATGATTGATTCAATTAGTTTGATTATTGATTGATTAACTTTATCGCATTGATACTTCCTATTATTCCAAGTCGATTAATGATTAACATTCGATTAACATTCGATTATTTAGATTAGACAACACTTACTCCACATAATACAAAAATTAAAATAGACTAATTACAGATAAAAGTCAAACTTTGACTTTGACTTTGACTTTGAAAACACGGGGTGTTACAGTCTCCCCTTGTTTAGGGAATTTCGTTCCGAAATTAGGCTGGAAGCTACACAACACCGTGATTTACCAATTTGATGCTTCAGATCTATTTATTTAAACAACTGCGGGTACTTGGCCTTCATGTCGCGTTCGAGTTCCCAAGTGAACTTCGCGCCTCGTTTGCCATCCCATCGGACCTTCACGATAGGGATGCGTGAGCGCCTGAGTTGCTTGGTTTGGCGATCCATGATTTCGACAGGCTTTTCCACGAAATTCAGTGTTTCGTTGACCTAAAGATCGTCTAGCGGTACTCAGATTTAGCGACGTGCCAAGTGCTGCTTGAAATGTTTCCCACAATCTCGAGGTAAACCGAGCGTCACAGTCTGAGATGATGTCACGAGGCGTACCATGATTACAAATGATCTCGTCGATGTAGATTTGGGCTAGTCGTTCCACCTTGTAGTCTTCTCGTATTGGCAAAAAGTGGGCTGATTTCGTCAGACGATCAACTATAACCCAAATACTGTCATGACCTGATGGCGTGGTCGGGAGCTTAGTTACGAAATCCATAGCTATACTCTCCCACTTCCATAAAGGTATTGGCGGTTGTTCGAGTAAGCCGAAAGGTCTTTGATGTTCAGCCTTGACTCTTGCGCTAGTTAAACAGCTTCCAACGTATAGAGCGATATCCCGTTTCATGCCTGGCCACCAGTACTTGTAGCGAAGATCCTGGTACATTTTGTCGGCACCGGGATGAATGGAGTATCGGGATTTGTGGGCTTCGTCCATTAGGATCTTTCGCAAATCGGTCCGCTTAGGGATCCAAATTCGGTCAAGAAAATAGAAGATCCCATCTGATTTGCTTACTAGCTGAGTTCCATCGTGATAGATTCTCTCTTTCTTCAATGTACACTCGTTAAAGCAAGCATGTTGAGCTTCGGGGATGAGGGTTTCGAGGTTATGCTGGGCTTGAACGTTTCGGATACTAAGCACGTAACTCTTTCTGCTGAGTGCGTCAGCAACAACATTCGCTTTGCCTGGGTGATAACGAATCTCACAGTCGTAATCGTTGAGGAGTTCTACCCATCGGCGTTGACGCATATTAAGTTCTCTCTGATTGAAGATATGTTGTAGACTCCTGTGATCAGTGAAGATCGTACACTTGGTACCATACAGGTAGTGTCGCCAGATCTTTAATGCAAAGACAACTGCGCCTAGCTCGAGGTCATGGGTTGTATAGTTCTTCTCGTGGATCTTGAGCTGTCGAGATGCGTAAGCTATAACCTTGTCCCGTTGCATAAGAACACAACCAAGACCGAGGTTTGAATCATCACAATAGACAACGAAGTCGTCGCTTCCGTCGGGCAACGTAAGAATTGGTGCATTGCACAGCATATGCTTGAGGGTTTGAAAGGCAGTCTCCTGTGCAGTTCCCCACACAAAAGGCTTGTCTTTATGGGTAAGAGCGGTAAGCGGCAAAGCGATTTTGGAGAATCCTTCAATAAATCGTCGATAATAGCCCGCTAGTCCGAGAAAAGAACGAACTTCAGACGGGTTCTTAGGCGTAATCCAACTTTTGACTGCTTCAATCTTCGCGGGATCGACGTGTATACCCTGACTATTCACGATGTGACCCAGAAACTGAACCTCCTCCAGCCAGAATTCACACTTGGAGAACTTGGCATAGAGTTGGTTCCCCTGAAGTAACTCGAGAACCAAACGTAGATGTTGCGCGTGTTCGGCTTTCGATTTGGAATAAATCAAGACATCGTCGATGAACACAATGACGAAACGGTCTAAGAAGGGCTTACACACGTGATTCATTAGATCCATGAAAACCGCGGGTGCATTAGTTAGACCAAAAGGCATAACAACGAACTCATAGTGGCCATATCGGGTTCGAAAAGCGGTTTTGGGGATGTCTTCCTCTTGAATCCGCAATTGATGATAGCTAGAACGCAGATCGATCTTCGAGAAACACTGGGCCCCTTGCAACTGATCAAGTAAGTCGTCGATTCGGGGTAGAGGGTATCGGTTCTTGATGGTTAGCTTATTCAGCTTCCGATAATCGATGCACATTCGGAACGACCCATCCTTCTTTTTGACGAAAAGGACTGGTGCGCCCCAAGGAGAAGTGCTCGGGCGAATAAAGCCTTTTTCAAGCAATTCCTGGAGTTGGTTTGATAGCTCCCGCATTTCGGATGGAGCGAGACGATAAGGAGCTTTGGCAACAGGGTTGGCTCCAGGAATGAGGTCAATACGAAAGTCGATATCACGACTTGGCGGTAGTCCAGGGAGATCATCAGGGAACACCTGAGGAAATTCACGGACCACTGGAACATCTTTGACTTCAACCTTCTTTTTCTTTTCCTTCTCCGCTACTACAATGTTGGCCAAGAAGGCTCGGTATTCCTTGCGGAGATACTTGCTGGCTTGAATACACGACATGAGCTTGAGACCTTTCGATGCTGTTTCACCGTACACACATAGTAGACCTCCGCTTGCGAGCGAGAATCGAATCATCTTATCAAAACACACAATTTCGGCATGGTTTTCGCGAAGAAAGTCCATGCCTACTATGACGTCGAAACTTCCGAGTTGCATCGGTATAAGGTCGATTGGGAAGATGTGATTGTTGAGCTCGAGAGTACAATCACGGAGCACAGAATTAACGGCGACAGTTCTTCCAGTAGCGACTTCGACTTCGAATGACGACGAAAGATAAGAGCGCTTACGACTAAGGAGCTTCTCAAATTCAAACGACACAAAGCAGTTATCGGCTCCGGTATCAAACAAACATGATGCATAAATACCATTCACAAGGAACGTACCATTGACCACATTGTTGTCCGCCTGAGCCTGACGGGCATTGATGTTGAAGGTTCGAGCATGGGCTGCTTGCTGCTGTTGTTGAGGCTGCTGCTGTTGCTGAGGCTGCTGGGGCTCTTGTTTAACCACCATGTTTGGGCACCGGTTTGCAAAGTGGTTAGGATCACCACATGCAAAGCAGACTCGAGCGTTGACCGCGGGTGCTTGAGCTGCTGGTTGGCCTTGAGGGGCAGGGAGTAGAGCTTGGTTGGCAATGGCTTGAACTGGGCTTGACGGGGACCATAGCGACAGTTCGCAGTGAAATGACCGTATAAATTGCAGTGAGCGCAAAAACGACAGGCTAGTATGAGCATGTCGGGCAGAGTGGGTGAGGACCTGTGTATGCACGCTTTGCTGGCGGTGCATTGATCACTGGAGCTGAGCGATGGTGCTGCTGCTGTTGAGCTGGTACGGATTGGAGAGGAGCAGCAGTTGTTGCGACTGCATAGCTCTTGTTGCTGGAGCTGTTGTTGTTGTGCTTCTTCTTTCTTCTTGAAGACTTGGAGGATTGAGCAGAGGCGGTGTCGGTGGATGCTGTTGTGGCTTGGTGCAGAGACTTGGCTTGCTTATCCCAAAACCCAGACTTAACCCGCTTGTCGTTGATCTCAGCGGCAAGTAGGTAAGTCTCTTCGATTGTTGCTGGCTTGGCGGCTTGAACAAAATCGGCTACGCAATCTGGCAGGGCTCGGATGTACTTCTTGATGGTTTGATCTGGGGTCTTGACTTGATCGGGACATATGATGCTAAGCTGCTTGAAGCGAGCAGTGAGAGCAGTGTTGTCTCCATCCTTCTGCGTGATGGTCCAAAACTCGTCCTCCAGCTTTTGGCATTCATGAGGAGGGCAGAATTCATCGATCATAATAGCTTTCAACTCCTCCCATGTCAGCTCGTAAGCTGCATCATTCCCACGCTTGTTTCGTTGGCCGTCCACCAGTCTAGAGCACGGGACTGGAAGACGCGTGTAGCATTGAGAGTGCGGAGATTTTCAGGACAACCACTTTGGCGCAGAGTGACTTCGACCGAGTCAAACCAATGAAACATGGCAGTAGGGCCATCTTCGCCGGTGAACTCTTTGGGTCCGCATGCTTTGAACTGCTTGAAGCTAAAAGCAGTCTTGCTTGAATCCTTAGGCATGTCAGCTTGAGATCCCTCAGACGACTTGCTGGCATTTTCATACACCTCACTCACAGCTTTCGCCACTGATTTGGAGATGATGGCAGCGAGACGCCTGTCTCTCTTCTCTTGGCGGGTCAGACGTTGTCGGGATCCAGACGACGACATGGTCTGTAACAGACATCGTCACAGGACTCAACACAACGAAATCGAATCTCACCTCACACGTCTAGACTACTAAAGCTCAGGAGCACGAGTAAAGCACAGATTATATAAGCACATAGTCACGAAAGGCACAAAATCCACATAACCACAGAAGCACATAAGCAAGTAGGGCACAGAAGCATGCAAACACATACGTATTTAATCACAGAGTCACATAATGTCACATAATTCTCCTAGTAGCACATACAGTATCCTGACTGCCTCTAAGTTTTGCGAGTATTCGAATATAGTGGTTGCGAATAGCATATCGAGTAGCATAGTATAGTATGGCCTATCTTAGTCGTATAGCATAGCATAGCATAACATCGTCTAGATTGCAACAACTGGATATCGAATTGAGATGGAATAGCAATGCGAGTCGTGTGTGTCGATTGAAATGATAGCAAAATCGAACAACATCCCAAAAATATAAACACATAAACAGAGAAGGCACACATATACACATAAAAATCAACGAGTCATCAGGGTACACGGTTGCGGTTCTCAGAATCGAAACACATGAAATTGAGAGATGGATTGTCTGCGGCTACTAGACATCGACTCCCTAAGGCAACTCGACTATTCACAGTAGACTTGTCATCACTTTCGACTCTAGAGGTCATGTTTCTGCCTCGATTCTTGGGCATTCCACACGCGTTCCCTAGGTCATACTTGTGAGTTCAGGTCGTTGGAGTCCGTCGAATGCTTTGGTGAGATGAAATAAAGTTCGGAGCAAACTGCCAAGGTTAGGGTTTCACCCCTGGCTTAGCAATTTCTTCCTTGTTTTTAAGAAAATTCACGGAGGATTTTCATCAAAATGCGGATTTCACTCCTGATTTGGTATAATCCTCCTCGTTTATTAGTGAAAATAATAGAATAATCGTGAATAAATGGATAAATTCAGCATAAGCCAGGCAATTTGGTCAGGAGTTTGCGGTTTTCACACCTAATTCTGACTAGATTGCTGGTTGTGATTGAAATTCGAGTGCAGTGATAGCGAAGAATTGCAGAAGAAAGCACATAAACTTGGTCTGATGGTTCTTAGCTATAGTCTAAGTCTCTAAGACAGCGACCCGGACTAGGTCGTGTCTAACCTAATTCCCTATAGTTATGGCTCTGATACCAATCTGTCACACCCCAACCGATGGCGGAATCATCGGGGCGCGGCACTGAGCGAAACAGATTGTCCAGAAGTTTCCACAACAACTATTATACAAATTCAGTTAAAATGATACGTCCCATACCGTATCCCAAATAAATAACAAGTCATTACAGAAAACGTCTAGTCAATAAATCCTGTTCCGACAACTCAGATTTAATTATTACAAAACCAAATAAATATTGTTTAAATGTTTCTAAGACACGTCTGGACAAGATCTACAGACAGCTAAGCCCTAGACTCCTGCTCAGAGAACTATTTGTTGGGGGCCTCTAGAAACTTATTCTAGCCTCGCTTTCCTAGCAAGCATACACCTTAAACACCTGTCACATACGTTAAAATAAAGTCAATACAAATAATGTAAAGGTGAGTACACAAGTTTGATAATAGCATATAGAGTTCGAATAGTTTACGCATAACCAGGCACGTACACAGAGGAAAACGAAGCATGTTAATTATCGACATGGGACCATCGATACCAACGACTGCGGGTTGACTGTCTGAGACAGTTCGCAATACATGAATACCACCGTAATCCATGCAAGTAATTGTCCTCAACAACCCCCGTGTGAATGGGTGCTGAGTCTAAACTATAGTACTATGTTGCTAAGGCAGGTAGATAGCATTCCACGTGTAAACATAATAAACAAGCATTCATTTAGTCAGGTAATACATGTGATCGGTTAGCGTTCAAATAGTTTGTATAGTGTAATTGTTTGTGATTTTGATAGGTAACGTATGTAACACCCAAAAGTGCTAAAACCAAAAAGGGATCGAGTATACTCACAGTGATTGATTATGGATTGAAGGGAGCGCTGAGAGTAGGTTAGCCTGGATAGTTCGATAGCATAGCTATGAGTAACGCGGAAATGCAAACAAGTGAAATTGGGTCGAACAGTCTGGTCGATCGAACAGCAGGTTCGATCGAACAGCACTATCCGTTCGGTTGGTCTAACCGTTCGGATAGTCTGCTCGATCGGCCGGAAGGCTCGATCGGCTTGGACAGTTCAAGTGGATTGTTTCTTCCTTTAGGAAGGATGTGTTTGTGTATGATGGTTTGAACTTTTGAAGTTTTAGTTGCAGTATTTGAAAACATTGAAGTGTTCTTACCTTTCGAGTCGATCGATCGATCGAACGGGTAGTTCGATCGGTCGGCCCAACCGATCGGTTAGTCAACTTCAGTTGCAAGTCCTCAAGGAATGGTCACTCGATCGGTTAAGTGTTGAAGCATAGTATCTCATGATCCGAAGAGTAATGTTTACCAATCGAGTGGCATATTCGATCGAACATCGCTTCGTCAATACCATACTTCATGAAATTGAAAAGATGTGGGGCCGTGTATCAGCCGATCAGCTGGCCCGGTCGATCGGCTGGTAGGTCCGATTGGCTAGACTGTTCGTTCGAACAGTCTAGCCGTTCGGCCAGCATTTCTGACCTGGTCGGCCTTTCGTCTAACACTTGGCTGTTTGGTTTGTTTTGATATGATTTCGAGGTATTTTGACAGCGGGTTGAACCATAGAACCTGGGTTCTTACTTGTTTCACTAGTTCGGGCAGGAATCACCCAAGTCCGGCCAGTGAACTGTTCGGAACGGTAGTTTAGCGTTTAACCCGTAATCGGTGAACCTCGTTGGTTTGAATCCGAACCTTGAACCACGTGATTGTTAGAATGATTAGTGAGCTGGTTCAAGCTCCGTTTCTACCAGTTCTAACGTGTTGAGTGTAAAAGAGTTGAAAGAAAGTCAGAAAATCCGTTTTCAATCTTTCACACCGCGATATGTTAAGATCTATGATAGATTTTAGTTTGTTAATGTGGAAAGGGTTAACCGATCGGCCAGGACTTCTGGTCGAATGGGCTGCTCGATCGGACAGCATGTTCGATCGGCTGGCCTGTTCGATCAGGATGTCCTGTTCGATCAGCAAGTGTTTCGCGACGATTTTTGATATTTCGATTTTGATGAACGATGATTCGAGTACGATAGAGTTTCCTAATCAAATTACTTTCAGTTCCAACTACTATATCTAACATAAGCTTCCTAGTTTCACATTTCGGTTTCGATTTTGATTGAGTTCGGTTGCTTTTCGAGTTCGATTCGATTTGATCACCACACATAACAACATAAAGTAACACGCACAAGTAACACATAAGGCACACACACACGTATAATAATACCAATGTTCGCATAATTCGAGTTTCGAGTCCGATGATTGATTCGATTAGCTTGATTATTGATTGATTAACTTTATCGCATTGTTACTTCCTAGTATTCAAAGTCGTTTAACGATTCGCATTCGATTAATACTCGATTAATATTCGATTATTTAGATTAAACAACACTTACTCCACATAATACAAAAAATTAAAATAGACTAATTACAAATAAAGGTCAAAGTTTGACTTTGACTTTGACATTTGAAAACACGGGGTGTTACATCTCGAATCTGGTGGATTTTGTCAGTCGTTTCTTGTAGAATCTCGGGACCGGTTAATTGCGAATGACCGATCTCGTGCCACACAATAGGCGAACGACATCTCCTTCCATATAAGGCCTCGAATGGTGCCATCTGGATGCTGGCATGATAGCTGTTGTTGTACGAGAATTCGACCAATGACAGGTATTTGTTCCAACTACCACCAAAATCTATAACACACGCACGGAGCATGTCTTCAAGAGTACGAATCGTTCTCTCAGTCTGTCCGTCGGTTTGAGGATGGAATGCGTTACTCAGATTAAGCGACGTGCCAAGCGCTGATTGAAATGTTTCCCACAATCTCGAGGTAAACCGAACATCACGGTCTGAGATAATGTCGCCAAGCGTACCAGGATTACAAATGATCTCGTCGGTGTAGATTTGGGCTAGTCGTTCTACCTTGTACTCTTCTCGTATTGGCAAAAAGTGGGCTGATTTCGTCAGACGATCAACTATGACCCAAATACTGTCGTGACCTGATGGCGTGGTCGGGAGCTTAGTTATGAAATCCATAGCTATACTCTCCAACTTCCATATAGGTATCGGCGGTTGTTCGAGTAAGCCAGAAGGTCTTTGATGTTCAGCCTTAACTCTTGCACAAGTTAAACAACTTCCAACGTATAGAGCGATATCCCGTTTCATACCCGGCCACCAATACTTATAGCGAAGGTCCTGGTACATTTTGTCGGCACCGGGATGAATAGAGTATCGGGATTTATGGGCCTCGTCCATTAGGATCTTTCGCAAATCGGTCCGCTTAGGGATCCAAATTCGGTCGAGAAAATAGAAGATCCCATCGGATTTGCTTACCAGCTAAGCTCCATCGTGATAGATTCTATCTTTCTTCAATGTACGCTCGTTAAAGCAAGCATGTTGAGCTTCGCGGATGAGGGACTCGAGGTCATGCTGGGCTTGAACGTTGCGGATACTGAGCACGTAACTCTTTCTGCTGAGTGCGTCGGCAACAACATTCGCCTTGCCTGGGTGATAACGAATCTCACAGTCGTAATCGTTGAGGAGTTCTACCCATCGGCGTTGACGTATATTAAGTTCCCTCTGATTGAAGATATGTTGCAAACTCCTGTGATCGGTGAAGATCGTATACTTGGTACCATACAGGTAGTGTCGCCAAATCTTTAATGCAAAGACAATTGCGCCTAGCTCGAGGTCATGGGTTGTATAGTTCTTCTCGTGGATCTTGAGCTGACGAGATGCGTAAGCTATAACCTTGTCCCGTTGCATAAGAATGCAACCAAGACCAAGGTTGGAAGCATCACAGTAGACGATGAAGTCATTGCTTCCGTCGGGCAGAGTAAGAATCAGAGCGTTGCACAACATGTGTTTGATGGTTTGAAAGGCAGTCTCCTGTGTAGTTCCCCACACAAAAGGCTTGTCTTTATGAGTAAGGGCAGTAAACGGCACAGCGATCTTAGAGAATCCTTCAATAAATCGTCGATAATAGCCCGCTAGTCCGAGGAATGAACGAACTTCAGACGGGTTCTTAGGCGTAATCCAACTCTTGACTGCTTCAATCTTCGCGGGATCGACGTGTATTCCCTGACTATTCACGATGTGACCAAGAAACTGAACCTCCTCCAACCAGAATTCACACTTGGAGAACTTGGCATAGAGTTGGTTCCCCTGAAGTAACTCGAGAACCAAACGTAGATGTTGCGTGTGTTCGGCTTTCGACTTGGAATAGATCAAGACATCGTCGATGAACACAATGACGAAACGGTCTAGAAATGGCTTACACACGCGATTCATTAGATCCATGAAAACCGCGGGTGCGTTGGTTAAACCAAAAGGCATAACGACGAACTCATAGTGGCCATATCGGGTTTGAAAAGCGGTTTTGGGGATGTCTTCCTCTTGAATCCGCAATTGATGATAACCAGAACGCAGATCGATCTTCGAGAAACATTGGGCACCTTGCAGCTGATCAAATAAGTCGTCGATTCGGGGTAGAGGGTATCGGTTCTTGATGGTTAGCTTATTCAACTCCCGATAGTCAATGCACATTCGGAACGACCCGTCCTTCTTTTTGACGAAAAGGACCGGCGCGCCCCAAGGAGAGGTGCTCGGGCGAATAAAGCCTTTTTCAAGCAATTCCTGGTGTTGGTTCGAGAGTTCCCGCATCTCGGATGGAGCGAGACGATAAGGAGCTTTGGCAACAGGGTTGGCTCCAGGAATGAGGTCATTACGAAAGTCGATATCACGATTTGGCGGTAGTCCAGGGAGATCATCAGGGAACACCTGAGGAAACTCACGGACCACTGGAACATCCTTGACTTCGGCTTTCTTTTTCTTTTCCTTCTCCGCTACTACAATGTTGGCCAAGAAGGCTCGGTATTCCTTGCGGAGATACTTGCTGGCTTGAATACACAACAAGAGCTTGAGACCTTGCGAAGCTGTTTCACCGTACACACATAGCAGATCTCCGTTTGCGAGCGAGAATCAGATCATCTTATCAAAACACACAACTTCAGCATGGTTTTCACGAAGAAAGTCCATGCCTACTATGACGTCGAAACTTCCGAGTTGCATCGGAATAAGGTCGATCGGAAAGATGTGATTGTTGAGCTCGAGGGTACAATCACGGAGAACAGAGTTAACGGTGACAGTTCTTCCAGTAGTGATTTCGACTTCGAATGACGAGGAAAGATAAGAGCACTTACGACTAAGGAGCTTCTCGAATTCAAATGACACAAAGCAGTTATCGGCTCCGGTATCAAACAAACATGATGCATAAATACCATTCACAAGGAACGTACCATTGACCACATTGTTGTTCGCCTGAGCCTGACGGGCATTGATGTTGAAGGTTCGGGCATGGGCTGCTTGCTGCTGTTGCTGAGGCTGCTGTTGTTGCTGAGGCTGTTGGGGCTCTTGTTTAACCACCCTGTTCGGGCACCTGTTTGCAAAGTGGTTAGGATCACCACATGCAAAGCAGACTCGAGCATTGATCACGGGTGCTTGAGCTGCTGGTTGGCCTTGAGGGGCAGGGAGTAGAGCTTGGTTGACAGTAGCTTGAACTGGGGCTTGACGGGGACCATAGCGACAGTTTGCAGTGAAATAACCGTAAAGGTTGCAGTGAGCGCAAAAACAACAGGCTAGACCCACTGGGTGATGGTACGAGCATGTCGGGCAGAGCGGGTGAGGACCTGTGTATGCACGCTTTGCTGGCGATGCATTGATCACTGGAGCTGAGCGGTGGTGTTGTTGCTGCTGAGCTGGTACAGCCTGGAGAGGAGCAGCAGTGGTTGCAACGGCATAGCTCTTGTTGCTAGAGCTGTTCTTCTTCTTCTTCTTCCTTTTTGAAGACTTGGAGGATTGAGCAGTGGCGGTGTCGGTGGGTGCTGTTGTGGTTTGATGCAGAGACTTGGCTTGCTTATCCTAAAAACCAGACTTAACCCGCTTGTCGTTGATCTCAGCGGCAAGTAGGTAAGTCTCTTCGATTGTTGTTGGCTTGGCGGCATGAACAAAATCGGCTACGCAATCTGGCAAAGCTCGAATGTACTTCTTGATGGTTTGATCTGGGGTCTTGACCTGATCGGGACATATGATGCTAAGCTGCTTGAGGCGAGCAGTGAGAGCAGCGTTGTCTCCATCCTTCTGCTTGATGGTCCAAAACTCGTCCTCCAGCTTTTGGCGTTCATGATGTGTTGGTAAAATTCCATAGCTTAATGGTTTTAATTTCGGTTAATTAAACGAAGTTACTTTCTAGAATACACTACTTTGATATGGTTTGTGTTTTGCAGGCATTGACGGGTTTAATGTGCATTTTGGAGATTTACTGAAGCTTTGGGTGGATGCTAGAGAGAACATAATTGAAGAAAATGCAAAAAGAGGCAAAACTGAGCCGAACTCTGCGCCAGAAACAGTCCAAACTTCATTTTGGCTTATCTTGAGCTAGAAAATGAGTTTCGGGGCTTATAATATATGCATTTAGGGTAGCTCGACGAGACGAATCAAAATATAAGGTTTTGAAAGGCCAGAAATTGATGCATTATCTGCTGCACACCAGCTGATTAGTAAAAACGGGATTTTTTTTGAGAAAAGTCAATTTTGGAAAAATGGGAGTTACACTTTATTATTACTTCAACTCCCATTCATTTGAAAAAAAAAACACTATCTAACACATCTCTTTCATCTCTAACCCACACCTAACATCATCACCATTCAAACCCTAACTTCCACCATTCCTGAAGACTCAAGGTCATGGCTCCGTGCTCGTGTTCATCGCCCGGTGATCGCGTCCATCCAACCATGAGCGGCTAGTCTCTTCGGTTTCACCCCGGTGTAGATGTTGTAAGATTTTCTAGGGTTTATGCATTTGTATTTTAATTTGGTTTTGTGACAAATTGTTTAGTATTTGAAACCTCGGATAATTGTCTTGCATTTGTTTCGAATTCGTGAATTGTTGAACGATGATAAAGTTATGACTTTGCGAAATGGTTATGTGCAATTATGCCTTATCTTAGGTTAGGATTTACATGTCCGAGGTAATGAAGTGCATTGTGGTCCGTTGTCTATGACGTAGATAGCAATTGGCACCTAAGTTTCGTGATAGTAATCCGTTAATCACTATATGCAATTGAATCAAGTTAAAACATGTAGGAACCCTAGGTCTTGCAATAATCGAACCGGGTGTGGAACTTGTCTCTAATTTCTTGTTTTAATCATTTAGTAATTTAGTTGCAATTTTAGTTAATCACAAGTGTTTTAGATAATATCAATTGTCGGGTCACTCCGATTTATTTTCCAACCAAATAACCTTATAAAAAAAATTAGCAAACTTCATAATCAATTTGTACACTTGTTTGTAAATACTTTTGCTAATCGAACAACTAGTGTGATACTGACCACATGCTCTTCGTGGATACGATACCCGACTTACCCTAGCTACCTAGGTTTAATTGGGTTTTTGACTGATCGGGACGACACGGTCACGTCAAAATGGCGCCGTTGCCGGGGAGCTAGTGCGCTTAGTATTTCATTGCTTGTTCGATTTTAGTTTAGTTTTTTTTTTTTTTTCGTTCTTTCTTGTATATTCGTGATTTTACTTTGGGTGGTCGAGCTTGTTTGTGCAGGTATATGTTTTGCAGGTACCATTTTTCAACATGAATTGGGTAGATGATGACCCATGTATATGTTGTGGGAGCAACTGTCACTGGGTTGAGGATTGTCCGATGTTTGAAGTTAAATACGGAAATCGTGGGAGGTATTGCTCTGAATATAGGCGAGAAAAAGGATATGTGAGGGTTTGCTATGATGATGACGGGATTCCCTTCTATTATCCCAACTTTGAACCGCCTGCACCACCGGAGCAAGAAAATGACGCTTATCAGTCATGTCCTTGTTGTGGAAAAGTTCACATACATGAAGATTGCCCAGTGTTTTGGAAAGATCCAGTGTTTTGGAAAGAAAAAATAAAGTCTGGTTACAAGCCACCACCACATTATCAAGAATACTACTATAAACCCGAATTGCCACATTTCTCAAGTTACCGGGAGGAGGAGTATGATGATTATTATAATGAATACCCTCAACCGGCATACGAGGAACCTCAAGACTCAATAAGTTCCAAGCTCGATGCCATCATGAATGCTCTTACCAACTCACATCATGAACTTAAAACTGAAATGCGGAATTCAAATCAAGAAATTAAAATTGAAATGAAGAAAGAGTTTGAAGTAAGAGATAAAGCTCATGAATCCTTGGCAAAGAAAGTGGGTCAACTCGCCGAAGAATTAGCCCAAATTAAACGCGAGCGGGAGGTTTTGGCTAATGGTACAATGGTGGATGGTGATGTGGTGGAAGAGGTTAGAGATCTTTCGGAGCAAGAAGTTGAATGTTTGAACCGAGTGGAAGACATGACACCGCAAGACAAATCGGATTCGAAAGAAGCTCACATTCATATTCACCCTTCTCCCAAACTTATCACTCCAACCAACAAAGTTGGGGATGCGGTTTCGGGCATAAGGATTCGAAGGGTGGCGTTGCAAGACATTGGCCAATTCGTCAAGGAACGACCCCAAAGTAGCTTAATACGCATGCCGCGTAAAATAAAAAGAGAATGGATCCGACATGCCAAATACCGAGCGTATGTAGGCAACTCGGTAGGAAAATGTGCACTTCGACCACCATGAGAGGTAAATTAGGTATTATTGTTGTAGAGTTTGTACTAGTATTCGTTTATTTTATTTTTTTTAGTTAAATGAACGTTGTGGGTGTGTTCCCTATATAACCCTCACGAGACCTACTCGTCCTCCCGAGCTATCGGGTGGTTTAAAAGGGCTTGTTGCATAAGCTAAATGCAACCGTGATTCCTACGAAAGTGAGTTAGGCTTGTTATTGTTGTAAATTATTTTTCCACATAAATCAAAGTAAATAAATGTATGACTTGGTAATTTTTTTTCATAAAAGTGATAGAACTAGGTAGCTAATAAATTTTAATGGTTGTGAGAAGCATGCTTCTACACAAGGGTTAAGATTTGTAGTTACATTATGTTCGTGGGACGACCGCTTTCTTGAAGAGAAGAAGAGCACACGAGGAATGAGCTCCAAAAATTAGGTGCATACGTTCCCTTTTTACTTTTGATTTTTAGTTAGCAAATAAGTGGATTGTAAATTGTAGTTTATTTTCGGGGTAAAATTTTGAGGAGGTTAACCGTTTCACATCCCTTGTGCGATTTAAAAACTCTAGTTTTCACACATTTAGGACAATGTTTGCCTCAAGTGTGGGGATGGGGGAGTTAGTAAAAAGTTTTGATTTTTGACCCGTTCATTTAAACACTACACATTGAGGACAATGTTTGCCTCAAGTGTGGGGATGGGGGGGAAATTTCAATTTTTTTTCAAAAATGTCTTTGTTTGAAGCAATCTAAAAAGCACAAGTAACTAAGTCAACGAGGGATGACACAACCCATTTGGTCTTTTGACATGGTCAAGTTCAAGTTAATAGCATAACGGTATTTAGCGGGTGGTTATTTGGGAGTAATTCGCCTAAGAAACTAGCACATCATGCATGTCACATACCATACCCTTTAGATATGTGAGGTTTTGAGCCACTTTTATATCATAGAATTACATATTTATGTTTCTTTGTTTGAGTGGACCATTAGTCATGTATTGTAGAACTTGCATCTTTTGATACGTTTGAGACCATAGACTGAATACAAGCACGAGAATGATTAAGGCATTAGGTGAACCTTTTTCCTTTAAAACCAATTATTTATCCTTACCCAAACAAATCCCCTAGTCGCCCACTTTGAACCTAAACCTTTCGTTTAACAACCCGTTTAGCCCATAACCGTTAAACCTTTTCTTTTAAACCCGTGTGATGAAAATTCGATTGTAGGATTATTTGTTTGTATAGTTGTGTTTGCAAAAAAAAAAAAAAAATTCAATCAGAAAATGTTGCGAAAAAAAAAAGAATAGATAATTGTTGAGAAAAGAACAAAAATATATGTTCTTAGTTTGAGAAATAAAAGGCTAAAGTTGTTGCCTTGTAGTTGATGTTTATAGTTTAGTTTTGTTTAGAGTAGCCGTTGTAATAAAAATCGAGTTTTCATCACCTTAGCCACTTTAAAACATCCTATTTCCTACCCTTCGCCTAGCCCCGTTACAACCCTTTAAAGACCTTTTGACTTGTGCTTAGTATTCGTGTTCGGTGGTGGAGAATGATTGAGTTGCAAGCATATGCGGTTACGTGTTCTAATCGGTTTTGAGTGATTACTTAAAAGTGTTAATTCATTATCTAATTAGCCAAATTTTAAACCGAGTGGAGAGAACATTGTGAGGGATGTGCATGATTTATTGGTTTCAAGGGCGAGTTAATCTTGGATAACCATTTTATATGTGATTATTCACTTTACTGTTAGATATTTCGTAAATTGTAAAAAGTTTGAACCGGGTATGACTTTAGACCTTAACTTACGTCTCAAGAATGGGAAGTGTGTTTTTCGTGCGACCCACGTGAAAGTGAAAAACAGATTTGCTTGAGGGCAAGCAAAAGACAAGTGTGAGGATGTGATGTGTTGGTAAAATTCCATAGCTTAATGGTTTTAATTTCGGTTAATTACACGAAGTTACTTTCTAGAATACACTACTTTGATATGGTTTGTGTTTTGCAGGCATTGACGGGTTTAATGTGCATTTTGGAGATTTACTGAAGCTTTGGGTGGATGCTAGAGAGAACATAATTGAAGAAAATGCAAAAAGAGGCAAAACTGAGCCGAACTCTGCGCCAGAAACAGTCCAAACTTCATTTTGGCTTATCTTGAGCTAGAAAATGAGTTTCGGGGCTTATAATATATGCATTTAGGGTAGCTCGACGAGACGAATCAAAATATAAGGTTTTGAAAGGCCAGAAATTGATGCATTATCTGCTGCACACCAGCTGATTAGTAAAAACGGGATTTTTTTAGAGAAAAGTCAATTTTGGAAAAATGGGAGTTACACTTTATTATTACTTCAACTCCCATTCATTTGAAAAAAAAAACACTATCTAACACATCTCTTTCATCTCTAACCCACACCTAACATCATCACCATTCAAACCCTAACTTCCACCATTCCTGAAGACTCAAGGTCATGGCTCCGTGCTCGTGTTCATCGCCCGGTGATCGCGTCCATCCAACCATGAGCGGCTAGTCTCTTCGGTTTCACCCCGGTGTAGATGTTGTAAGATTTTCTAGGGTTTATGCATTTGTATTTTAATTTGGTTTTGTGACAAATTGTTTAGTATTTGAAACCTCGGATAATTGTCTTGCATTTGTTTCGAATTCGTGAATTGTCGAACGATGATAAAGTTATGACTTTGCGAAATGGTTATGTGCAATTATGCCTTATCTTAGGTTAGGATTTACATGTCCGAGGTAATGAAGTGCATTGTGGTCCGTTGTCTATGACGTAGATAGCAATTGGCACCTAAGTTTCGTGATAGTAATCCGTTAATCACTATATGCAATTGAATCAAGTTAAAACATGTAGGAACCCTAGGTCTTGCAATAATCGAACCGGGTGTGGAACTTGTCTCTAATTTCTTGTTTTAATCATTTAGTAATTTAGTTGCAATTTTAGTTAATCACAAGTGTTTTAGATAATATCAATTGTCGGGTCACTCCGATTTATTTTCCAACCAAATAAACTTATAAAAAAAATTAGCAAACTTCATAATCAATTTGTACACTTGTTTGTAAATACTTTTGCTAATCGAACAACTAGTGTGATACTGACCACATGCTCTTCGTGGATACGATACCCGACTTACCCTAGCTACCTAGGTTTAATTGGGTTTTTGACTGATCGGGACGACACGGTCACGTCAGTTCATGAGGAGGGCAGGATTCGTCGATCATAATTGCCTTCAACTCCTCCCATGTCAGCTCGTAAGCTGCATCATTTCCGCGCTTGTTTCGTTCGGCCGTCCACCAGTCTAGAGCACGGGACTGGAAGACGCCTGTAGCATTGAGAGTGCGGAGATTTTCAGGACATCCGCTTTGGCGCAAAGTGACTTCGACTGAGTCGAACCAGTGGAACATGGCAGTAGGGCCATCTTCTCCGGTGAACTCTTTATGTCCGCATGCTTTGAACTGCTTGAAGCTGAAAGCAGCCTTGCTAGCATCTTTGGGAGCGTCTGTTCGTGATTCATCAGTCGACTTGCTGACGTTTTCGTAAACATTGCTCACAACTTTTGCCACACTTTTGGCGATGATGGCGGCGAGACGCTTGTCTCTCTTCTCTTGAGGAGTCAGATGGTGTCGGGATCCAAACGACGACATGGTCTGCAACAGACATCGTCACAGGACTCAACACAACGTAATCGAATCTCACCTCACACGTCTAGACTACTAAAGCTCAGGAACACAAACAAGGCAGAATCACATATAAGCACATAGTCACCAAAGGCACAAAATCCACATAACCACAGAAGCACGTAGACAAGTAGGGCACAGATTCACAGAAGCACATAAACACATATACATTAATACAGAAACCTATCCTTCCAAGTTCGCGTGTCGTTCGTATAGCGATTGCGTATAGCATATCGAGTAGCATTGTATAGTATAGCCTAACTTAGTCGTATCGCATAGCATAGCATAGTATCGCCTAGATTGCAACAACTGGATATCAAATTGAGATAGAATAGCAATGCGAGTCGTGTGTGTTGATGGAAATGACAGCAAAATCGAATAACCTTTCAGAAATATAAACACATAAACAGATAATGCACACATAAACACATAAAATCGACGAGTCATCAGAGTACGCGATTGCGGTTCTCAGAATCGAAACACATAAAATCGAGAGATAGATTGTCTGCGGCTATTAGACATTGACTAACCAAGGCATCTTGACTATTCACAGTAGACTTGTCGTCACTTTCGACGTTCGGGATCGTGCTTCTGCCTCGATTCTTGGGCATTCCACACGCGTTCCCTAGGTCATACTTGTGAGTTCAGGTCGTTGGAGTCCGTCGAATGTCTTGGTGGAATGAAATAATGCTTGGAACAAATTGTCAAGGTTAGGGTTTCACCCCTGGCTTAGCAATTTCTTCCTTGTTTTTAAGAAAATCTAAGAAGAATTTTCATCAAAATGGGGATTTCACTCCTGATTTGGTATAATTCTCCTCGTTTGTTAGTGAAAATAACAGGATAAACATGAACATAATGAATAAAGTAAGCATAAGCCAGGCAATTTGGTCAGGAGTTTGCGATTTTCACACCTAATCCTGACTAAATCACTTGACCTTAAACTGGAAATTCGAGTGCAGTGATAGCGAAGAATTGCAGAATTAGGCACATAAACTTGGTCTGATGGTTCCTAGCTATAGTCTAGGTCTCTAAGACAACGACCCGGACTAGGTCGTGTCTAACCTAATTCCCTATAGTTATGGCTCTGATACCAATCTGTCACACCCCAACCGATGGCGGAATCATCGGGGCATGGCACTGAGCGAAACAGATTGTCCAGAAGTTTCCACAACAACTATTAATACTAATTCAGTTTAAATGATACGTCCCATACCGTATCCCGAATAAATAAACAAGCTATTACAGATAACATCCAAACAAATAAATCCTGTTCCGACAACTCAGATTTAGTTATTACGAAACCGAATATTGTTTTAAATACCCCTAAAGACCCAGACTGACAAGATCTACAAACAATTATACACTAAAAGCTTGTTCTTGACACACAACTATTTGTTGGGGGCCTCTAGAGACTTATTCTAGCCTCGCTTTCCTAGCAAGCTTACACCTTAAACACCTGTCACATACGTTAAAACAAAGTCAATACATACAATGTAAAGGTGAGCATACAAGTTTGATAATAGCATATAGAGTTCGAATAGTTTACGCATAACCAGCACGTACACAGAGGAAAACGATGCATGTTAATTATCGACATGGGACCATCGATATCAACGACTGCGGGTTTACTGTCCGAGACAGTTCACAATACATGAATACCACCGTAATCCATGCAAGTAATTGTCCTTAACAACCCCCGTGTGAACGAGTGCTGAGTCCAAACTATAGTACTATTTTGCTAAGGCAGGTAGAAAGCATTCCACGTGTAAACATAATAAACAAGCATTCATTTAGTCAAGTAATACATGTGATCGGTTAGCGTTCAAATAGTTTGAATAGTGTGTTCGATTGTGATTTGATAAGTAACGTATGTAACACCCAAAAGTGCTGAAAGCAAAAAGGGATCGAGTATACTCACAGTGATTGATTATGGATTGAAGGGAGCGCTGAGAGTAGGGTTAGCCTGAATAGTTCGATAGTGCAACGATGAGTAACACGGAAATGCTAATAAATGTAATGGGTCGAACAGTCTAATCGATCGAACGACACGTTCGATCGAACAACCTAACCGTTCGGTTGGTCTGCTCGATCGGCCGGATGGCTCGATCGGCTTGGACAGTTCAAGTGGATTGTTTCTTCCTTTAGGAAGGATGTGTTTGTGTATGATGGTTTGAACTTTTGAAGTTTTTGCAGCATTATTTGAAAACATTGAAGCGTTCTTACCTTTCAAGTCGATCGATCGATCGAACGGGTAGTTCGATCGGTCGGCCCAACCGATCGGTTAGTCACTTCAGTTGCAAGACCTCAATGAATGGTCACTCGATCGGACGGCATGTCCGATCGAACAGTATTCTAAGGCCTGACAAGTTTAAAAACGGTTAAGTGTTGAAGCATAGTATCTTATGATCCGAAGAGTAATGTTTACCAATCGAGTAGCATATTCGATCGAACATCGCTTCGTCAATTCCATACTTCATGAATTTGAAAGATGTGGGTCCATGTGTTAGCCGATCGGCTGGACCGGTCGGTCGGCTGGTGTGTCCGATCGGCTGGACTGTTCGTTCAAACAATCTAGCCGTTCGGCCAGCAATTCTGACCTGGTCGGCCTTTCGTCTAACACTTGGCTGTTTGCTTATTTTGATAGGATTTTGAGGTATTTTGACAACGAGTTGAACCATAGAACACGGGTTCTTACTTGTTTCACTGGTTCGGACAGGAATCACCCAAGTCCGGCCAGTGAACTGTTCGGAACGGCAGTTTAACGTTTAACCCGAAATCGGTGAACCTCGTTAGTTTGAATTCGAATCTTGAACCACGTGATTGTTAGAATGATTAGTGAGCTGGTTCAAGCTCCGTTTCTACCAGTTTTAAGGTGTTGAGTGTAAAAGAGTTGAAAGAAAGTTGGAAAATCCGTCTTTCAATCTTTCACACCGTGAAATGTCTAGATCTATGATTGATTTTAGTTTGTTTATGTGGAAATCGGTTAGATCTAAGCTATTCATGGTTGAATGAGGCCAAAACATGATGTTCTTCAAGAACACCATGATGACATCATCCAAGAACACCTAGATCTTGGTGATTTCACGGTTAGAAATCAAGATTTGAAAGATAGAAAGGTGTAGAATCGTGTAATGATTAAGAACGTACAAGATTTAGAGTGAAAACTTACCGGAGTTGAGAGAAATCTGAGAAAAGGTGAAGAACAAGGACTGGTTCGGTCAGAGCTTTCCAAAAGTGGGAAGGAAGACAATGACAGCCCTATTTATAGGCTTCCAAAAGAGGTAAGTGGTAACCGATCGGCCAGGATTTCTGGTCGACTGGGCTGCTCGATCGAACAACACGTTCGATCGGCTAGCCTGTTCGATCAGTGATTCCTGTTCGATCAGGAACCCTCCTTGAGTGTTTCGTGACGATTTTTGATATTTCGATTTTGATAGACGATGATACGGATACGATAGAATCTCCTAATCAAATTACTTTCAGTCCCAACTACTATATCTGACATAAGTATCCTAGTTTCACATTTCGGTTTCGATTTCGATTGAGTTCGATTGCTTTTCAAGTTTCGATTCGATTTGATCGATCACCACACATATCAACAGAAAGTAATCACGCACAAGTAACACGTAAGGCACACACACACGTATAACAATACCAAAGTTCGCATAATTCGAGGTTCGAGTTCGATGATTGATTCGATTAGTTTGATTATTGATTGATTAACTTTATCGCATTGATACTTCCTATTATTCCAAGTCGATTAATGATTAACATTTGATTATTTAGATTAGACAACACTTACTCCACATAATACAAAAATTAAAATAGACTAATTACAGATAAAAGTCAAACTTTGACTTTGACTTTGAAAACACGGGGTGTTACATTTCTTTAGCCAAAGTCTCTCCGTTTCCCTCCCCGTCGCTTCTTGCTTCTCTTGTTTCTTCATCCGAAACCTATCCGCTTGTGATTTTTGAAATTCAGAGAACCTACTCATTAACTTGTCTAATTTCGATTCACCAGGTGATTGATCTTTTAAACATGCTTCTTTTTTTCTTTGTCCATCCTGATGGGAGTTGGGATGTCCTTGTCAAACTCGTGATCAACATTAACATTAATGTTGCAATGTGCATCTGTACTACCGACACTGCAATCCCCCGACTCCGTTGTCTTAAACCTTTTTGCTCATGCCACTTCGTTTGGCACTAGAGCCCATTTCGAACAGGCTTTCTAAAATTCCCACGACCTAATAAATTGAAAAGCCACATGTTTCATGTTGTATGTTTTAAGAGCCGCTTTCAACACGACATCATCACTTGCACTACGCGGGCGATGGATAAACGCATTGGTGTAGTAATCGGCGAACCATCCTATTTTTTATTCATGTCTCTAAACTTCGAGCTAATATAATTAAATTGTCGGTATGGCTTTCGTTGCATCAACATATGAAATTGGTCCGTAACCTTATTCCAGAAATCATCACCTGTTTGCGCGTTATCTACATTTCCATAGAAAACAATAAACATTACTTGGAAATTTTAAGTTAAAAAATAATATGTATATAATTGAAGAAAAACCTTTTATTGGATCTTGAGAAACATTAACCCACGCTCGTGTCAACACTTCATCATTGACCGTCGTCCCTTTTATGCTTTCTCTTTTGCTGCCCGTTTCATCTTGTCCTTGTTTTTCCCTTTGGTTTTCATAGGTTTTTGTTGTTGTGTTTCGGACACTACTTCTTCTTCATCGTTTGGGTTAGAGAAACAAAATCGTGCTTGACTTAATGAGAAGGTTGATGTATGGGCATTGTTGTTGCAATTGCATTTGTTGCACATGCTATTGAAACGGGTTTGGAGCTTGATTAAAATCGGCAAATGAATACATAGACGAATATACGGGTGGTGTAAACGGTGATCAGGTTGGATTCATTGTATATACATATAGTAGAATGGTGACGTTAAAAATGGTTTAGAAATTGGATAGAAAGGGGTAAATTTGAAAAAAGTTCATTTGATTAAATAGTTCGTAAAAGGTAAATTCATTTTTTAAATGACCTTCGCCCCTAATGACTCTTTCTCTGTCATGGCCTTTGTGGGAATCATCATACCCTTCCTCACCATCCACTAGTAGCCACGAGTGCCACATCAACCCATGAACCACCCTCACATCACCGTAAGGCCTTAGGCATAATGCAACCTTTAAGGCTGGGGGTATGGTTTAAAGCCCCTAGGGGCTTTATAGTGCCATGTCAACGTCAAGTCATATAGGAGTTTTAAAACCCCTCCCTTTAACTTGCATGCAATGGTTTAAAAGTCCCATGTTAAACAAAATATTTGATTGGTTGATGGTTTAAAGCCCACCCACACACACCCTTTAGCGCTCGTTAGTGTGCTGACGGGCCATCAATGGCTCCCTTCTTTGGCGGGCAGAGGGTGGCTGAGAGGCGCTTACGAAGATGATGTGACTAGGGGCGGTATACCACATCCCTTACTGATGTGCAAAGAAGTAAATTCATTAATAACACTATAGAGGGCCATGGCTTCGAACGAACTTTTTAATTTTTATTATTTTTAATTTTTGAAGCTTCATAGTCATCTTATAATAATAATAATAACAATAATAATTAAAATTAAAATTAAAATCGTTCACAAAAACAGAACAAACCCCAAATTGTAAGAAGAAAGAAAACCTAATGTTGAATTCCTCAACCATTCGATCAAGCTTCGTATAAACCCTACCTTCAACGATACACGATAATCACTTCCAACTTAAGGTATATCTATCTCTATTCTTTTCCTGTTTGATTGATTTTCTTTCACCGATTTACTTGCATCATTCTGTTTAATCTAGTTTAAGTCGGTCGATTGGACCTTTTTAGGGTTTCAAGTAGCACGAATTTGGAGAATTTAGGCGTATCCAGTTGTTTGATCATTTGTATATGTTTAATTTGCGTTTATTTACTAGAAGCCGAGATCACAAGTGTATGTATGTATTATTATTATTGTTTCCTGATCCTGAATTGACATCATTTAAATACTTACTGAGTTTTAAGGAGAATATTTACTGGATGTTTGTCTTGATCAAAGATTTATGCTTTTTAGATAGACATAATAGAGATTATGAATTGGATTGTCATGCTCTGTTCTATCGAGATCGTTTGAATTGGAAGTGATAAGTAGCGGAAAAAGAATCGGTTTTAGTTTTTGAATGCATGAACATTAGCTGTGCTTTTGGTCATGATCCTGAGAGAGAATGTAAGCTTTATACCTTTATACCCTGTTTTATGTGCCTATGAGTTCGCTCATTGTTTGATGCGATATGGACAAGTAGAGAATTGGGGATATATTTGTAGATCCTCAGACTGAACTTAGAATCTTTAAATTGGCAATGTTCGTCTTTTTTAGTTGGTATATTTCCATTATAACTCTACTTGCATATGTATACTTATGAATAATGTGTTGAAGCCTATGTTATTGGTCTGATTCGTATACATTTTCTTCTTTTAGGGCCGCCACAAAATTCAAGCTTTGCTTTTATGTGCTGTGACACTTCAGTACTGTCATGCACAACTGTGTTGACAGTGTTTGTAACACATATAAAGCATATAAATTGGTGCAATGGTATCATCTGGTAAATCTGATCTTTCATCTTGTAGCCCAAGGCCACTATATAAACGTGGGTCCCATACAGTTGCCGCAATGGACAGATCAGCAAGTTTTCGGGGGGACAACATGGAAAATCCAATTTTATCTTCCCTTCCAAGCATGTCTAGAAGTAGTGTAAATGTAAGTCAAGGAGACGTGACTAATTTTTTTCAGTGCTTGCGGTTTGACCTAAAGTCAATGGCTGCTGAATATAAGTGTAACCGACATGGGGATTTCAAGAGACTTGCAACTGCTGCCTTGTGTGCACCAGATGATTCACCATCTGGTTTGTTCAAAGGCAAGCGGCCTTTTTCTTCACCTGAAAATCTTAAACGATTTAAGGTTGGTTTGCGTGAATCAACAATTAAAGCCAGGGAGAGAGTGAAGATTTTTAGTGATGTTTTGTCAGTGATCAACAAGTGTTTTCCGTGTATACCTTCAAGAAAGAGATCTCGACCAGATGCTTTTTCTGCTATTGGAAAGATGGCTAGTACTCAAAACCATGCTGTTACTAGTGTCTTTGACTTTGACCAGCAAAAGGTAGAAGAGAGGGTTAAAAATGGTATTCCCAACAAACGAACCAGAACTTCCATGGTGGATCAAAGGGTTTGTATCCCTCCTGTTAATCGTATCTTCACATTTTAAATCTTTAAGTTCTATGATTGTTACTAGTTTCTTGTTCGTAAGCCTGATTTATGTTTTTGGGAATTGTAGACAGATGTGCGACCAAACACTCCTGCAAGATCATCTGGATCTGTAGATAGGGTTAGAGAAGTTGCAAGACTCCCAAACAGTAATACCCTTGAGAGTGTAGATCGAGCATTGCCAATTGTAGCTGATGGTTGGGAAAAAGCCAAAATGAAGAAAAAGCGCACTGGAATTAAGACTGATGTGGCACCAAGTACTAGCTCAGTGTTGGCAAAACCTATTGATCGTAGCAGGATGCATCCAAGGTCAAGGTCAAATGATCTCCACGAGTTCAGGTAATATGTTTCTTGATTACTCATTATTTTTTTTAATTTTTTAATTTTTTTTTTCACACAAGCATGTTTTGCATATATGGGTGATAGACTTGTGACACCAACTCTTTTTTGATGCAGGCCAGGAGTTGCTAATGGAGTTACGCGTTCTTCCATCCCGAACACACCCCTACTGCATGTTAAAAAAGATCAAACTACTAACTTGGAGCATGAAAGAACAGTTGTGAAAGCTTTTAACAAGTATGTAGCTCATCTCTACCATCATTTAGATCCACCTGGTTTTATTCATACAAGTTCTTGAAAAAAAGTGTCAAATGATGATAACGCCCTTAAAAGTTGATAAAAGACATAATTTTTATCTTATATATTGCTGACAACCAGGGGCAATGACCGAGAAGACTTCATTTCCGGTACACCCTCATCTACCCCTAAAGTGCATGCAATTGCTCGGGGTCCAAGATCAGGGTCAGGCGTGGTCCCTAAATTGACCCATGGCCAACACCCAGTTGTTTCCAACGGCTCGACCAACCGGAAGCGTGGTCTGTCAACACGGTCTTCATCTCCACCTGTAGCCCAGTGGGCTGACCGTAGGCCCCAAAAGATCTCACGTACAGCAAGGCGGACCAACCTTATCCCTGTTCTATCTACCAATGACGAAATTCCACCTTCGGGTAACAGAGTTATAACCAATTCTCCTAAACAGTTTAAATCAAAAGGTGTTTGTAGTATTCAGTCATCTACACCATCAGAAAGTGAGGAATCGGGGGTGGCTGAAATCCGACCTACGGATAATTTCAAGTCTGTTGAAGTTAAAGTTGAAGATAAAGATGGGCTTAATGTTCAAAAGATGTCAACTTTAGTCCTCCCCACACGAAAAAATAAGTTTATGAACCAGAAGCAACATAGAAATGGAAGGAGTTTTGCTTCTGTGCGATCTGTTGGCAATGTGGGGACAGAAAAACATCTTAGAACTGACAGAGTTGGCTTTGATAAGCCTGAAAGGTTTTACATCTTTTGATGTTTTTAATAAAATTTCATATATATAATATCGTATTTACCTATTGGAAACACTATAAATACCATTTTAACCCATTCCATTGTAAACAAAATCAAATTAGGTACTTGTTAGCCCATAACTCTTTGTTTTTTCTTTGAAACAAGTTATAAGTGATTTTATCAAATTCGTTATGGAATGGGTAAATATGATTTTTTTTAAAAAAAAATGTAATATGATATTATGAAATTTAGATCGATATGTATGAAATGTTGAACTTTTAGAAGGATGCATGTCCTTCTAATGGTTCGAAATCACATATATGTGTGTGTGTGTTTATCCTTTCAAATTACATATCATTATTTACTCTTTTAAAAAAAACATGACTTCATTATATTTACCCATTCCATAGTGAATAAAATAGAACTAGTGACTTATAAAACATTGTTTTTTTTTTGAATAAATGAATAAAACATTATGCGTTGAGATTATTCACAATGATGTTTTAGTGAAAGAGACTTTTATAATTAATTGATTTTATTTCATCTACCATGGAATGTGTAGATATGATATTTATAGTGTTTTGATATTGTAAATTTGATTTATGAATATTTGAACTCTTAGAAGCACACGTATATACATATGTGTGTGTATCCTTCTAGAAGTTCAAATAAAAAGGTATATATGTGTGTGAGTGAGTGTGCGTGTGTGATCCTTAAATTAACGTTTATATTTCATGCAACATTCACAGTAAAGTAGGTCGACCTCCCACTAGGAAACTCTCTGGTCGCAAAGCTTATACCCGTCAAAAGCATTTTGCATTTACTGCTGCTACGGATTTTGTCGGTATAATAACTGCTAACTATATAGTTACAAGTGTTTGATTTATGGGTTCCATTGTTTTTTTTTTACCTTAACCCTCTTTCAACCAAAAAAATTCTGTTATACACTTCAGATGATGGACATGAAGAGCTTTTGGCTGCTGCAAATGCTGTTATTAATCCTGGTGCTTTTATTTTTCCTTCCAGATTCTCGTTAGAATACATACATTATTATGTGATTCTAAGTGATGGGTTGGTTAATTGCAGTTTATACATCGTCCAGCCCTTTTTGGAGGCAGATGGACCCACTTTTTGGTTTTGTATCTGATGCAGCAGTCACCTACTTAAAGCAAGAGGTGATGCTTCTTTTTTTTCGGTTTTGTGAAAATATGTAACTAGTTAAAATTTTGATGCAAATTCTTACTTCTTTCTCTTTTACCTTTTCACAGGGAAGCATACGATCTACTGTTGACATCACAAACCCTATTGATAATTGTGATGCAAAAAATGGAACAGAAAGTAGTAGTGAATGCTCAGGGAACTTAACGTCTCCTAGGGGAATTTCTCTGTGTCGGAGGCTTCTTGCGGCCCTTATTTCGGAAGATGATAACAATGAAGAATTAAACTGTAGTGTTTATGGATCTGCGTTTGAGGCGGAAACAGACTTAATTGGCGGAGGCTTTTCAAGCAGTTACAGGATAGATTATACATTAAGATCATGTAATGAGGTGGATTCAGCAATTGGTACAGGTTTTGACGATTGCTACAACGGTTTACATTTGGATTCGTATAGTAACACGTCCTTTGATGAAAAACTTGTCATGGAAATTCACAGTCTTGGACTCTACCCAGAACCTGTGGTAATTGTCTGTTTCTACGTCTGTGTGAAAAGTTTAAAAACTCTGATTAGTTTTTACGAAACATATGATTTCTTATTTGATGTCCTTTCAGCCGGACTTGGTACACGGTGGAGATGAAGACATCAACAACGATATCAGTAGGCTGGAAGAAAAGCATCATCAACAGGTATAAAGTATGTTTTGATAGTGGAAAGTGGAAACTTTAAAGTGAAGAATATATTGATATTTTAGAGATATCCATTTGGTAAACAACCTTATATATTTGGAAAGAAAGACTATTAGGAAAAGTGAAGAATCTAATATGCTTAATGATGTTATCTTTGTTTCCGAATATAGATGTTTGTGTTCTAATATGGTTGACTATTAGGTTTTCCGGAAGAAAAACCTACTCGACAAACTTTTAAAGTCTACTGAGGAAGCAAGGGAGCAACATCAGAAGTAAGTGCTTTCTTTCAATGCTTTTGATTTTTTTTTTGCTTGTTCTTAAGTTATTAAAGGACTGTGCATCATAATTCTTACTTGACCATTTACTTGTAGGGAATTTGAACGACTTTCTCTTGAAAAGCTCACAGAAATGGCATATCAGAAATACATGGTAATTGTTGCGTTAATTGTAGAACATTAAGTGCCTTTTTTGTAGTTTTATTTATCCTTTTGTGTGCTAATCAATCAATGCTCTGCAGAGCTGTTGGGGTAAGAGTACTAGCGGCAAAATGGCTAAACAAGCTCCCGCTTTGAATTTTGTCAAACGGACACTAAACCGATGCCGTGAATTTCAAACCACTGGCAAAAGCTGCTTTTCTGAGCCCTTGTTTAAGGATATATTCCACTCACGCTTAAATCATACACAAGTTGATGATGATGTCACCGATGATCAATATAGGAAGGCCGATGAAAAGTTTTCAGGTACTATACTCAAGTGCTTGACAATTTCAATAGGTGAGCTCATATGATATCTACGCCTTGTAATTTTTGTTTTTTCTTTTTCTATTTCAAATAAATTAGGTACACAATTAAGCTCCATGCATCCATCTGAGCAAAGTGTTGGCAAAGATAACAACATATGGTCAAGCAGGAGTAAGAAGAGAGAGTTGTACCTTGATGATGTTCCTGCTGGTATGACTTGTACCTCTCCAGGGGTAGGAAGAGTAATTATAAACAGTGTAAAAGGAAAGAGAAGTGAAAGGGACCCTAGAAACGGAGGTCCTAAAGTTGGGCGACCCGCAAAGGCTAAATCGAAACTGAAACAAAAAACAACTCAATTATCTTCATCTGTTGATGGTAAATTTCCAGATCACCCAAGGGCAAAAGCATCTTTTGTTCCGAAGCCCACCATGAACGAAAAGGATGAGTGTCTGTTAACGGAAGAGGAGGAACCACTTGATTTGTCCCACCTGCAACTACCTGAAATGGTTGACTTTGGTGGTCAAGGGGAAGACATAGGTTCATGGTTAAATATCGATGATGATATTTTTCCACATGATGACGATTTCATGGGACTCGAGATTCCAATGGATGATTTAACAGACTTAAATATGATGGTTTAAAATTTTGTTATGTTGTATAGTATACTCACTTACAAGATGACACGTGTCATGCTCAGGTGACATTAGGCTATTATGATTCTTTTTCCAAGAAGAAAAACGAGTGTTTTAGGTTTTGTCAGATAGTTTGTTTAGGTTGTAAATGTCGGCTTTTTGCTACCTAGTATATTGTAGCAATTACTGAACAGGCCTCGGTGCCTCTTGTACATACAAATTATATTTCTAATAATAAAATTTATTGGTTCATATGTATACCCTTTGTTCAATTATATTCTTCTTCAAGTTTTCTGTACAGATCAGCTGAAATGTTATCAGGTATCTTTTTTTTTTTTTTTTTTTTTTTTTTTTGCGGCTGCAGTTTGCAAGATTTATATTTGGAGGTATATATACATAATTAGATGCTTAAAACTAGCTTTTTTTGAATGATTGGTGATGTAAGTTAATTTTAATTGATGGAAGACTGTTGGTCTTGTTGCAGGCAAGTGGTCATGAGGGACTGGTCAACATCTATCTAGTTGCTCCGTTGTTCAACTGCTGACTGAATTATGGTACGTTGCATATGTCTAGCAACACAGTAGTGTAGCAGCAGGTATCAATATTTGATTCAGAATTGTTCAGAATCATTATATTTGATTTATCATTATAAACAAACCATGATTCCTTATTCTCATAAAAACACAAAGTTTGGCATGAAAATGTGTTATTAGAAGCCTAATGGAATGCTCTGTTCATGCCTGAAAAAGTTGTCAGGATCAAACTCAGTTTTCACCTTTACCAACCTCATGAAATTATCTTTAAAATACCGTCTTCCCCATGAACTTGCCTTGACAACACTTGTATTATCACCGTTCTTTTCATTCATTCCAAGGTCAAGATCTCTGTAATTCACATAAGCTTCTCTTGGATCCTTTGAAACATACTGACCCATGTACTTGTAAAACTTTCTGATCCACTTGTAATGCTTCTTCATTGCATCTTTACTATCCCCAATCCAGCTGTTGACATACTGAATCTTGAAAAGAACCCCATTTCTATGAGGAAATGGTGTTGCTGATTCTGGAATCCGCCCCATCATTCCTCCATATGGATTCCACACCATGAGTGGCCTTTCTTCTTGTAATAGTCTCTTCCAAATCCCTTCCATTCCTGTTTCCCGGATCGGGGTTTTAACAAAATCTGATTTAGCTTTGAACTGGCTAATAAAAGCTGGTTTCGCGGTGAGTAGGAAGGAGGCCGGGACGGTTTTGGGGAAACCTGCAATGAACATGACGGATTCGATCCAACTCATTTCGAAACAGTCGGTTTTATCCAGACCCAACTCGGGAAAACTTCGGTTCATGATCTCTAAGAGCCGGTCAACTCCTCCTAGGAAGAGCGCATTGTAAGATGTACTTATGGTTCTTTTAGTTGTGTTTGGTAGATTCATGTTTTGGATTAATACTCTCATGAAAAGATCATCATCAATTTGTGGGGCCACATATTGCCATTTGTAAAGAATCTTAGTGGCACCTTGTTCCAATGTTCTTGGAACATTGAAAACTGTGACAATGCTAGGAACGGGGACGAGTTTTAGTTTCCATGAAACTATTACTCCATAACTCCCCCCTCCACCACCTCGGATCGCCCAGAAAACATCCTCGCCTATTGATTTTCTATCCAGGATTTCACCCCTGGCATTGATGATTTTCGCATCAAGCGCGTTATCGACTCCTAGCCCGTATTTCCTCATCATGGAGCCGTACGCGCCTCCTGTGAAATGACCACCGACGCCGAGGCTTGTGCATAGCCCTCCCACGACCCCATGTGTTTTGCTCTTCTCCGCAACTCTATAATAAAGTTCACCAACTGTGGCACCAGCCTCAACCCAAACGGAATTGTCGTCAAGATCAACGTTAATGGCACGCATCTTCGACAAATCAATAAGAAGAAATGGAGGGTCCATAGCGGACGTGTAAGAGATCCCTTCATAATCATGGCCTCCACTTCTAAATCGGAGTTGAATCTTGAGCTTATTGGCACAAATAATGGCGGTTTGAATATGACTTTCGTTCAAGGGGGTGAAAATTAGCTCGGGTTTGGGATTCGAAGGGGTTATGCAACGGAGATTTTCCGTTGTTGAATTGAGAATTATGGTGTAGTTAGGGCTTTGAGGGGTGAAGAAAGTGTTGGGGGTTTGGATGATAGAAAGACATTCATGGAAGTTGTGTTGAATTTGGTTTGAAGATGAAAAATGGGCAAGTGAAGATAGTATCAAAAGAAATATTGAAGGGAGAAAAAGAGTCATTTTTGTGACAAGTTTTTAGAGGGGCAAGGGTGTTGAATATATATATCAACTTTGGTTGACCTACGCATACATGCACATGGTGCATTAATTAAAAAGTCTGATTAGTTAAGGTAGAAATTTTTAAACGATTTAATAAGTTTTAGTGTTAATATTATAAATAAACAATAGCTTGTTTGGTGTCTACAAAGATAAATTATAGTTGTAAGCATCATGTCATGGTATATGTATAAAACTAGTAAGATTACCTGCGCTACGTTGCGGGTTTTGGTCGATGTGTATTTTGGTTCAGTACAACCCAAAGAAATATGCTCAAAATAATATTGGCACATGTTTTACATCGACCAAAAAACCATAAAAATAAATTTAAATTGGATAGCGGGACGAGCCAGTGTTAAATTAATTGAAATGGAAGCGTAAACGTTATCTTAAATATAACTTTTAATGAAAAAGGAACGTAAAACTAAAATATTAAACATAAAGAAAAGTAAAAAAAGTACATGTGAAAGTATGAGTCTTGAAATATGCATAATGATCGTGGTTTCATATGTAGGTGCCATATATATAATTATGTAATTGTATGATTAAAACTCAGATGGAGCAAATGTTTTATAGGCATGAAAGGATTAACTTATTTACATGTGTGATTATTGATGAACAGTGAGTGTATGATTTAAGTACGGTAATTAAATGTGAACAAGTGAACGTGACTTGCATGTATGTATTTAGGTACAGAGTCGTAGTGGGTACATGTCATGGGTATTTGTATGTGAGACGTTTGTATGCGATGGGTATGTATGTATATGGATACGTGCAAGTGTAAACACATGTTGTAACTTATTGAATGGAGTTCGATGGTATGTGCTTATGCGAAGTTGCAGGTCTTCAATACGTTGAGATTATGTCTTGCTAACCGTAATGCTTGAGAATGTAACAGGAATGCAGGTATGTAAGTGTTGGGCTTTCAAAGGTGCGAGGTCCGGTGTAGAGAACGAATTTAGAAGGATATAATTATGGAGTAGTAAACATAGTAAGATCGCTATGTAGTTATTGATTATTTATATATTCATTTAATTATGTATGATGTCACTTTTTACTAACGTGTTGGTTATGTATAGAGTGACCGCATGTTAGTCAGATCATCATTATCATCATGGAAGATAAGTGGACGAAGATCAAGTTGAAGATCATGGATTGTACGGAGAAATGGTCACGTAGTTGTAATTATATGCTAACGTAGTTATCTTAATCTAGAATGAATGATGTACTTAAGTTAAAGAAAGTTGATTTAAATGGTTTAAAGTACCTTAGAACAACTATAAAGGAAGAAATTTTATGGTTCGTATTACGCTGCGTCGTTTTGGGTCAAAACACGTTTAGGGTGTTACAAGTTGGTATCAGAGCCCTGGTTTGAGTGAAACGAGTACAAGGAGGTGAGTACTCAAACTCAAACCCGTGTGCTCACGTGATCAATGATCCGTACAATTCAAGACTCGATCAAGACCCAGAGTTAGAGATGAAAGGAAGTACGTGTAAACCTCGGACCGTTAGTATTGGGTGGATAGCGGGGGAATTTTGAGTAGTACTACTGGGCCCGAGAAACCGCACTCGAGCTAGTCGCGCTAGCTAGACCGGTAATGGTCAACAGGTGTAGAATTAGCCTAACATATCGCCATGGTCAGTGATAGACCTGGCAAACAAAGGAAACAACAGTCAGCTTCGGTTTCGAACTCTTTCATGACGTTACATGGGTTAGCTACATACTAATATAACAATAAACTATTAGATACTATAACTTAAAGTTTGGATTGAAACAGTGGAAACTTGTAAAAACGAATTATGTTATAACTGTAAACTCAATCTGTGAACTCACTCATCATAATTGTTGACACATGTTTCTTACATGTTTTCCTTAGGTCGCTAAGGTACTTGCTCACCGTTTAGGTGCACAACATGGGTGTCAAAACATTTTCTTTCTTGACGATCCATTATTACATTTATTTTCCGTTTGATTTGGGCGTTTGTTTTGGCGCATACATTTACGTTACATTTATTTACGCTTCCGCATTACTTTTACTTTCGTCGATTGTTTGGTTTAAAACATTTTTCTCATATAGAGGTCATTCAATATGACTGGCGACCTAGATCCTGGTTTGTCACGGCTTCGCGGTAAAACCCCGCGGGTGGATTTTGAGGGTGTGACAGATTGGTATCAGAGCCACTGGTTATAGAGAATTAGGTTTGCAATAGTAGTAGACCTAGACTATAGCCACAAACACGACACTAGTACTAACCTTCTCGAACACAAACACATGACATCATTTATAACGTATTGTTCTATTTTATACGTATCTCATCATACTAACTTAACAGGCATGTCGTCATCCTCCTCATCCTACTACTTCCGACAGGTGCCAGGGAAGGCCCCCCGAGTTACCTATTTCACCGCCACATCATGTGGAGACGCGAGCTGCTAAAAGGAAATGCCTTGCTCAAGGTGGGGAAGCATCTTCCACACCCACTTTGGCAACAAGAGTCAACCCAACTACCCTCAACTTGGACATTGAAATGGAAAAGCGGATCATTGAACCGGGAAAACCGGTCCTCAAGTTGAGAGAATAATCGAAGAAGCGCCGTAAGGTAAATCTAGGCCTTCGAATGAACCAAATTGCTGACCGAGAGGAACTCGGGACACTACGAGCGAAGTTGCAGGCAGCCACTTGGAGGATTCACGAATTAGAAAACCGATTGCCAGCACCCGTGTCGCAGCCCCCGACCCCTACCCCGGGAGTGGGCGGCCGCGAGACACACAGAGCCGGTGGTATCGGTGTTTATTAATTTGGCAGCGGAATTTAAACATGAGGACCGTAGTTAGGAAATAGTATCGGAGTTTAAAACACCAAGCTTTTATAATAAATAAATGGGATAAAACCCAAGTTTCCATTACAATGCATTTATAGGGATAAACCCTAATTATTGAAAACAGAATCTCCTTTTTATTTAGGTAACTTTTATAGCCACTTCTTTAAGCCTTCAGTGCTCTCCAGCTGGCTTCTATTAGCTTCACATTAAGTTACCTGAAACGCGTTTTAAAAAGTTCTATCAGCAAGAAATACTGGCGAGTGCATCCCAGTTTAATCAAAACAACTTTTATAACTTTACAGTATTGAGAGCGATTACAATGTTTATATCTACCAATATACTCATTCAGTATTGTCAAATCCATGACTTGTGGTCATGTTACTCATTGGCTAACTCGTCGTCCAATAGTAACAGATTACAAGTAATGTAAACAAAACCCCAACATACCAGCAACAATTGTATAATACATTGACTCAATCACTGTTAAGTATAATTTAAAACATTTGAGGTTTTGGTAAAACAGTTTGGTAGAAAATGACTCACAAAAAGGGTTTACAAAAAGAGAATGTACTCACATTGTAGACTTAGATAATACTATTGCTTCCTGATGATTCTCCTGGTTATTATCTATTAAAATTAAACAATGCACACGTGTTTGTAAGATAACCCAAATCACATTAGCCATACAACACGAGACAAAACTCCAACGAACTGAGTCAGGTAAAGTCTTGACATGCGTTACGGAGCCCTTGATCAATCGGGTAGGATAACAAATACGTGATCGGAGGTTATAATACTTACAACGAGGCAAAGCTTCGCGTTTTAGGGGTATCACACCCGAGTATTTTCGCCTATAAAGAATTGAGAGAGAGAGAGAAAGAGTTTTTGAATGGTGAACTAATGAGGCCTTCGACCCCTTTTATAGGCTGGATATAAGGCGGCTCGCGCCCCGCGACCCACTGAGGTCAGTTCTTCGCGGCCCGCGAGGACCCTAGGCTACACAGTAGCTTCACCACGCAGGTGGACACGTTGCGGCTTGAGGGCTCGCCTGGTGTTACTCGGTCGCGCCCCGTAAAGCCCAGGGGGAACCCTGTCGCGGCCCGCGAGCGACCTGTATAATTTTTTTATTTTATTTTTATGAATATTAAGGTAATTTAGGCCCGTTAATGTATATTCGGGGTATACTAGGAACGTTTAGGGTTGTTTTTAAGGGGTTTTAGGAGGGTTGTTATAACCCGCACCACCAGCACCTCCAGCTGAGCCAGAGCCGGAAGAGGATTCAGATGAGGATCCTGAAGAAGAACCAGAAGAGGCACCGGCGGATGAAGATTTAGACGCGGGAGACGGAAACGTGGAAACACGATTGCACCGGTACATATTCAGGATCGTCCAGTCGAGCCTGTTTTCGAAGACACTGTTTATAACGAGCTCATTGATGAAGATACACATTATAAACTAAAATATGATCTTGTGGAGCATCTTGGAGAACAAGATTTACCCCACCTTTTGGCGGATTTCGACGAGAATAGTTAAATTAGTTTTTTTTTTATTTTTTTATATTTTAATGTCATTTTATTTATTTTAATTTTATGTAATGTGTTTTTTTAATTAAAAGTACTTTTATTTAGTTTAGAATTTGTTCTATTTATTAATGCGTAATTTCTAGAAATAAAAAATATATAAAAAAAAAAATAGATCAACCATGTGTTTGACCATTGCTAGTGATTGAGTGCAAAATGTAGAGTAGAATGGGGACTTGATATAACATGATATTATTGGCTAGAGAATAACTCAAACACTCAACTAGTGGTTGACCACTCCCTCCACCCTTACCTATATTATATATACGATGTTAGATCAGGGATTATGACTGACTGCCACAAAACTCGAGTCTTGGAGGGCGGCGATGAGCTGAACAGTGGTGATGTGATGAAACGTGCAGTGGCAGTGAAGGGTCGTGATTCTGCAACCTGGTTGACGACGGCAATGAAAAGAAGGAGAGGAAGAAGAGGTGAAGCAAGCAAGTGATGTAATTCAAAATCTATTTATAACAACTATAACATTTATTTATTATTATAAGTCAGTTTATCAAATCATGATTATATATCATCGCCATTGAGGGCCATGACTTTGGATGGTCTATTGGAAACAAGTAACATACTGATACACCAGCTTTAAGTAAATGCAAAGGAAGCCAAAATTAAACATGAAAAACTTTGCTTCCAGAAAAAAACAAGTGAAATTTCTGACAAAAAGTGGTGTTACTTAGACCAAACCCAATGCAGTGCAATGCATTTTAGGTGTATTTGTGACATGGATGATGAGTTGGAGGAGAGAGAATAGAGAGGGTAGAAATGTTCTTGGCTAAATACATGCATTTGTAGAGAGAAAGAATAAGGTTTGTGAGTAGTAAGGTATTAAATGAAAAAAAAAGAGAAACATGAAAAAGAGTGTATAAGAAGATGATGTGGCAAAATTTTATACTAAAATTTTCATCTTGTATTGGAGATGGTCTTAGAGGCTTGAAAAATGTTTATCCTGAAAGGTAGTCAAATGAGAGAGTAAAATACGTGGGATGAGAACGAACTCTTAGGAAGACATAGAGCGAAAATATAACAGGCTAGTAGTTTTTGTTTATTCGCTTTTTTCTTATATGAAATATTATGTATCATGATTTACGATGAACATTAATATAATATAATGTTGATTATGTACCGTGGTGGATTCAATAATTATTTGCTAGGGTGCGGATGAGGTCTTGAACCTTACTTTCAAGGGGTGTGGCCGTGTTTTTTGCCTAAAATATACACTAATTTTTTTAAGGGGTGGGACCGCCCAACTTGGCCAAAAGGTGGGTCCGCCAATGATTATGTATTTGTGAACCTTTTATATTTACTTATAGCAACTCTAAAGGGTGTCCATGAGCCGAAGGGGGACATGTATTTGTTTCCAGATAAAATCATCTGTGAGAACTATAAGAGAGAGGGTGTCTTGAATAAGGGAAGAAATCCCAACAAATACAGGCGGATGTAAATGTGAAAGAAGGAGGAGAAGCTCGTAATCATAACTAGAAATGTTGTTATGTGTATATTTATATTGTAATACGTATGATGTATATATAATGTATATATGTGTGGCCGCTCGGGGGGCAAAAATGAAAGTGCACTAATTTTAATGTATATATGTGTGGGCGCTCGGGGGCAAAAGTGAAAGTGCACTAATGTTAACGTTATTTTACTAATTTCGTGAAAATAACACTTAAAAGAGGGGGTGGTTAATCGTGCATCACGTGGTGGCGTTGATAGTCGAAAGACAAGGGAGTACATGCACTAATCGGCCTTTGTCTTAATTGCTGAGTGTTATGTGTCTTATGTCCAAGGCTTGATGCAAAACTATTATCGAGCCCGCGGTCTCACTGGAAGCAGCCTCTCGATTCTTAACAGGTAGAGGTAAGGTGTCTACATCTTACCTCCCGAAGACCCTACCTTAACTTTGCTATTGGTGGGATTTACTAAGTATGATGAGGATGATGATATGCATGATGTTAAGTATAATAAGATATCCGAACAAATAGAGGGTCGATGTAAATGTGACATAAGGAGGAGAAGCTCATAATCGTAACTAGAAAGGTTGTTATGTATATATTTATATTGTAATATATATACTAGCGGTAAGACCCATGTGCAAACACGGGTGGCTTTTAGAAAACCATGCATAACACATTTTGATAGAAAGTATAGATAGTTATATAGATATTGTATCAAAACGTATTATCTATTTTAGCTAAAAGACAACTACAAACAAAGATTATCGGTTAATATATCAGTTACATACGATTATTTCCATTCTCTTATCCAAAAAAAGCGCGTATCCACCCATTGACAATGTAAACTGTTTACCCAAAAAGACAATATAAACTGTTTATAGACATAAGTACATATAAAAGATGTCTAACAAAACTTAATAGAATTTGAATACAACTGAAGTTTCAACAAACATTAACTAATCACCTGCCTCAACAACTTTCAGCAAAGCTAAATCAAGGAATCGGCAGACTTTAGAAGTCAGCAGATCTTTATTCTCTCATCAATCTTTCCCGGATTTGCCCTTTGAATTGGAGCTCAAAATCCAAGGAATCAGTATCATCATCCCTATCAAGCTGAAGGTTAAAAAGATCTTGGAGGTCAACTGGATTCAGACCAAATGCATTCTCCCTTGATATCTTTTCAACACTACTATCAGACTTGATCAAAGTCAATTCATGGGTCTGTTTGTCAGACTTCCACTTTAGTATTTTTGGGTCTAATGGGTTTCTTAGGAGAAGTTTTATTTGAGAGGAGTTTGGCGATTGAGGCCTAGTTACCAACGTTTGAAGTGTTTGAGCAACTTGAGCTTGTAATTGCAACGAAGCATCATCCAATCCATATCGTAACTAATTTCTGATAGACTCTTTTCTGATTTCAGCTTCTCTCTTTTCATCTTCCTCATCAATCAGTTGTTGTCTTTTTCTTTGGTTCAAGACAGCAATGGATACATCTGCTGATGAGAACAACTTTTTAGAGGTAATGGTCTGCCGACGTCTAATAGTGGTTTCATCTTTGTATACTAGCATTTTTGGAAGGGATGGATCTGTCTTTCTTTGCTCTTCTAGCTTATTGTAAGCTTGATCAATATACTGCCTAGACCATTTTCGAATTTGTCTAGCAGTCCCATACTTAGCTACTACAAGTTCTGCCCTCATTCTCTTGTACTTCAACACTTCATCCACTTCAACCTTTTTGTATTGTTTCCAGTTGGGAGCAGATTTTTGCATTTGAGGATCTTTATTCATCTTTTCAATTCTATTAACTTCCTCTTTAAGAGCTTCAAGGGGCCAGTATTTGAAATCAGACCTGTAGGATTCGTAGGGCTTGGTATCCATGATAATGTTCAAGAAATCATTCCTTAATGTCTTTTGTAGCTCAGCATTTGGTGATAGATTTGACATTTTCTTACTCAGGTCTCTAGCAAAATCTTCTAACTTCTTGACTTGACTAAGCCAATGTTGCATGCAACCTGATAAGTTGGTGTCTCCTAGCCCTTTATTCTCTTCTTTTGCCTGATATTCTGCTTGCTTGCCCTTTAGCTTCAGATATTCATCAATATTCTTTGGAGTTTCGAATCCCTGAAGAGATGGGAAGGTTCTTTTGGATAGATCATCCTCTATGTAAAATTGAATCATTTAATCATGAACTGCAAGCAGTTCCAGAGGGAAATTTACTGCCAAAGGGTTGATTTTTGGTGATGGAGGTGGAATGAATGGTTTGGGTGAAGTTTGAATGAATGGAGCAGATGATAACGGAATTGGTGTGGGTATATATTTTTCTTCCTTCTCTTCTTCATGCACCATGAATTTTCTCTTTCTTGTGTAAACAGATTTTGGAGAGGGAGGAGTTTGGGAAGAAGAACGTGCTATGAGTGTAAGGATTGATTGTGATGGGAACTGAAATTGGGTAGAATCAGTGGATTGACTAACAACTGTTGAAATAACTGGTGTCTCAACTACTATTGTCTTAACATCGGTTGAAGCATTTGTTGCATCAACAATTGTTTTAGTGGAGGTTGGTAGTGGTGATGAGGATTTTGTATTCTGCTTTTTGACAGGTGGTTTTTCTGGTGAGAGTTTTGGTTTAGGTGTATCAGAATATGGCTTCTTAGGTTCAGCAGTGGTTTTAAGTTTCGCAGCAGTGGTTGGTTTTTCTGGTGGTGATATTGGTTTAGGAAATATGAAAATAGGAGATTTGTTGTGTTTGTGTGATTTTCTTCTATTTGAGGTTCTAATGTTGAGCACTTCGTTTTCTTTCTTCGCTTTTTTCAATAACTCCTGCCTCAACACATCTGTTCTACATTCTTTTGTATCCTTCCTCTTCTCCTTTCGTTCAATATCCTTATCTATCTGTTTGTTAAGGGTATCATCAATTCCCTTTTTCTTACCAGTATCAGATTTTCCAAAAGATTTTGCAGAAGTTTGCTTGGCAGGCTTTGGATTTTGTTTCGGCTGATTCCTTGGTGTTGGTTTGCCAAAGTTTTTCATGGAATCCTTCTCACCCTTTTCAGCATCATCTTTATAGTCTTTTCTAAACACAGGTGCATGTGTAGTACCAGTTAACTTTGCAATGGATTCTTTTATGCCCTTGATGTCAGCCTGTGTGTCTTTGTATATTGCTTCAACCATAACTCTAATTAGCTTCATGTGGGAATTAAGTTGAATCTCATCCAGTTCCATTTGAGCTGCAAGAATGGGTTGTACTGAATTCCAAAGCTCTTGGCATAACTGCTGATGAGAAGGTCAACTTTTGAAAGCATCCACCAACTGTTTCAACTGATCTTTCATATCAGCAACAGTTGTTTCCAAGTTGGATATCCTCTCCGTCAAATCCTGGTATTTTAATCCAACACCTAACTTATTAGGATCATCTGAATTCCCACCAGATGTGGTTTTATCTGCTTTTGAAAGAGGAGGTATCCCCAAATTTTCATTAGTAGATGCCCCTTGTTCTTGGTTCTGGGGACTTCCCTTTGCATCAGTGGATACCTTAGTGATCTCACCAGTGGTTAACTTGAATTCACCAGTGGATACCTTGGTAGACACAACAGTGGTTGCCTTCAAGGGAGTTTGACTGATGAAACTACTGTCCAAATGTAAATAATTGGATTTGACATTTGTAGTAGCTGCTCCACTTGAAATACCATCAAGACTTTTATGAAATTCAAGAGGTGTAGCCTCCTCAACTGTTTCTAGGTTAGCAAATTGAACAGGTTTAGACGCAGCTATTGTTGAAGTTAAACTCCCAGTAAAGTGTTCGTGGGAGGGACTGCTATGAGTCTGAATGTCAATAGCCTGAAGTAATGTTACAAACTTTGGTGGAATAGAAGATGAAGGGATTGCTGCCGAAAGAGACATTGTGTCACACCCCAACCGATGGCGGAAACATCGGGATGAGACGAAGTGTGTAGATTGCTCAAAACGTCATAACACTATGTGACAATAATTAATTTAAATTCAAATTTCATTGCAATACTAAATTGTCATACAAGGTTCAAATAGAAATAACAACATAGTTTCAAATTGTAACATAACAACAAAGATAAATTAATCTAGGTGTGTATCTAGTCCACCCTAAATCTCGTTTCATCTTTAGTCCATACTTCAACAATTAACCTGCAACATGTATTAAAATAGAGTTCAATGCAAAAGCAAAGGCGAGTATACAAGTTTGACTACATAGCATAATAGAATAAAAACTCATATCTAACATGTAACATAGTGATTAAATTTACTAGCGATGCAATTTTTGGCGTACTATATGATCAAACCCAAGAATACAACGCACAAAAGCCTAATCCCAATAGTTTAGCGGGGTAGAAATGTTTAACTCAACAATACCCAATTAGAATAGCGGGCGGGGCGTTAATCCTATAGCGCTATAATTGTTAAGGTGGGCTAGCAAAGTTAATGAGCATATAACGTTACAAATCGTTCATAGAGCATACAAGCATAGCAATTGATCACAATAGTTTCATGTTTCGTTCATAGATAGAGTATGTTTTGTTTTAAGCATAAAAGTTTGTTTTGTATAATCATACATGTTGCATCCCAAAGTGTAAAGGGAAAAAGGGATCGAGTATACTCACGGTTTACAAGTCTTGACTTGAAGTTCCGAGAGTAAGTTTGGTGGGTGATTTAGCTTGGAGCACCTAGTCCTTCTACACGAGGAAACGTAGGTGTGTGAGTTTGGCGTTTACGGAAGATTATGAATATGGAATAACTTATTAATACGAAAATAAAAATAATCATCTTTTAGACTTTATAACCGATATATGACACTAAGTAACCACTAGGGTTATGTTGTATTTCATGGGTAGTAAGCCCATTAGAATCATATTAAGGTTTAGGTCTTAGATGTTGTTCTACTCCTTTGACATGTAAACATAGGTTTAACATCAAAGGTTCGAAGGAGTATATATTTATACTTAGGATATATATTACATATTATTTAGGTCCAATATTCAAGTAGGAGGTAGAAGATTAAATCTCCATTTAGGTACCTCTAGTTACAAGGATGTCATGAATGGGGTAGGAAGACTAAGCTTCCATTTAGGCACCCCTTTGATGTTCACCACTACACTTGATGTAAAAACAACCAAGGAGGGTCATGAACTAAGGTTTGTACGAGTATATAAAATAACTAATCTATTAGAAATCATCAAATAATGAGTGGATTCTTATGAAGGATAGCCCAAGCTAATCCAACCATCACACATTCAACAAGTTTCACACTTGAACATTACTTGTGGGTAAAACCCTAATTAAAACAGAAAGTTTATGAGGTTTTAACCTCTGATTTAGATGTCTCAACCATGTTTTTAAGCCTAACCAACCATAAGAGAGGTTGTAAGCATTAGGACATTGGTTTGAGATGTGTTTCACACAAGTTGGATGAAGTTTGCATAAGTTTGAAACAAAACAGAAAGTTTTTGGTCAATTTCGGAGCAATTCCAGGTCTGATTTCTCCAAGGAGAAGTCAAGGAATCAAACTACATGATTAACCAAGCAAGTAGGAAAAAGAATGAGCAAAAACGGACAAGAAACGAGTGAGATATGCTCACTTTTATGCAAGAGTATGAATCTACTCGAACCTTCTGAATTAACACGAATTTGGGACTGATTTGGAGATTTGAGAGTGTTTAGAAAAGTGAAAATAGCTTGGATTAGGATTGGTATTTATAGGGAAAAAGTTAGGTTAAGTTTAGGTGAGTATTTAATGCCAAAATCGAGTTTAAAACTCAAAAAAAGGTCAAAATCGCGCTCAAACAGACCTGCTGGAGGGTCTGTTCGCGCTGATCAGGCTTCAGTGAGGGAGTGGTTAAGAATTAAATGTGCTGAATAGAAACCATGTGAAGGCACTGGTGGAGTGGTGTGTGCGTGTGTGTTTAAGCTGGGTGACCCGGGTTCGAGTCCTGGCACCCGCTTTTTATTGTTTTGATTTTTAAACAGTTTCAATAATTGCAGAATCAGTCCCTGAAGTTTAGTTTGGTGAATTTGCACTAACGGTCCCTGTGGTTTAACTACTAACCAAGTTATATGGTTTTTTTTAAAAGGAAACTAACTTTTAAACTAACTAAGTTATATAATTTTTTTTTAACCAATTAGTTTATCTAAGTAATTGCTTAAGTAATTTAACTTGGTTTACTAACTAGGTTATTTTCTAGCTTCAAAATCTAACGGGACTAACTAGATTATTAAAAAAATGAACTTTTAAATAACAAAATTAATTATTTTAATTAATTTAATTAGTTTAAGCTTGAATAATGACCATATTTATAACGAAATAAAATCTTTAAACGTTTATTCGTTTCACAAAGCTTTCGAGTTTCACTATTTTACGAGTTTCAACTAGTTTAACGAGCATTGAGCGTAATAACGAATCGAGAGTCTATGATAATATATCGTTCAATCGTGAAAATCGCACATAAGTGTAACACAAACATGAATAAAATACCTTCGTTTTCATTATGATCAATAGTCTCGAATTACAAATGAAACGAAAGTAGATTACAAAGAGAGTACAAGTGTCTAAACATGGAAGGTACAACACGACTTGCTAAAATAAGAAAGGTTCGAAAATGCGGAGCGTTACTGTCTCCCCTCCTTTAGGGAATTTCGTCCCGAAATTTAGGAAGACGTAGGGAAAAGATGAGGGTACTTCTTCTTCATATCGCTCTTGAGTTCCCAAGTAAACTCAGCGCCACGTTTACCTTCCCATCGAACCTTGACGATAGGAATTTTACTGCGCCTCAATAACTTGACTTCTTGGTCCACGATTTCCATAGGTTTCTCCACAAAATGCAAAGTGTCGTTGATTTGAAGATCTTCGAGAGGAACTTGAAGTCCTTCATCAGCGAGACACTTCTTTAAGTTTGAAACATGAAACGTGGGATGAACATTGTTGAGCTCCTGAGGTAAATCGAGTCGATAAGCCACCTTGCCAATCCTTTCGAGTATCTTGAAAGGACCAACATAGCGAGGGGCAAGCTTTCCCTTTTTACCAAAACGAACCACTCCTTTCCAAGGAGATACCTTGAGTAGGACGAGATCTCCAACGTTGAATTCCATGGGTCTGCGTCCCTTGTTAGCATAGCTCTTTTGACGATTTCGAGCCTTGAGTAGATTATCACGGATTTGATGAATCTTATCCGTTGCTTCTTGTATGAACTCAGGACCAGTAAAATGTTTATCGCCAATCTCGTGCCAACTTAAAGGAGATCGGCACTTGCGACCATATAATGCCTCGAAAGGAGCCATTTGAATACTAGAGTGGTAGCTATTGTTGTACGAGAATTCGATCAAAGGTAAATGCACATCCCAACTACCACCAAAGTCGATGACACAAGAACGGAGCATGTCCTCTAGGGTTTGGATAGTACGTTCAGTCTGTCCATCCGTTTGAGGATGAAAGGCCGTACTGAGATTCAAATGAGTACCCATAGCGGACTGAAAAGTTTGCCAAAGACGCGAAGTAAATCGACCATCACGATCAGAAATGATGTCTAGGGGAACGCCATGATAGCGTATGACTTCATCGGTATAGATGCGAGCAAGTCGTTCAACCTTGAAATCCTCACGAATAGGAATGAATTGAGCGGACTTGGTCAAACGATCGATGATCACCCAAATGCTGTCGTGACCAGAGGGTGTACGAGGAAGCTTAGTTATGAAGTCCATCGCAATGCTATCCCATTTCCAAACAGGGATTTCAGGTTGTTCGAGTAGACCAGAAGGTCGTTGATGCTCGGCTTTGACTTTCGAACAGGTAAGACATTTGGAAACGTACACAGCAATGTCTCTCTTCATACCAGGCCACCAATAGGATGTACGTAGATTATGGTACATCTTGTCGGCGCCAGGATGAATTGAGTACCTAGATTTGTGTGCTTTGTTCATGATAAGGTCACGAAGATTGTCGCGATCTGGGATCCAGACGCGATCACAACGATAGAGAAGACCATCAGGTTTCGAAACGAGTTGACTTTCAGAGGCTCCACGTATTTCTACAGCCATGGAACCTTCATTGATAGACGAATATTGCGCTTCACGAATGCAATTGTGAAGGTTGCTCGAGATATGAAAACAACGAATGACATCTACATGAGCTTTACGACTAAGTGCATCGGCCACGACATTCGCCTTACCAGGATGGTAGCGAATCTCGCAATCGTAGTCGTTAAGTAATTCCACCCAACGTCGCTGTCGCATATTGAGTTCCTTTTGGTCAAAGATGTGTTGTAGGCTCTTATGGTCAGTGAAAACCACACACTTAGTACCATACAGGTAGTGTCGCCAAATCTTTAACGCAAAAACAACTGCGCCAAGCTCGAGGTCGTGGGTAGTATAATTCTTCTCATGTATTTTGAGTTGACGAGAGGCGTAAGCGATGACTTTGTCTCGTTGCATGAGCACACAACCAAGACCACGATTCGAGGCATCACAGTACACCACGAAATCATCATTCCCATCAGGAAGAGCGAGGATAGGAGCGTTGCAAAGCAAATCCTTGAGAGTTTGAAAAGATTCCTCTTGCTCAGGACCCCAAGCAAAAGGTTTCTCTTTTTTGAGTCAACGAAGTGAGAGGAACGGCGATTTTAGAAAAATTCGAGATGAATCGACGGTAGTAACCCGCCAATCCTAAGAAAGAACGGATTTCAGAAGGGGATTTAGGCGCAGTCCAATTCTTCACAGCTTCGATTTTTGCAGGGTCGACATGGATTCCTTTTTCACTAACGACGTGTCCAAGGAATTGAACTTCTTTGATCCAAAACTCGCATTTAGAAAACTTAGCGTATAAACGTTCACTGTGCAAAAGTTCGAGTATAAGACGAAGATGACGCTCATGATCGGCTCGAGATTTAGAATAAATGAGGATATCGTCAATAAAGACGATCACGAAGCGATCCAAGTAAGGTTTACAAACATGATTCATGAGGTCCATGAACACAGCGGGTGCGTTGGTTAAGCCAAAAGGCATAACCACGAACTCGTAATGTCCATAGCGAGTACGAAAAGCGGTTTTGGGAACGTCCTCTTCGAGGACTCGAAGTTGATGATAACCAGAACGAAGATCGATTTTGGAAAAACAGGTAGCGCCTTGGAGTTGATCAAAGAGGTCGTCGATACGCGGAAGGGGGTAACGATTCTTGACGGTGAGTTTGTTGAGCTCACGATAATCGATACACATGCGAAAGGAACCATCTTTCTTTTTAACGAAGAGTACGGGAGCACCCCAAGGAGAGGTACTTGGACGGATGAAACCCTTCTCGAGGAGTTCTTGAAGTTGCGAGGATAATTCTTGCATCTCAGAAGGTGCAAGACGATAAGGAGCCTTAGCAACAGGAGTTGCACCAGGTACGAGATCAATACGGAAATCAACAGATCGAGGTGGAGGAGGACCAGGCAAATCTTCAGGAAAGACGTCAGGGAAGTCGCACACCACTGGAACATCACTTATACATTTTCCCTTGTCCTTTTCTTCCACGACGTGGGCTAAAAAGGCAAAGTACTGTTTGCGTAAGTACTTGTTCGCTTGGGTGCAGGACATTAACTTCAGTCCCTTTGAAGGTTGGTCTCCATAAACGTGTAAAACGTCACCAGAAGGAAGAGGTAAGCGAACGAACTTCTCGTGACAAGCGATTTCAGCATGGTTCTTTTGAAGCCAATCCATGCCTATGATAACGTCGAAACTGCCCAGTTGCATGGGTATGAGATCGATAGGGAAAACGTGCTCGTTAAGAGTAAGACGACAATCGAGGAGAATGGAATCGACTAAGATAGATTTGCCATTGGCGACTTCGACGGAAAACGACTTGGGTAGCTTAGAGCGTGCGCAATTTAACAATGATTCGAATTCTAAAGACACAAAGCTTTTGTCCGCACCAGTATCAAATAGTATCGAAGCATAAAGATGGTTAACAAGAAACGTACCATTAACGACATCATTGTCGTTGCGTGCTTGATTCGCGTTCAGGTTGAAAGCGCGTCCACGAGGAGGTTGTTGTTGCTCTTGATTCCATAATGGGCATTGTGGGCGAATATGATTAACATCCCCACATTTGAAACAAGCCCTAGCGGGTCTTGCGTTTGGAGGGGCAGGTGGAGCTTGTTGAGCTTGTGGCGCTTGCTGTTGTTGGTAGCGGCAAAAGGCGGTGTCATGTCCATAACGGTTACAATTGCCACAACGACGACATCTAGCAGTGGCGGGATGATGGTAGTTACAGGTGGCACACTTGGGGTGAATCCCGGTGTACGGCCTTTGGGCGTTATCAGGAGCAACAGGGTTTGGGTTAACAGGCGGCACAATCGCGTTACAAACGGGGTTGGATTGCTTTCGCTTCCTTCCCCTATTGTTATTCGACTGTTGGGTAATCTGGTTGGCTGGCTTGGAAGGAACAGGTTTTGCGGCTTGCTTATCACGAACGCGGTTGTTGTTAAGGGAAGCGGCCAAACGGTACACAGCTTCGATGTTATCGAGGTTGGCTGCCTCAATCGTATCGCGCATGCTAGGGGGTAAACCATTGATGTACTTGGTTATCTTGCGTGCGGTAGTCAAGACAAGGTGAGGGACAATGACACTGAGTTGCTTGAAACGGGTGGTATAGGCTAGGTTATTATCATCAATCTGCCTTAAGACCCAAAATTCTTCTTCCAACTTTTGTTGCTCATGCGGAGGGCAAAACTCGTCCATCATTAGGGCCTTAGTCTCCTCCCAGGTCAACGCATAAGCCAACTCGTTCGAACGTATGTTTCTTTCATTCGACCACCACTCGAGAGCTCGGGCTTGGAATACCCCAGTCGCGCTACGCGTCTTGAGCTCGTCAGGGCAATCGCTATTGATGAATGTGACCTCTATGCTGTCAAACCACTCAAGCATAGCAGTCACCCCATCATTGCCAGTAAATGGCTTGGGATTGCACGAAGAAAAGTGCTTAAAGTTGAACGAAGCGGGCTTGCGTATTTCGACCTTAGAGTCGACGGAAGAGTGAGGAGTCTCAGAAGCTCGAATCTCGGAAATGACCTTTGGAACGACGCGCGCAAATTGATCGGCCATGAAAGCCATCATCTTCTTCGTGGAGCTAGACTTTGACTTCTTAGACGCTTTGGAGAGACGAGAAGACATCTAAGATTCAAAAGATTGAAAAGGTGAGACTTGGTCACAATGTTTGTTTAAGAAAAATGAAATTGATCACATAACATAAAGAGTCACATAGCATGAAGGGGTTCAAATTGATTCGCATAGCATGAAAGTTTAAACGTTTCATATAGCATAGTCATGAGTTCCACATAGCATAACATGAATAAACGAAAGCATTGTAAATTTAGTTTGTTCACGAGGGATTATTATTGTTTGTGATTGCGGTACGTGCGAAATGATTAAAACGACATTTTGAAATGAATGAACGTTCGAGTATGAAATCACATATAAATTGAGATACATAAAAGAGAGGCTCAATAAAACATTGGAGTGTTTCGGGTAAAGAAACGTTGACTATTCCAAAGTGGGTCGAAAGTCCTTTCGAATTAGAGATATTGTGCTTTGGCCTATAGGCAAGATACTCTCGTCGAGAAGCGATTAACGGTATCTTACCCTTCCAGTTACTACACATCTCTAAATGATTGGAACATTCGGGACTTTGGCGAGAATAAAAATCAAGGAATGGGACTTAATCGACAAGGTGCGGGTTTCACTCCTAACTTGACGATTTCGTACCCTAAATGTGGTTGGTACTCGTCGGCCAAAATAAATTTTGACACTTTGACGAGGGTCCACTAGAGTTGAAATGGAAATTACCATTAAGTTGTGGATGTCACTCCTAGCTTAATGGTGAAATTTCGTGCAAAAATAGATTAAAGGTAGAATGAGAGTCGTTTACCAAATTGTGGGTTTCACGCCTATTTTGGTAAATTCTTCTCGTTGGTGTTACAAGAGTATAAAAATAGCATAAGTGTATTCGTGTTAGCCTTAGGAAAGGCACATAATTTTAATCAAAGTATAGCTAGGAAGCATGCATGGTAGAGTACAAAAGTCTTAAACAACAAATAAGAGGAAAAATTCCTAGAACTATAGATTAGGGCAAAAGCATGGCAATTTTCCTAATTCCCTATAGTTATGGCTCTGATACCAATCTGTCACACCCCAACCGATGGCGGAAACATCGGGATGAGACGAAGTGTGTAGATTGCTCAAAACGTCATAACACTATGTGACAATAATTAATTTAAATTCAAATTTCATTGCAATACTAAATTGTCATACAAGGTTCAAATAGAAATAACAACATAGTTTCAAATTGTAACATAACAACAAAGATAAATTAATCTAGGTGTGTATCTAGTCCACCCTAAATCTCGTTTCATCTTTAGTCCATACTTCAACAATTAACCTGCAACATGTATTAAAATAGAGTTCAATGCAAAAGCAAAGGCGAGTATACAAGTTTGACTACATAGCATAATAGAATAAAAACTCATATCTAACATGTAACATAGTGATTAAATTTACTAGCGATGCAATTTTTGGCGTACTATATGATCAAACCCAAGAATACAACGCACAAAAGCCTAATCCCAATAGTTTAGCGGGATAGAAATGTTTAACTCAACAATACCCAATTAGAATAGCGGGCGGGGCGTTAATCCTATAGCGCTATAATTGTTAAGGTGGGCTAGCAAAGTTAATGAGCATATAACGTTACAAATCGTTCATAGAGCATACAAGCATAGCAATTGATCACAATAGTTTCATGTTTCGTTCATAGATAGAGTATGTTTTGTTTTAAGCATAAAAGTTTGTTTTGTATAATCATACATGTTGCATCCCAAAGTGTAAAGGGAAAAAGGGATCGAGTATACTCACGGTTTACAAGTCTTGACTTGAAGTTCCGAGAGTAAGTTTGGTGGGTGATTTAGCTTGGAGCACCTAGTCCTTCTACACGAGGAAACGTAGGTGTGTGAGTTTGGCGTTTACGGAAGATTATGAATATGGAATAACTTATTAATACGAAAATAAAAATAATCATCTTTTAGACTTTATAACCGATATATGACACTAAGTAACCACTAGGGTTATGTTGTATTTCATGGGTAGTAAGCCCATTAGAATCATATTAAGGTTTAGGTCTTAGAAGTGTGTAGATTGCTCAAAACGTCATAACACTATGTGACAATAATTAATTTAAATTCAAATTTCATTGCAATACTAAATTGTCATACAAGGTTCAAATAGAAATAACAACATAGTTTCAAATTGTAACATAACAACAAAGATAAATTAATCTAGGTGTGTATCTAGTCCACCCTAAATCTCGTTTCATCTTTAGTCCATACTTCAACAATTAACCTGCAACATGTATTAAAATAGAGTTCAATGCAAAAGCAAAGGCGAGTATACAAGTTTGACTACATAGCATAATAGAATAAAAACTCATATCTAACATGTAACATAGTGATTAAATTTACTAGCGATGCAATTTTTGGCGTACTATATGATCAAACCCAAGAATACAACGCACAAAAGCCTAATCCCAATAGTTTAGCGGGGTAGAAATGTTTAACTCAACAATACCCAATTAGAATAGCGGGCGTGGCGTTAATCCTATAGCGCTATAATTGTTAAGGTGGGCTAGCAAAGTTAATGAGCATATAACGTTACAAATCGTTCATAGAGCATACAAGCATAGCAATTGATCACAATAGTTTCATGTTTCGTTCATAGATAGAGTATGTTTTGTTTTAAGCATAAAAGTTTGTTTTGTATAATCATACATGTTGCATCCCAAAGTGTAAAGGGAAAAAGGGATCGAGTATACTCACGGTTTACAAGTCTTGACTTGAAGTTCCGAGAGTAAGTTTGGTGGGTGATTTAGCTTGGAGCACCTAGTCCTTCTACACGAGGAAACGTAGGTGTGTGAGTTTGGCGTTTACGGAAGATTATGAATATGGAATAACTTATTAATACGAAAATAAAAATAATCATCTTTTAGACTTTATAACCGATATATGACACTAAGTAACCACTAGGGTTATGTTGTATTTCATGGGTAGTAAGCCCATTAGAATCATATTAAGGTTTAGGTCTTAGATGTTGTTCTACTCCTTTGACATGTAAACATAGGTTTAACATCAAAGGTTCGAAGGAGTATATATTTATACTTAGGATATATATTACATATTATTTAGGTCCAATATTCAAGTAGGAGGTAGAAGATTAAATCTCCATTTAGGTACCTCTAGTTACAAGGATGTCATGAATGGGGTAGGAAGACTAAGCTTCCATTTAGGCACCCCTTTGATGTTCACCACTACACTTGATGTAAAAACAACCAAGGAGGGTCATGAACTAAGGTTTGTACGAGTATATAAAATAACTAATCTATTAGAAATCATCAAATAATGAGTGGATTCTTATGAAGGATAGCCCAAGCTAATCCAACCATCACACATTCAACAAGTTTCACACTTGAACATTACTTGTGGGTAAAACCCTAATTAAAACAGAAAGTTTATGAGGTTTTAACCTCTGATTTAGATGTCTCAACCATGTTTTTAAGCCTAACCAACCATAAGAGAGGTTGTAAGCATTAGGACATTGGTTTGAGATGTGTTTCACACAAGTTGGATGAAGTTTGCATAAGTTTGAAACAAAACAGAAAGTTTTTGGTCAATTTCGGAGCAATTCCAGGTCTGATTTCTCCAAGGAGAAGTCAAGGAATCAAACTACATGATTAACCAAGCAAGTAGGAAAAAGAATGAGCAAAAACGGACAAGAAACGAGTGAGATATGCTCACTTTTATGCAAGAGTATGAATCTACTCGAACCTTCTGAATTAACACGAATTTGGGACTGATTTGGAGATTTGAGAGTGTTTAGAAAAGTGAAAATAGCTTGGATTAGGATTGGTATTTATAGGGAAAAAGTTAGGTTAAGTTTAGGTGAGTATTTAATGCCAAAATCGAGTTTAAAACTCAAAAAAAGGTCAAAATCGCGCTCAAACAGACCTGCTGGAGGGTCTGTTCGCGCTGATCAGGCTTCAGTGAGGGAGTGGTTAAGAATTAAATGTGCTGAATAGAAACCATGTGAAGGCACTGGTGGAGTGGTGTGTGCGTGTGTGTTTAAGCTGGGTGACCCGGGTTCGAGTCCTGGCACCCGCTTTTTATTGTTTTGATTTTTAAACAGTTTCAATAATTGCAGAATCAGTCCCTGAAGTTTAGTTTGGTGAATTTGCACTAACGGTCCCTGTGGTTTAACTACTAACCAAGTTATATGGTTTTTTTTAAAAGGAAACTAACTTTTAAACTAACTAAGTTATATAATTTTTTTTAACCAATTAGTTTATCTAAGTAATTGCTTAAGTAATTTAACTTGGTTTACTAACTAGGTTATTTTCTAGCTTCAAAATCTAACGGGACTAACTAGATTATTAAAAAAATGAACTTTTAAATAACAAAATTAATTATTTTAATTAATTTAATTAGTTTAAGCTTGAATAATGACCATATTTATAACGAAATAAAATCTTTAAACGTTTATTCGTTTCACAAAGCTTTCGAGTTTCACTATTTTACGAGTTTCAACTAGTTTAACGAGCATTGAGCGTAATAACGAATCGAGAGTCTATGATAATATATCGTTCAATCGTGAAAATCGCACATAAGTGTAACACAAACATGAATAAAATACCTTCGTTTTCATTATGATCAATAGTCTCGAATTACAAATGAAACGAAAGTAGATTACAAAGAGAGTACAAGTGTCTAAACATGGAAGGTACAACACGACTTGCTAAAATAAGAAAGGTTCGAAAATGCGGAGCGTTACAGTCTCCCCTCCTTTAGGGAATTTCGTCCCGAAATTTAGGAAGACGTAGGGAAAAGATGAGGGTACTTCTTCTTCATATCGCTCTTGAGTTCCCAAGTAAACTCAGCGCCACGTTTACCTTCCCATCGAACCTTGACGATAGGAATTTTACTGCGCCTCAATAACTTGACTTCTTGGTCCACGATTTCCATAGGTTTCTCCACAAAATGCAAAGTGTCGTTGATTTGAAGATCTTCGAGAGGAACTTGAAGTCCTTCATCAGCGAGACACTTCTTTAAGTTTGAAACATGAAACGTGGGATGAACATTGTTGAGCTCCTGAGGTAAATCGAGTCGATAAGCCACCTTGCCAATCCTTTCGAGTATCTTGAAAGGACCAACATAGCGAGGGGCAAGCTTTCCCTTTTTACCAAAACGAACCACTCCTTTCCAAGGAGATACCTTGAGTAGGACGAGATCTCCAACGTTGAATTCCATGGGTCTGCGTCCCTTGTTAGCATAGCTCTTTTGACGATTTCGAGCCTTGAGTAGATTATCACGGATTTGATGAATCTTATCCGTTGCTTCTTGTATGAACTTAGGACCAGTAAAATGTTTATCGCCAATCTCGTGCCAACTTAAAGGAGATCGGCACTTGCGACCATATAATGCCTCGAAAGGAGCCATTTGAATACTAGAGTGGTAGCTATTGTTGTACGAGAATTCGATCAAAGGTAAATGCACATCCCAACTACCACCAAAGTCGATGACACAAGAACGGAGCATGTCCTCTAGGGTTTGGATAGTACGTTCAGTCTGTCCATCCGTTTGAGGATGAAAGGCCGTACTGAGATTCAAATGAGTACCCATAGCGGACTGAAAAGTTTGCCAAAGACGCGAAGTAAATCGACCATCACGATCAGAAATGATGTCTAGGGGAACGCCATGATAGCGTATGACTTCATCGGTATAGATGCGAGCAAGTCGTTCAACCTTGAAATCCTCACGAATAGGAATGAATTGAGCGGACTTGGTCAAACGATCGATGATCACCCAAATGCTGTCGTGACCAGAGGGTGTACGAGGAAGCTTAGTTATGAAGTCCATCGCAATGCTATCCCATTTCCAAACAGGGATTTCAGGTTGTTCGAGTAGACCAGAAGGTCGTTGATGCTCGGCTTTGACTTTCGAACAGGTAAGACATTTGGAAACGTACACAGCAATGTCTCTCTTCATACCAGGCCACCAATAGGATGTACGTAGATTATGGTACATCTTGTCGGCGCCAGGATGAATTGAGTACCTAGATTTGTGTGCTTCGTTCATGATAAGGTCACGAAGATTGTCGCGATCTGGGATCCAGACGCGATCACAACGATAGAGAAGACCATCAGGTTTCGAAACGAGTTGACTTTCAGAGGCTCCACGTATTTCTACAGCCATGGAACCTTCATTGATAGACGAATATTGCGCTTCACGAATGCAATTGTGAAGGTTGCTCGAGATATGAAAACAACGAATGACATCTACATGAGCTTTACGACTAAGTGCATCGGCCACGACATTCGCCTTACCAGGATGGTAGCGAATCTCGCAATCGTAGTCGTTAAGTAATTCCACCCAACGTCGCTGTCGCATATTGAGTTCCTTTTGGTCAAAGATGTGTTGTAGGCTCTTATGGTCAGTGAAAACCACACACTTAGTACCATACAGGTAGTGTCGCCAAATCTTTAACGCAAAAACAACTGCGCCAAGCTCGAGGTCGTGGGTAGTATAATTCTTCTCATGTATTTTGAGTTGACGAGAGGCGTAAGCGATGACTTTGTCTCGTTGCATGAGCACACAACCAAGACCACGATTCGAGGCATCACAGTACACCACGAAATCATCATTCCCATCAGGAAGAGCGAGGATAGGAGCGTTGCAAAGCAAATCCTTGAGAGTTTGAAAAGATTCCTCTTGCTCAGGACCCCAAGCAAAAGGTTTCTCTTTTTGAGTCAACGAAGTGAGAGGAACGGCGATTTTAGAAAAATTCGAGATGAATCGACGGTAGTAACCCGCCAATCCTAAGAAAGAACGGATTTCAGAAGGGGATTTAGGCGCAGTCCAATTCTTCACAGCTTCGATTTTTGTAGGGTCGACATGGATTCCTTTTTCACTAACGACGTGTCCAAGGAATTGAACTTCTTTGATCCAAAACTCGCATTTAGAAAACTTAGCGTATAAACGTTCACTGTGCAAAAGTTCGAGTATAAGACGAAGATGACGCTCATGATCGGCTCGAGATTTAGAATAAATGAGGATATCGTCAATAAAGACGATCACGAAGCGATCCAAGTAAGGTTTACAAACACGATTCATGAGGTCCATGAACACAGCGGGTGCGTTGGTTAAGCCAAAAGGCATAACCACGAACTCGTAATGTCCATAGCGAGTACGAAAAGCGGTTTTGGGAACGTCCTCTTCGAGGACTCGAAGTTGATGATAACCAGAACGAAGATCGATTTTGGAAAAACAGGTAGCGCCTTGGAGTTGATCAAAGAGGTCGTCGATACGCGGAAGGGGGTAACGATTCTTGACGGTGAGTTTGTTGAGCTCACGATAATCGATACACATGCGAAAGGAACCATCTTTCTTTTTAACGAAGAGTACGGGAGCACCCCAAGGAGAGGTACTTGGACGGATGAAACCCTTCTCGAGGAGTTCTTGAAGTTGCGAGGATAATTCTTGCATCTCAGAAGGTGCAAGACGATAAGGAGCCTTAGCAACAGGAGTTGCACCAGGTACGAGATCAATACGGAAATCAACAGATCGAGGTGGAGGAGGACCAGGCAAATCTTCAGGAAAGACGTCAGGGAAGTCGCACACCACTGGAACATCACTTATACATTTTCCCTTGTCCTTTTCTTCCACGACGTGGGCTAAAAAGGCAAAGTACTGTTTGCGTAAGTACTTGTTCGCTTGGGTGCAGGACATTAACTTCAGTCCCTTTGAAGGTTGGTCTCCATAAACGTGTAAAACGTCACCAGAAGGAAGAGGTAAGCGAACGAACTTCTCGTGACAAGCGATTTCAGCATGGTTCTTTTGAAGCCAATCCATGCCTATGATAACGTCGAAACTGCCCAGTTGCATGGGTATGAGATCGATAGGGAAAACGTGCTCGTTAAGAGTAAGACGACAATCGAGGAGAATGGAATCGACTAAGATAGATTTGCCATTGGCGACTTCGACGGAAAACGACTTGGGTAGCTTAGAGCGTGCGCAATTTAACAATGATTCGAATTCTAAAGACACAAAGCTTTTGTCCGCACCAGTATCAAATAGTATCGAAGCATAAAGATGGTTAACAAGAAACGTACCATTAACGACATCATTGTCGTTGCGTGCTTGATTCGCGTTCAGGTTGAAAGCGCGTCCACGAGGAGGTTGTTGTTGCTCTTGATTCCATAATGGGCATTGGGGGCGAATATGATTAACATCCCCACATTTGAAACAAGCCCTAGCGGGTCTTGCGTTTGGAGGGGCAGGTGGAGCTTGTTGCGCTTGTTGAGCTTGTGGCGCTTGCTGTTGTTGGTAGCGGCAAAAGGCGGTGTCATGTCCATAACGGTTACAATTGCCACAACGACGACATCTAGCAGTGGCGGGATGATGGTAGTTACAGGTGGCACACTTGGGGTGAATCCCGGTGTACGGCCTTTGGGCGTTATCAGGAGCAACAGGGTTTGGGTTAACAGGCGGCACAATCGCGTTACAAACGGGGTTGGATTGCTTTCGCTTCCTTCCCCTATTGTTATTCGACTGTTGGGTAATCTGGTTGGCTGGCTTGGAAGGAACAGGTTTTGCGGCTTGCTTATCACGAACGCGGTTGTTGTTAAGGGAAGCGGCCAAACGGTACACAGCTTCGATGTTATCGAGGTTGGCTGCCTCAATCGTATCGCGCATGCTAGGGGGTAAACCATTGATGTACTTGGTTATCTTGCGTGCGGTAGTCAAGACAAGGTGAGGGACAATGACACTGAGTTGCTTGAAACGGGTGGTATAGGCTAGGTTATTATCATCAATCTGCCTTAAGACCCAAAATTCTTCTTCCAACTTTTGTTGCTCATGCGGAGGGCAAAACTCGTCCATCATTAGGGCCTTAGTCTCCTCCCAGGTCAACGCATAAGCCAACTCGTTCGAACGTATGTTTCTTTCATTCGACCACCACTCGAGAGCTCGGGCTTGGAATACCCCAGTCGCGCTACGCGTCTTGAGCTCGTCAGGGCAATCGCTATTGATGAATGTGACCTCTATGCTGTCAAACCACTCAAGCATAGCAGTCACCCCATCATTGCCAGTAAATGGCTTGGGATTGCACGAAGAAAAGTTCTTAAAGTTGAACGCAGCGGGCTTGCGTATTTCGACCTTAGAGTCGACGGAAGAGTGAGGAGTCTCAGAAGCTCGAATCTCGGAAATGACCTTTGGAACGACGCGCGCAAATTGATCGGCCATGAAAGCCATCATCTTCTTCGTGGAGCTAGACTTTGACTTCTTAGACGCTTTGGAGAGACGAGAAGACATCTAAGATTCAAAAGATTGAAAAGGTGAGACTTGGTCACAATGTTTGTTTAAGAAAAATGAAATTGATCACATAACATAAAGAGTCACATAGCATGAAGGGGTTCAAATTGATTCGCATAGCATGAAAGTTTAAACGTTTCATATAGCATAGTCATGAGTTCCACATAGCATAACATGAATAAACGAAAGCATTGTAAATTTAGTTTGTTCACGAGGGATTATTATTGTTTGTGATTGCGGTACGTGCGAAATGATTAAAACGACATTTTGAAATGAATGAACGTTCGAGTATGAAATCACATATAAATTGAGATACATAAAAGAGAGGCTCAATAAAACATTGGAGTGTTTCGGGTAAAGAAACGTCGACTATTCCAAAGTGGGTCGAAAGTCCTTTCGAATTAGAGATATTGTGCTTTGGCCTATAGGCAAGATACTCTCGTCGAGAAGCGATTAACGGTATCTTACCCTTCCAGTTACTACACATCTCTAAATGATTGGAACATTCGGGACTTTGGCGAGAATAAAAATCAAGGAATGGGACTTAATCGACAAGGTGCGGGTTTCACTCCTAACTTGACGATTTCGTACCCTAAATGTGGTTGGTACTCGTCGGCCAAAATAAATTTTGACACTTTGACGAGGGTCCACTAGAGTTGAAATGGAAATTACCATTAAGTTGTGGATGTCACTCCTAGCTTAATGGTGAAATTTCGTGCAAAAATAGATTAAAGGTAGAATGAGAGTCGTTTACCAAATTGTGGGTTTCACGCCTATTTTGGTAAATTCTTCTCGTTGGTGTTACAAGAGTATAAAAATAGCATAAGTGTATTCGTGTTAGCCTTAGGAAAGGCACATAATTTTAATCAAAGTATAGCTAGGAAGCATGCATGGTAGAGTACAAAAGTCTTAAACAACAAATAAGAGGAAAAATTCCTAGAACTATAGATTAGGGCAAAAGCATGGCAATTTTCCTAATTCCCTATAGTTATGGCTCTGATACCAATCTGTCACACCCCAACCGATGGCGGAAACATCGGGATGAGACGAAGTGTGTAGATTGCTCAAAACGTCATAACACTATGTGACAATAATTAATTTAAATTCAAATTTCATTGCAATACTAAATTGTCATACAAGGTTCAAATAGAAATAACAACATAGTTTCAAATTGTAACATAACAACAAAGATAAATGAATCTAGGTGTGTATCTAGTCCACCCTAAATCTCGTTTCATCTTTAGTCCATACTTCAACAATTAACCTGCAACATGTATTAAAATAGAGTTCAATGCAAAAGCAAAGGCGAGTATACAAGTTTGACTACATAGCATAATAGAATAAAAACTCATATCTAACATGTAACATAGTGATTAAATTTACTAGCGATGCAATTTTTGGCGTACTATATGATCAAACCCAAGAATACAACGCACAAAAGCCTAATCCCAATAGTTTAGCGGGATAGAAATGTTTAACTCAACAATACCCAATTAGAATAGCGGGCGGGGCGTTAATCCTATAGCGCTATAATTGTTAAGGTGGGCTAGCAAAGTTAATGAGCATATAACGTTACAAATCGTTCATAGAGCATACAAGCATAGCAATTGATCACAATAGTTTCATGTTTCGTTCATAGATAGAGTATGTTTTGTTTTAAGCATAAAAGTTTGTTTTGTATAATCATACATGTTGCATCCCAAAGTGTAAAGGGAAAAAGGGATCGAGTATACTCACGGTTTACAAGTCTTGACTTGAAGTTCCGAGAGTAAGTTTGGTGGGTGATTTAGCTTGGAGCACCTAGTCCTTCTACACGAGGAAACGTAGGTGTGTGAGTTTGGCGTTTACGGAAAATTATGAATATGGAATAACTTATTAATACGAAAATAAAAATAATCATCTTTTAGACTTTATAACCGATATATGACACTAAGTAACCACTAGGGTTATGTTGTATTTCATGGGTAGTAAGCCCATTAGAATCATATTAAGGTTTAGGTCTTAGATGTTGTTCTACTCCTTTGACATGTAAACATAGGTTTAACATCAAAGGTTCGAAGGAGTATATATTTATACTTAGGATATATATTACATATTATTTAGGTCCAATATTCAAGTAGGAGGTAGAAGATTAAATCTCCATTTAGGTACCTCTAGTTACAAGGATGTCATGAATGGGGTAGGAAGACTAAGCTTCCATTTAGGCACCCCTTTGATGTTCACCACTACACTTGATGTAAAAACAACCAAGGAGGGTCATGAACTAAGGTTTGTACGAGTATATAAAATAACTAATCTATTAGAAATCATCAAATAATGAGTGGATTCTTATGAAGGATAGCCCAAGCTAATCCAACAATCACACATTCAACAAGTTTCACACTTGAACATTACTTGTGGGTAAAACCCTAATTAAAACAGAAAGTTTATGAGGTTTTAACCTCTGATTTAGATGTCTCAACCATGTTTTTAAGCCTAACCAACCATAAGAGAGGTTGTAAGCATTAGGACATTGGTTTGAGATGTGTTTCACACAAGTTGGATGAAGTTTGCATAAGTTTGAAACAAAACAGAAAGTTTTTGGTCAATTTCGGAGCAATTCCAGGTCTGATTTCTCCAAGGAGAAGTCAAGGAATCAAACTACATGATTAACCAAGCAAGTAGGAAAAAGAATGAGCAAAAACGGACAAGAAACGAGTGAGATATGCTCACTTTTGTGCAAGAGTATGAATCTACTCGAACCTTCTGAATTAACACGAATTTGGGACTGATTTGGAGATTTGAGAGTGTTTAGAAAAGTGAAAATAGCTTGGATTAGGATTGGTATTTATAGGGAAAAAGTTAGGTTAAGTTTAGGTGAGTATTTAATGCCAAAATCGAGTTTAAAACTCAAAAAAAGGTCAAAATCGCGCTCAAACAGACCTGCTGGAGGGTCTGTTCGCGCTGATCAGGCTTCAGTGAGGGAGTGGTTAAGAATTAAATGTGCTGAATAGAAACCATGTGAAGGCACTGGTGGAGTGGTGTGTGCGTGTGTGTTTAAGCTGGGTGACCCGGGTTCGAGTCCTGGCACCCGCTTTTTATTGTTTTGATTTTTAAACAGTTTCAATAATTGCAGAATCAGTCCCTGAAGTTTAGTTTGGTGAATTTGCACTAACGGTCCCTGTGGTTTAACTACTAACCAAGTTATATGGTTTTTTTTAAAAGGAAACTAACTTTTAAACTAACTAAGTTATATAATTTTTTTTTTAACCAATTAGTTTATCTAAGTAATTGCTTAAGTAATTTAACTTGGTTTACTAACTAGGTTATTTTCTAGCTTCAAAATCTAACGGGACTAACTAGATTATTAAAAAAATGAACTTTTAAATAACAAAATTAATTATTTTAATTAATTTAATTAGTTTAAGCTTGAATAATGACCATATTTATAACGAAATAAAATCTTTAAACGTTTATTCGTTTCACAAAGCTTTCGAGTTTCACTATTTTACGAGTTTCAACTAGTTTAACGAGCATTGAGCGTAATAACGAATCGAGAGTCTATGATAATATATCGTTCAATCGTGAAAATCGCACATAAGTGTAACACAAACATGAATAAAATACCTTCGTTTTCATTATGATCAATAGTCTCGAATTACAAATGAAACGAAAGTAGATTACAAAGAGAGTACAAGTGTCTAAACATGGAAGGTACAACACGACTTGCTAAAATAAGAAAGGTTCGAAAATGCGGAGCGTTACACATTGCCCCGGGAGAAGGGCTTTTAAGCATACTCTCAAATGAGTGTATGACATCATATTGTGGTGTCCCTGTGAATACAACATGTTCCTTTTGTGAGGATTCATGAGGAGTTTGGTTTAAGGGTTGAGATCTTTCCACATGTTGTTAGGAAGTAGCATGTGACATCTGTGCTTGTAATCATTGTATAAACCTTAAACAGTTCAGTTATCAATAAAAAAATGTTATTTGACCCCAATGTTTGTTTATTTATGTTTGACATTTTGCATGTTTTGATTTTTGTTCAATTTCAAACTCTATATCGCTTTCTGGAGAGTTATACGCAAACCGATGCTTACACGTAATCAGTTTAATGCGAAAAACACTCCGGAACATCAATATATGCTAAACATACCTTAAATAACCTTTACATAACTTAGAAATAAATTTTGAAGGCATTGGTATGGCAAAATTAAGTTTATTCGCTTGCAGGGACTAATTACGACAAACTGCGAAAGTAAGTCGTTTCGTACTGTAACGAACATTCCGGAACATGATCATAAGTTAAACATACCCTAAATATCATTTACATAGCTTAGAAATAGGCTTTGAGGGGTTCGGTATGCTAAAATAAACTTTTTGATCAAACAGGGACTAAAAGCGTCCAAAAATGCATAAGTTTGCATTTTCGCGCATAACTTACGTTCTGAATACATCCGAACATCCAAAAATTTATGTAAGTATTAAAATATTTTATTTTAGTAATTGGCATGATAAAGTTCCATTCGTCGCGTAATTTGGATCGTTTTTCACGTCCGTTCGTGTTTCGTCGTAATTAATCGAATAACGTGATCGTACGGCCAAACGAACCGACATCCGACATATTGTTAAGCATGTTTCATGTCCACTATGCTTAGGCATCATTGTAGGGCCTTAAAATTGTCTTAACGAGCCTTAAACGTGCCGAAAATGGGCTTAAACATGTGCAGGGACCATTCCTGCAATTTCTGAAACTGTTGCTAATATCCCCAGCGGTCGCGGGCCGCATAAGATCTGTCTATCTCTTACGCGGGGCACGAGCGACCCCCAGAACAGCAGATTGTTGTTTCCAGCTTGATCCAGCTGTTCCCATGTGTTGCAAATGGTTTTAAGCATTCTATGGGCTTGTTTAGGGGCGCCCATGGTATTCTAAATCAGGGGGGTACACTTGTAAGGCCAAGATCGAAGCACGTTTATCGATGAACAATCCTAGCGGTGGCCCGAAAACTATAAATACCCCTAAGTTTTTCAATCCAAGCTCACATTTGATCTGGCCATTTCTCTAAGTTGAAGTTTCTTTACTTCATACCTGAGAATTCTAGATCAAAATCCTCATCGCTTGGACCTCTTGTAAGCTTCTTTCATTCTTTTATGCGTTTTTAAGCATGAAAGTCAAACAGTGTTTGACTTTCAGCTTTGACCAGTTTGTGGTCAACACGAAGTTCGTTTGAACTTCGCAACGTGAGCGTAATCATGATGGTCATAGTCCTTTGTGACTATACCTGCTGATTACCACGTTATTTAGGCATAGTGACGAGTCATAGTTTCGGTCAAAATGCGTATTCTTGCGTATTTTGCAACCAAACTATTATTGGGTATCAAAACCATTTGTTTTGATATCAATCTTGTTTTCTAACTTCGTTAAACATGTTTTAACATGTTTAGCTCGTCATTTTAGGTTTAGAGTTTATGTAGGGTCGTAAGATAAGCGGTCTAAACAACCGCTTAGACTTTCAAACCCGACCCGTTTGGTCGATCATTAGGATCCGACCAAATACATTTTGTGACCATAGTTGCATAAGGAATAACCTTCCGAGGTGATACTTTATGGTCACTTAGTCAACTTAGTTGTATGATAGGTAATTATATGCCTTAGGAAAAATGACCAAAATGCCCTTTTACGCCAAATTTCATTCTAAGCATATGTAACATAAATTTTGACATCTAAACTAATTAGGAAACATTTTTAAAAACATGTTAAGGCATATAATACTTGTCATAGGACTAGTTATGCGGTCCGAACGCGTTTTACACGAACGACGCGTTAAAGTAGCGTAAGCTACCTAAACGGGTCGTAATGGGTCGTAAGCACTTAGGATAGGTTCCGTTTTAGAACGTAGGCTTTGTTAAACCATATTACATGAGTTAATATACTCATTTGGTTCACGAAACCTCATCTATCCGATCCTCCGACTTAGGTCCGTTTATTAACGTAGTTACCTATATTAGGTGTCGTTTGATTCCGTGATCTTTCTAACTTTGCTTGGTTGTTATCCAAAGACTATTAAGCAATCTCAAGTGAGTACATAGTCCCCTCTTTTACTGTTTTTCAAACATTTTGGGATGAAACACATGTGCCTACTTGTTACTTCCGTGCTTTTCATGATTTCATAACTCATACTTGCTATGTTCATTAGTACACGTATAGTACATGATTTTATCCATGTTTTTGCTATGTACGTCCATTTATTGCATACTTAGTACATTGTTTTACATCACATGTTATGTATGTTCATTCATTGCATACTTAGTACATTGTTTTACATCACATGCTATGTATGTTCATTTATTGCACACTTAGTACATTGTTTTACATCACATGCTATGTATGTTCATTTATTGCATACTTAGTACATTGTTTTACATCACATGCTATGTATGTTCATTTATTGCATACTTAGTACATTGTTTTACATCACATGTTATGTATGTTCATTTATTGCATACTTAGTACATTGTTTTCACATAACATGCTTACATTTTGGTATTGTAACGCCTCGTATTTTCGATCTTTCTAATTATAGCTTGATGACTTGTACTGTCCTATTTTAGACAATTGTACTCTCGTTTATCCTCAATTTCACTTCGAGACTTGAATCGTAATGAAAAAGTGCATTATTTTGATCATATACTTGTTTAAATACTATGTTATGTTATTACACGTTGAAACACGTTGAAACTATGTTAAGCACGTAAAAACAGTGAAATTCCATCTAAATCCCAGCTCTTAAATCCATTGCTGCCAAGAGATTACCCTAAACCGTACGAAAATTTGGGAATTCGTATGTTAATTCGGTAGTTTACCAGAAAGTTGCGTAAAATCGAATAATTACAACATTTATTTATATTAAACAGAATAAATTATTTTTATTTATCATATCTTAAATATATATATATATATATATATATATATATATATATATATATAAATAACAATTTTATTAGTTATTAGTTAGTTTGAACTAACTTAGTTAGTTAAAACCTTATAACATTGAATTTAACCAAGTTAAAGTCAACTTGGCTAAGTTTTAACGGAGTTGGAGAACTCAGTTAACTGCAGTTAGCTCAGTTTAAAAAAAAAATGGGATCTTTTATGCGCTGAAAGGGACTCGAACTCGGGACCTTCTGTATAACAAGCAAACACTTAACCGCTCGGTCGGGAATACCACATCCGCTGAGTTAAGGAAGCCAATTAATTTTATGCGCTAATTCCGTTCGAACCTGAATTCAAACTTAAACAAACCGCCAACCTGCACGCGTTTTTCCTTCCAAAAATCCGGTCAACTTTCCATCAATCCAACCTCGTGAATTCCGGTTACCATTTTTACATGCCTTTCCTTATTTCCCGACCACCTTGACCCGCCTATAAAAAACCCGGCTCCCTCACCACTGAAAACCACCACCATTCTCCTCCCTCACCTGCAACCTCCGCCGGAGAAGAAGAGACGACCGAGAACCACCTCTGCACTTCGCCGGAGAACCGTCGGAAAAGACGAAGTCCGGTAACCTTCCCGTTTTCGTCCTTGCTTTCGGTTTTTCTCTTTGTTTTTTTTATATAAACTGTTATTATTATTATTATTATTATTATTATTATTATTATTATTATTATTATTATTATCATCATTATTAATATTATTAATTTTATAACAGAATCATTGTTTTATATTTATATCAGACTTCACAAATCAGTATTTTAATATCATTATTTAAACAGATTTATTTAACATATTTGTTATTATAATTATTATATAGATTTCCAGAAATATTGTTATAAATTCAGTGTTTTCAATATTTTTATAAATTCTGCATTTTATACATATATTATTTATTATTATAATAATCAGAAATTAATATCAATATTTAAATCAGAATTTTCAGTATTTAATTAAATCAGAAATAATATTATTAAATCAGAATTATTTATTAAACCAGATATATTTAACTATTATTATTAGCAGATTTATTTATATATTTATTTAAAACAGATTTATAAATTTAAGTCTGAAATAATTTATTTATTTCAGAATTTATATTATATAAATCAAAGTTATTTTTTTTATATTTTAAATCTGAAATATTATTTATTAAATCAGGTTTATTTATAAAATTCAGAATATATATTATTTATTTTTCAGAATTTAAAACAGAAATATTATTTTAAAATAATATTCAGAATTTATATTCTATATTTTTAATCAGAAATTGTTATTATTTATTTAAATCAGAATTTTTATTTAAATCTGAATTATTATTTAATTTCTAATTAAATCAGAATTCGTATTTAAAATTTACAATTTGAAATGTTATTCAGAATTTATATCTTTATCTTCATTAAATTAGAATTATTATTTTATAATAATTAGAATTATCATGTTATATATACATATAAATATATATATATATATATATATATATATATATATATATATATATATATATATATATATTCACATATCATAATTACTATCCAACAATTTAGTAATAACATTTATATCATTTTGATAAAATCAGTAATCTTATTATAATCAGTATTAATTGTGAATTATTTATTTATAAATAAATTGTCATAAATACAAAATATATAGAATAAGGCATATTGTTATTAGATATCTTAGAAATATTATTTTGCCTTGTTATTTAAATAAACCCTAAATGCCCAATATTTAACAAATACTCAAAATTAATAGGGTAAATCTCTTGTGCAACAACACTTGGAACAATCCTCATATTCTCTTTCCAAGAAATACGCAACGCACTCCAAGGTGAGTATACATGACCCATTTTCTATTTTCCACTTTTGGGTGCAATATGTATTCTATATCAAACATCACAATCACATCAAACATTTTACGCACACTCTATCCTTACCCTATGTGATACATTTTAATCATGTTAGACATGTTATGCTAATGTAAACATTCATGACTATGTGTTCATTAACTTCGTACAAGCCTCCCCTAACAATGGTAGCGCTATAGGTTGAGAAACGCCCCTCCTGTTCTATGAGCAGGTATTGTTAGGTTAAACTATGTCAACATACTCAAACTCGTTTGGGTACACTTTAATTGCGTTAAACTTTGGTTTGGGCACATAGAGTAACATCGTTTCGAGTATACTGTTTACATGATATTGTATTTCACATTTGGATATGAGCAAACATTTTAAACACGTATTATGCTATGTATGAAAACTTGTATACTCGCCAACATGTTTTTGTTGACATTATTTTAATACATATTGCAGGTTGAATGATCAAGAAAACAAGAATCAAGCTAGGATGGACATTAGAAACCCACTTAGCATTTGAATTATTGTTGAACAATATGTTGTATTGTTTGGAACTATGTATTTCACTTTAGAGTTTATGAAATGAATTAAATAAATTATTGTCACATTTAGTGTTATGTTGTTTTGAGCAATTTGTTCGTCTCATCCCGATGTTTCCGCCATCGGTTGGGGTGTGACAGGTATGACATTTGGTTTGTTTAAATGGGACATAAATACATTCATTAACATTGATCACGCCGCTTGGTAGTAAGTAATGGTACCATAGGAATTGACAACTCCCGTTCCTGAAATCCTAGGTTTGTTTGGGTGGAAGGAATGACTGAATCCAATATACATAATTCAGATAAACCTTTAATTTGTTTAAGGGTTTGTCGCCACAGTCGCAAGGCTTGAATGTATGCATTGTAACAATACCGCATAGATGGTTGTATCAGTAAAGCATGCATTTATTTTGCAAAACATAACTTTGACTTAAACAATGAGTTATTTCAATACCTTGTTTTGTGCATTTTACCTATGGATTTAGTTGACATATTTCACTTGCCATACATGACATTTGGTTACACATTACATGATTTACATTTGACAATAGACATTGTTTACACATAAACATTTTGACATTTGTTTATACAATACATTTTAGTGGTTTGTTTAAGTGATTTAAATAACAAGGCGTGTGTAATGTCATAAAAGCATGGTGGATACGCCGCTGGTTTCCAATATATAAGTGCTTTTATGATATTGCATATCGTTGCGTTATTTAAATCATTTCAATTTAGACATATTACATTTTATACAGATAACATATTTTCACATAAACATTGTTTTACATACAACTTATTTTATACAAACTCATTTTTACATGGTTACATATTTAACTAAACATCTTTCTTTTATATATCATCAGATTTTCTTATCACTTTTTATTTGATTTATAAAAGAAAACACTTACCAAGATTCATGACTAACTTTTATTAAACATTTCTTTAAACTTAAGTCATGAATCCTAGTTTAACAAAACCTATGTATCTCACAGGCATTTTTATGCTGACGTACCTATTTTCACATGTGTTTTCAGGAGCTGATGCATATGTTTGATCAAGATACACTTAGGCGGACCTGTGCCTTAGTGACATAAAAGAAGCAAGATTAATTTTAAATAATGTTATGTACTCTTTGTTTCTTTCGTTTTAAGACAATGTAACCCCTTTTGTTTATAAATAAAACATAACTTTAATTACCATGGTTGTGAAACAATAATTCTGTTGCTACACCCCCGACATTTCCGCCGCGGTTTGTTGTTTTACGCGGTCGGGGTGTGACATAGCAACAGTGGTTTCTAGTGATATCTGTGTTGTCACAGGGTTAACATCTGGGATCTCATCTTCCAAAAGACCCGTTTTTATGGTTTCGGTGGGCTTTTTGGATATTGTTTTGGTATTTTTGGGTATTGGTTGTGGGGGTTTCACAGCAGTGGTTGTAGTGTTGTGATCACCAAGAACAGTGGGCTCAGCAACTGTAACAACTGTCACTAAAATCCATAATTAGGATGGTAATTAGCTATTAAGGAAACCCTAATTAAGAAACCCAAGTAATTCTGCACTAACCCTAAAATTTCCAGAACAATCAGAATCAGGAACAGGGCCCCTAAAACTCAGGGGGGGATAAACCCTAGCCAACGATTATCTTCATAACTTTCAATCAAAATCGAATTTGATAAAACTGTCAACACAACAAGCCTAGTTACACACGTAGCTACCCTATGAACATAGGTTACCACTCGCGTAGCGCGACGCCTATAGGGGGTACCCCTCGCGCTACGCGATGGTGTCAAATTTCGGGTATAAATAGAGGGGGTTGGGACTTGAATTCTGTCTTTGGAACGACGTAAATCCGAGTTACGTAGATCAAGTTATCACAGAAACAGTCCAACACACACACACAATTATCGAAACGCTGCCGCAATCAGGGTAATAACTCGATCGCTATTACGATTCAACGTCCGATCGATTATAACTATCCAACGATAGTCCGGGTGCTGCTCAATTGAGCTTGTACTTTGATTATTCGTCGTGATTTCGACTTGAATATTTGAGTGCTGTTCGAATTCGGACTATGCTCTGTTATTCGTTGTGAATCCGATTGAATTATCGAGTATTGCACTGATTAATCGTTGTGAAGGTTTAGTCTCGTGAATTGACGTAATTGCTGTATTAGTTACTAACCTGTTTGTGTGTGCATTGTGTTAAAACTAGGTGTAATCAAGGCTAATCAGTAGGCTTATATCTATTGCTCGTTAATCTGCAATGTGAGTCATTCTTCTTTTTAAATTTTTTTCTCACCGTTTGTGAGTAAGTATTACAATACCTCAAATTATTTTCAAGGTTATAATTACAGGGATTAAGTCTTTGTAATCACCAAATTACAGCTGGTATGTGGGGTATTGTGCACATTACTGTTATTATCACTCTATGTGAGTGAATATTACTCTATGTGAGTTATTATTACTCTGTGTGAGTACACCGTCACTATTAGGGCAACGGGACCCAATAGTGGTATGACCACAGTCACAGAAATGAATCGAGTGACAAATACCCATTCTTGATAATTGGTTGATAGAAACATTGTAATCGCTCTTAATACTGTAAATTATAACTAACGGGTCGTTTTAGAAAACAGAATGATTCACTCAGTATTTCCCCGCTGACAAAACCTTTTTCAAACATGTTTCAGGTGATCTGTGTGATCCAGGAAAAGTGCAGTAAAGCACTATCAAGCTCAGAGAAGTGGCTCAGTGTAAATAAACCAATAAAACGTGTTTTGAAAAATAAAGATTTCTGTGTGAAATCAACTTATTGTAAATTATGGGATTTATCCCTTAAACTTGGTGTAATATATTAAACGAGCATTTTACGGTGAAAAGATCCTGTTGTAAAAAGACTTCCGCTGCCACATAAATTAAATACCACGGGAACTGCCTCGCGGCCCCCGATCCCGTCCAGGGTAGGGTCGGGAGCCGTGACAGAAAGGTGGTATCAGAGCTAATAATTAAATTGAGCCACTGATCGAGCCACTGATTAAGCCTAAATTAAGTATTTGGGCAATGCTTAATTTTACTAATTATTATTCGGTGATTATATGTTTATTAACTGGCTATTTTTAGTTACAGTATGGGTAAGCAAAAGCTATCTGCTATCTACCACAAACTAGATGTGGCATCTTCTTCTAGAAACCCAGTAAACCTAGAAGAAGGAATCTTTGTCCGCAAGGCAAACTATGAGAATCCACTTTCCCCAGAGAAAAGGGATTCGATACTTAAAAAGAGTCAGGAGACAAAGAAACCCGGAACCAAGAGAGTTAGGTTTAACCCAGAAGTCCAAGAGTTGGGTAATAGTACACCTTGGGAAGATAAAATAGACGGGAAATGGGCAAATCTCTATATGCTAGCTACTAGGGCTGTAAACGAACCGAACGTTCAGCGAACAGTTCGTGAACCGTTTGGCGGGAAGTTCGTTTACGTTCGTTCGTTTAATAAATGAACGAACATGAACAAGAATTTTCGTTCGATTAGTTAAATGAACGAACATGAACAGAGGTCTCGTTCGTTCGATTGTGTTCGTGAACGTTCGATAAGGTGTTCCTGAACATTCGTTGATTTGCGTTCGTTTATGTTCGTATGTTTGTGTTATAATTGAAGATCTTTGTACTTTCTTATATTTTATTTGTACTTTTTATATTATTAGACTTTTATTTATTTTATTTCCCTAACAACTAAACTAGGAAACCCACTTTCACCTTATTTATGCATCATTTCCCTTTCATTTCCCATTATTTACATCCACGAAAACGATCGACCTCCGTTCCACAATAAGGGATTCAAGTTCGAGTGCTACTCTCTGGGCCATCTATCTTTATCCTTCGTCGAGTTCGCCAAATTTATTTGTGTTCGTTTCTGTTCGTGAACCGTTCGCGAACACGCTCATTTCCTTAATGAACGAACACGAACATAAAATCTCGTTCGGTAAGTGTTCATGAACCGTTCGTGAACACGTTTATTTCCTTAACGAACGAACACGAACAAGGCCTTGTTCGTGTTCGTTCGGTTCGTTTACAGCCCTACTAGCTACTGTAGCAGAAAATACTAATCTCTAAATATCCAATAAGTTGGGGCTAGTAAGAAAAATCACAATCCCGTAAATAAATAAAATTCCAGTGTGTTTATTTCCGTTATTTCTGTACAAAAAGTAATATGCAATAAAACTTTAGTGTTTGTTTGTTAAACTTTGTTCCAAAGTTTTAACATTGCATTTTGCATATATACTATGCAGCATGAATGAGATGTCGGAAGCATTCCAGAATCTCAACTTATATCCAGTGCCTATCGAAGTCTCTCACGACTTTACTGGTTACATTGCTGACATAGAAGAACCTGTGGAATTCAAAGCTCCACCACTGGAAAAAGCCAAACCTAAAAAGAAGAGAAGATACGTAGGGTGGAGGAAAGTGCGCCGTAGGAAACCTGCCACTAGGAGACTCCCTAAAATAGAAAATCCTGTGATCATGAACAAGGGAAAGGAAATAGAAACTGGAGAAGGTTCGAAATCACCCGAAAAGGAAATAGGAATAGATCTGAAACAAAAGGGAATAGAGATTGGCGAAAGCTCTAAACAGTCTGAGGAAATCACGTTCCAGGACGAAATAGATCGCCTACTGGAGAATTGTGATGTTTTAGAGCCTATCAACGATAATCTCTTCTCTTACCCGCCTACAGTTCAATTCCCACTAAACCTAGGACCAGCTATTCCAGACCCACTAGTTCATACCAGACCATTAGGCCAAATGGAGGAATGGTGGACTAATGACTGGCAATTCCAAAATATAGTTAACAGTCCTTATAGCTTCCTTCCACAATTTGACCCAGAACCACTCCCAAATCCTCCCATGAGTAATGAAAACCTAGCTGAACTTCGTCAGTTCGGTGAAGAACTGATAGGTACAGGTAATAGGATCAGGGAAATGGGAGAGCATCAAACTTGGAAGTACGATAAGAGGGAGCATCGTTACTAGAACAGTCAGTTAAACCACAGAAAGCCATATTGTATGATAGTAACTTAAAATTCTGTAAAATGGGCAATAAAACTCTGTAAGATACGGTGTGTATGGATGCATATACAATATACTAACAAAGTAAAAGTCGAGAAATCGACAATTTTGGTTATACTCGTATGATGTGATAATCTATGTGTATCTATGTGAATTTTGTTATTGAAAGGTTAGACACTAATAATTTTACCAATTAGCAGATGGAAAATGCTAACAATGAACCAATTAATGAAGTAAATCAATCTGAGCAAGAACAAGAAGATCAATATATAACTCGACAAGATATTGAGCATTTTATCGCCCAAGGGATAGCTCATGCTATTCCAGAAATTGTGGCTGCTGTTCAGAAACCTGCCGAACCACAATTAATTCCTAGTAAACGTATTCCAGAAGATAACGGCAGTAACAGCATAAATGGAGGCGGTAGTCATGACGATCATGATCCGCAGCAGGCCCCACTCCCTAAAAAAATGAAAGCTGCAACGCCTGGTTGCACTTATAAAGAATTTCTTGCTTGCAAACCCGCTGAATTTGCAGGTAACGAAGGGGCAACTGCAACACTGCGTTGGTTAGAGAAAACCGAGGCAGTAATTGCAATAAGTAAATGTGCCACAGAGGATCAGGTAATGTATGCATCAAATCTGTTCAAAGAAGGAGCACTCGAATGGTGGAACACGATCCTCCAGGCAAAAGGAAGAAGGATAGCCTATGCCATAGGTTGGGAAGAATTTAAGAGTTTGGTAGAAAGAAAATTCTGTCCCGAATACGAGAAGGAACAAATGGCAAACAAGTTCCTAAGTCATCGTATGCTAGGAGTAGATTGTCAGGGATATACTTCGACATTCTTTGAATACGCAAGGGTAGTACCATCACTGGCTTCGCCAGAACCGGTACTTATTTCTCGTTACATTTGGGGTTTAATTAGTGAAATCCGAAACATCGTTAAAGCTGCGAGACCTCGTACTATTGACGATGCTGTAGAATTAGCTAATACCCTAACAGATGAATTGGTACGCACAAGAGAGGAAGATCGCAAGAAGGAATTAGCTCAAAAGATTACCCAAGGATTTCGTATGGGTAATGTCAAGAAAAGAGGAACTGGGCAATCCTCCTCATCTCCTTTCTGCAAAATTTGCAAAAAGAAGCATTATGGACAATGCAACATGGTTTGCAATTTTTGCAAAATGAAAGGACATAGGGAAGAAGACTGCAGGAAGAAAACAAAAGTTTGTTATAATTGCAGAGAAAGAGGTCATTTTCAATCTGAATGTCCTAAGCTAGCTAAACCTGTAGTTAACCAAGCCAAACCAGCTGAAGGAACAACCAAAAGAAATGCGCGAGCATTCCAGCTGACCACTCAAGAGGCCGAACTCATTCCAGATGTGATAGCTGGTACGTTCTTAGTTCACAACGTATTTGCAAAAGTATTATTTGACTCTGGTGCGAACCAAAGTTTTATAAATACTTTATTTTGCTAAGATCTTAAGTTACCATTAACCACTCTTAGGCAAAACTTCACAGTAGAAACCGCAGAAGGAAATTCTGTAAAAATAGATAAAATCTGGCAAGAAGGAAAAATAGAATTATTAGGCCATAAGTTTTCTGCAAATTTGTTACCAATGAATTTAGCAGGATTCGATGTAGTATTAGGAATGGATTGGTTAATAGCCAACCATGCACGAATCCTATGTGACAAAAATGCTGTAGAAATTCAAACACCTACAGGAGAAGTAATTTTAATTACTGGAGATAAACCTCGAAAGCCACTGAAATTTATCTCAGTAATGAAATTGGCTAGTTATTCAAGAAAACAGGAAATGGTGTATATGATTTCAGTAATCATTAACACTAAGGATAAGGAACTTCAGGACATCCCGGTAGTGTCAGAATACCCAGACGTTTTTCCAGAAGAATTACCTGGATTACCACCTGATAGGGAAGTAGAGTTTAGAATTCATTTAATTCCAGGTACTGCACCCATAGCTAAAGCACCATATAGATTAGCACCTACCGAAATGCTAGAATTGAAAAAGCAATTAGATGAATTATTAAGCAAAGGATTCATACAACCTAGTTCATCCCCTTGGGGTGCACCAATACTGTTTGTGAAAAAGAAAGATGGATCGATGAGAATGTGTATCGATTATAGAGAATTGAATAAGGTTACGATTAAGAATCGATACCCACTACCTAGGATTGATGATCTTTTTGATCAACTGCAAGGAGCTAGGTATTTCTCTAAGATAGATTTAAGATCTGGATATCATCAGTTGAAGGTACAAGAAGAAGACATACCTAAAACTGCTTTCAGAACTAGGTATGGTCATTATGAGTTTACAGTCATGCCCTTTGGATTAACAAATGCCCCAGCAGCATTCATGGACATGATGAATCGAATCTGTAAACCATACTTGGATAAATTTGTAATCGTTTTCATCGACGATATACTTATTTACTCCAAAAGCCAAAAAGAACATTGTGAGCATTTACATGTTCTCTTAACTTTGTTAAGAAACGAAAGGCTTTATGCCAAATTCTCGAAATGTGAATTTTGGCTGCAAGAAGTACAATTCTTAGGTCATGTGGTAAATCACGAAGGTATCCATGTAGATCCTGCTAAGATAGATGCAATTACGAAGTGGAAAGTTCCACAAACAGCTATGGAGATAAGAAGTTTTCTAGGCTTAGCTGGATACTATAGACGATTTATCAAAGATTTTTCCAAGATAGCCATACCATTAACTAAGTTAACCTGTAAAGCTGCTAAGTTTGAATGGGGACCTAGACAAGAAGAAGCCTTTAAGATTTTAAAGCATAGGTTGACGAATACACCAATCTTAGCTTTACCCGAAGGAACAGAAGACTTTGAAGTATATTGTGATGCTTCAAAATTAGGATACGGATGTGTGTTAATGCAACGCAAGAAGGTAATTGCGTATGCTTCTAGACAATTGAAAAAGCACGAAGAAAATTATACGACTCATGATCTAGAATTAGGAGCCATAATTTTTGCCCTTAAGATATGGAGACATTATCTGTATGGAAGTAAGTTTACTGTTTATACAGATCATAAGAGTCTAAGATATATATTTGGGCAAAAAGAATTAAACATGAGGCAAAGAAGATGGATGGAGATGCTAAGCGATTACGACTGTGATATCCAATATCACGAAGGAAAGGCAAATGTAGTTGCAGATGCCTTAAGTCGTAAGTACCATGAGAAACAGAAACGAGTCCGTGCTCTGAGGTTAAATCTACAAGTAGATTTAATGGCACAAATCAAAGAAGTTCAGAAAACAGCAATCCAAGATGATGCTGAAGGAATGAAAGGTTACTTAAAAGAACTAGAACAAGGAAATGATGGAATTTGGAAATTCCATAAGAAGCGAATTTGGGTACCTAAGCAAGGAGAATTAAGAAATAAGATCTTAGAAGAAGCTCATAAATCTAGGTATACCATGCACCCAGGAAATAATAAGATGTACCAAGATTTAAGAAATAATTTCTGGTGGATAGGAATGAAAAAGGATATAGCCGAATATGTATCCAAGTGTTTAACTTGTTCACAAGTTAAGGCTGAACACCAGAAACCTTCAGGACTACTACAACAGTTAGAAATGCCTGTATGGAAATGGGAACTTATAACAATGGACTTTGTTACAAAGTTACCCAAAACCAAAAGAGGTAATGATGCGATTTGGGTAATCGTAGACCGATTAACCAAGTCAGCTCATTTCCTACCAATGAAAGAAACCTTTAGCATGGAAAGGTTAGCACAACTCTACGTGGACGAGGTAGTATCCCTACATGGAGTCCCGCTCTCCATTGTATCGGATAGAGATAGTCGTTTTACATCTCATTTCTGGACAAGTTTTCAGAAAGCAATGGGAACTCGACTAAATCTAAGTACTGCTTATCATCCACAAACAGATAGACAGAGTGAAAGGACAATACAAACTCTAGAAGACATGCTCCGAGCATGTGTAATTGACTTTGGTGGTAATTGGGATAGCCAATTGCCATTAATTGAATTCTCCTATAACAATAGTTATCATTCAAGCATCGAAGCTGCACCATTTGAAGCACTATACAGACGTAAGTGCAGAACTCCAGTATGTTGGGCAGAAATCGGAGAAAGTCAATTATCAGGTCCTGAAATTGTACAAGAAACTACTGACAAGATAACTCAGATTAAGGAAAGATTGAAAACGGCTCGAGATCGTCAAAAGAGCTATGCAGACAATCGTCGCAAGCCTTTAGAATTTCAAGTAGGAGATAAAGTACTTTTAAAAGTTTCTCCTTGGAAAGGAGTAGTACGATTCGGAAAGAAAGGAAAGCTAAGTCCAAGGTACGTTGGACCATTCCCAGTGATTCAACGAATCGGACCAGTTGCTTATCGTTTACAACTACCAGAAGAATTGGCTGGAGTACATGATGTATTTCATGTATCCAATCTCAAGAAATGTTTAGCAGATGAATCCCTGGTAGTACCTCTTCAAGACGTAGAGGTGAACGAAAAGTTGAAGTTTATAGAGAAACCACTACAGATCGAAGATAGAAAAGTCAAGTTTCTCAAGCACAAACGACTAGTGCTAGTAAAAGTCAAATGGGAATCCAAGAGAGGACCAGAATACACTTGGGAACTGGAATCGGAAATAAAGCGAAAGTACCCTCATCTATTCCAGTAAATCTCGAGGACGAGATTTTTCTTAAGGTGGGGAGGATGTAACAACTGTCACTAAAATCCATAATTAGGATGGTAATTAGCTATTAAGGAAACCCAAATTAAGAAACCCAAGTAATTCTGCACTAACCCTAAAATTTCCAGAACAATCAGAATCAGGAACAGGGCCCCTAAAACTCAGGGGGGGATAAACCCTAGCCAACGATTATCTTCATAACTTTCAATCAAAATCGAATTTGATCAAACTTTCAACACAGCAAGCCTAGTTACACACGTAGCTACCCTATGAACATAGGTTACCACTCGCGTAGCGCGACGCCTATAGGGGGTACCCCTCGCGCTACGCGACGGTGTCAAATTTCGGGTATAAATAGAGGGGGTTGGGACTTGAATTCTGTCTTTGCAACGACGTAAATCCGAGTTACGTAGATCAAGTTATCACAGAAACAGTCCAACACACACACACACAATTATCGAAACGTTGCCGCAATCAGGGTAATAACTCGATCGCTGTTACGATTCAACGTCCGATCGATTATAACTATCCAACGATAGTCCGGGTGCTGCTCAATTGAGCTTGTACTTTGATTATTCGTCGTGATTTCGACTTGAATATTTGAGTGCTGTTCGAATTCGGACTATGCTCTGTTATTCGTTGTGAATCCGATTGAATTATCGAGTATTGCACTGATTAATCATTGTGAAGGTTTAGTCTCGTGAATTGACGTAATTGCTGTATTAGTTACTAACCTGTTTGTGTGTGCATTGTGTTAAAACTAGGTGTAATCAAGGCTAATCAGTAGGCTTATATCTATTGCTCGTTAATCTGCAATGTGAGTCATTCTTCTTTTTAAATTGTTTTCTCACCGTTTGTGAGTAAGTATTACAATACCTCAAATTATTTTCAAGGTTATAATTACAGGGATTAAGTCTTTGTAATCACCAAATTACAGCTGGTATGTGGGGTATTGTGCACATTACTGTTATTATCACTCTATGTGAGTGAATATTACTCTATGTGAGTTATTATTACTCTGTGTGAGTACACCGTCACTATTAGGGCAACGGGACCCAATAGTGGTATGACCACAGTCACAGAAATGAATCGAGTGACAAATACCCATTCTTGATAATTGGTTGATAGAAACATTGTAATCGCTCTTAATACTGTAAATTATAACTAACGGGTCGTTTTAGAAAACAGAATGATTCACTCAGTATTTCCCCGCTGACAAAACCTTTTTCAAACATGTTTCAGGTGATCTGTGTGATCCAGGAAAAGTGCAGTAAAGCACTATCAAGCTCAGAGAAGTGGCTCAGTGTAAATAAACCAATAAAACGTGTTTTGAAAAATAAAGATTTCTGTGTGAAATCAACTTATTGTAAATTATGGGATTTATCCCTTAAACTTGGTGTAATATATTAAACGAGCATTTTACGGTGAAAAGATCCTGTTGTAAAAAGACTTCCGCTGCCGCATAAATTAAATACCACGGGAACTGCCTCGCGGGCCCCGACTCCGTCCAGGGTGGGTCGGGGAGCCGTGACAGCAACAAAGGTTTGAAGAGCAGTTGTGGACTCATCTAAAATTTACTCATTCCCCTCTGCTTCAGTTTTGGAAACATCCGATTCTTTCGCCATAAGGCGAGTAAAAGTTTCAGATATTAGACTATTCATTTTAAAAGCTTTACCTTGTTCAAAAGCTTTTTGAGAAACATATTTTTGCAGGTAATAGCTTAATAGTCTAGGAAACATTAAAAAGCAGCAGTTTTCCCCTTTTTAATGTTTTTTAAATTTGCAACCAAATCAGCAAAGAGTGTCTGGGAGTAGTTAAAATCAATATTTGTCAAAAATGCATACCCCAATGACTGAATTTTCAAAGGTATTTCATTAAAAGAAGTAGTTTTATTTGAGAGACAGATTAAGAGAGTATGGAACAGGAATTTCATTGGTGGTGGAAAATTAGCTTTAAACATAGTTGCCTTATTCAACTGTCCATCATATCCCCTCTCAATCAACTTTGTTTGAATCTCATTTTTCGGGAAAGATGTCTTACCTGCCAAGTCGTTTACCCCAAATGTTGTTGATATGGTAGTGGGGGTAATAGCAACCGATTAACCTCCGACTTTTGAAGTTATACTGAATGCCACATTGTTTTGTTCTTCAATATTCGTATTTGCCTAGAAATCGCAGAGTGTTTCTTGGTAAATGGGTGCGTCAGCGGTAAGAATGGCCTTATATTTTGATGATGTAAGAACATCAATCATTGGATGATAGAGAGTATTTTTCTCAATTTTCTCAAAAATAGCCAGGTAGTTATGGTGCTTTTTCATTATCAGAGCCATGATCGGAATTGAAACTTGCCAGAGGTTGACGAAGAAGTGTTGAAAAAGAAGGTGGAAACCGCTTTGATGAATTTAAATTCTAGATGACAGTAAAACCTCTGTTTGGGGATGAAACAGGGTTTTATAAAGTGAAAATGTGAATGCTGACGTCTTAGAAGTTACAAAGATCTGATGGCTAACATCTGTCCACGTTGAAACCTCTACTGTGATAATGGATGACAGTTGTTTGGAAACCACTGTTGGGCAACAACAGATGTTAGGCAACAAGGGTAAGTCAACAGTCCTTAGATTAAACAGAACTTATGAGAACAGACAATACCCTTCAGCAGTGTTTGGAAACCACTGTTGGGCAACAACAGATGTTAGGAAACAATGGTAAGTCAGCAGTCCTTCGATTAAACAGAACCTATGAGAATAGACAATACCCTTCAGTCTGTTGAATTTTTAGTCAAACAGATGTTTTCAATTGAATTTTAATATAAATAAATAAATTCATATTAAAAATATAAATTAAATATTAGCAGCCATTTAATGCAAAAAATTTCAAAAATAAAATTTCATGGGAAAACTATAAAATTAAATATCAAGAAACCGAAAGGACAAATTTTATACCTCTGTCATAAAAAAATTTAAAAAAAAAAATCTCTTCATTTAAACACCAACAATACTCTACATGGCAAATGATGGGTTGGTAAATTTCCAAAGCTTAACGTGTTTAATTTTACCGATTTATGTGAAATTGAGTTTTAGAATACACTACTTTGAGATGGTTTGTATTTTGCAGGCCTTGACATGTTTAAGGTGTATTTTGAAAGCTTAATGGAGCTTGGGAATGAAGTTAGGAAGAACGGGAGCGAAAAACGGAGCTAAACGGCGAAAACCGGACAAAGACTTCTGATACCGGCGTCCCAGACGCCCAGACCAGCGTCCCAGACGCTGGTCCCCAGCGTGAATTTGGGGAAAACTTTAGTTAAAACCCAATTTCGAATACCTAACTGGGGGACTCCATTCTGGACTTCCAGAGGCGAATTGGAGACATTTTTGAAGGTTTCATTCGATCCACTATCATATTCCATCAAGTTTTGAAGATTAATCATCAACCATGAGTGGCTAATTTCTTCAAGATCATCCCCGGGTGAAAGGTTGTGAGTTTTCTAGGGTTTGCTTTTTCATGCTTTGGTTTGATATAAACATTTTGTAATCTTTTGATTAAAATTGTGCGGATTGATTCTTAGTATTGTTTTGAACTCGAAATTGTTAAGATTTTCTTGCATCATTGACATTGAGAGATGATTACTACTATGAGTTTTGATTCGTGCTAGGGTTTGTTCATTGTTCTTGATTAATAAAGCATACTATTGTCTCATACTGTGATGGTTATCTTGCACCGGTTGCGTATGATAGACGATTGTTGATGTCTAAGATTAGGTTTTCAATTTACAAACTCAAGAAATCATTGGTGTTCATAAAATAATCAAAGCATTCATGTTAAATAACTCAAGATACTTATTAATCCGAAACCCGGGTGTGATTCGTTTCCTCATATATTATTCTTAGCTAATCAATTAAGTTTTTCAATTTTAGTTAATAAACCGTTGTTTTGGATAATAACAATTTGTCGGTTCACTCCGACTCTTTTTAAATCAAACAAACTTATAAAAATTTGCAAACTTCATAATCACATTGTACATTTGTGGTTAAACACTTTGAAGTGGTAAACTAAAAAACCGACCAATCAGAGCGCGCCATCTCAATCAGACAAAAGTGTTTAAACTTTGGTGAAAAGTGTTGGCAATGGTTTAGATACTTAGTGAAGTGGTAAACTTTAAAAAAAGGAAAAGGTGTGATTGGTTGAGAGATGGCATGGACCCCACCCACACACCCCCCTCTCTCTTCTTCCTCCCCTCACCGAATCATCAAGCCCTCACCGCTTCGGTAAATGTTTGATCGGTAAAGTTGGATGGCATTGGTTTGCCACTCTTTACCACTTCGGTAAAGTGGCTTTACCGATGCCAAGTCGAACAGGTCGTGCGATACTGACCACATGCTCTTCGTGGATACGATACCCGACTTACCCTAGCTACCTAGGTTTAATTGGGTTTTTGACTGATCGGGACGACACGGTCACGTCAAAATGGCGCCGTCGTCGGGGAGCTAGTGCGCTTAATTTTTCATTGCTTGTTCGATTTTAGTGTAGTTTGTTTACTTTCCTTTTTCTTGTATAATTGTGATTTTACTTCAGGTGGTCGAGCTTGTTTGTGCAGGTACCATCTTTCAGTATGAATCAGGTAGATGATGATCCGTGTGAGTGTTGCGGAAGCGGAGAGCACTATTTAGAGGATTGCTCTGTTTTCTACGAAAAAGTTCAAGCCAACAAGGAACGGGAAGACTACCTCAGCGGATTGTTTGAATATAGGAGAGCGGATTATGAAGATTTCAATGGTCCATCCTCATATTATCCATACGATAATCCACCACCACCACATTATCAAGAGTACTACTATGAGCCCGAATTGCCACATTTCTCAAGTTACCGGGAGGTGTATGATGATTATTATAAGAGTAAATTACAAGTTTTGTCCTTTATGTTTGCATCAAATTTCAGGCGCTGTCCTTAAGCGCAAAAATTGACAGGCGGTGTCCTTTACCTTTCAAAATCTTACACGTTTTGTCCTTTAGGCCAAACCCAGTTAGATTTTTTAGTTAAATCTAGTCATGTGCAAAGCACATGAGGGCACTATTGTAATTTCAGCATTCAAGGGGTTGTTGTGTAAGATAAATTATATCAAGGGGGCGATTATGTAAAAATAAAACAAAATATAACCATCCTCCACCACCACCACCGCGCTTCACCGCCACCACTACCACCTTTCATCATCTACAACCACCATACAATCAGACCAAATTTGCCCATAAAACAAGTACCAGATTCAGCCCATAAACTTGTGCAGATATAAACCCCAAAACAAAACAAAATATATTTCAAAAATCATATGATAAATCAAAACAGAGGCCTGGATTTTAATAGTGCAGATTCAATAGATCAAGTCCACGGCATCGGAGATTGTGGAATAGTGAAAAATCACCGCCTTCCACCTCCACCTCCCACCACCAACACCCACCGCCGCCATAACCCAGATCGAAGATTCAACGAAACAACGTGTGTTTCCGGCGAAAGAGAAAGGAGTTGTCGGCCTACTTCCGACGAACTCCGATTGACGATGACAAACCCAGATCGAAGATTCAACGGAACAACGTGGTTTGGTGACGTTCATATTATTTGTCCGGATCTTATTGCTGATCAGAATTCAGTGGGGCGCTGAATTTAGAGATGTTTAGAACTGAATTCACCTCTCGGATCTTGTTGCAGTTCCGTTATCAACCATGAAGTGTTTATTCATATCTCACACTGTGTAAACATGCTTCCCGGATTGTTGTTGGTTGTCTGTAGTGGTGCGGTGGTTAACGGTGGCTTGGAATAAAAAATATGGTGAAGGATAGTTGCATGTGTTCTTTTGATTTTGTTTTTTGAGTTGATAACATAGAGAGAGAGTGAAGAAAGCAGGGGATGACGGCTGCAAATCAAACAATTAGGGTTTCATATAGCAGGTGTGTGAGAGAGAGATAAGAGAGAGTACCGAGTTTTGTTTTTTTAAATATCTTTTTATTTTTTACACAATAGCCCTTTGATATAAGTTTTGTTACACAATAGTGCTTGAGGAGGTGAAAAGACAAGAAATCCCTCATGTGCCTTGCACATGACCAAACTTAACCAAAAAAATTAACTGGGTTGGGTCTAAAGGACAAAACGTGCAAGATTTTGAAAGGTAAAGGACACCGCCTGTCAACTTTTGCGCTAAAGGACAGCGCCTGCAATTTAATGTAAACATAAAGGACAAAACTTGTAATTTACTCTTATTATAATGAATACCCTCAACCGGCATACGAGGAACCTCAAGACTCAATAAGTTCCAAGCTCGATGCCATCATGAATGCTATGAGTGCTCTTACCAACTCACATCAAGCTCTCATGAATTCAAATCAAGAAATTAAAACTGAAATGAAGAAAGAGTTTGAAGTAAGAGATAAAGCTCATGAAGCCTTGGCAAAGAAAGTGGGTCAACTCGCCGAAGAATTGGCTCAACTTAGACGAGACCGAGAGGTGTTGGCTAGTGGTACAATGGTGGAAGGTGATGTGGTGGAAGAGGTTATAGATCTTCCTGAGCAAGAAGTTGAGTGTTTGAACCGAGCGGAAGACATAACACCGCAAGACGAGTCAGAACCGAAAGAAGCCCACGTTCATGCCTATCCTTCTCCCATACTCATCACTCCAACCAACAAAGTTGGGGACGAGGGTTCGGGTATAAGGATTCGAAAGGTAGTATTGCAAGACATTGGCCGGTTTGGTAAGAAGCGACCCGAAGTTGTACATTATGCATGCCGAATAGAAGAAAAAGAGAGTGGATTCGGCATGCCAACTATCGAGCGTATGTTGGAAACTCGGTAGGCAAATGTGCACTTCGACCACCATGAGAGGTAAATCAGGTATGATTGTAGTAGAGTTTGTATTATTATGTGTTTTATTTTATTTTAGTAGTTAAATGAACGTTGTGGGTGTGTTCCCTATATAACCCTCACGAGACCTACTCGTCCTCCCGAGCTATCGGGAGGTTTAAAAGGGCTTGTTGCATAAGCTAAATGCAACCGTGATTCCTACGAAAGTGAGTTAGGTTTGTTGTTGTTGTAAATTATTTTCCACATAAATCAAAGTGAAATAACGTATAGCTCAGTAATATTTTTATAAAAGTGGTAGAACTAGGTAGCTAATAAATTTTGATGGTTGTGAGAAGCATGCTTCTACACAAGGGTTAAGATTTGTAGGTACATTATGTTCGTGGGACGACCGCTTTCTTGAAGAGAAGAAGAGCACACGAGGAATGAGCTCCAAAAAATCAGGTGCATACGTTTCTTTTTACTTTTGATATTTAGTAGCAAATAAGTGGATTGTAAATTGTATTTTATTTTATTTTCCGGGGTGAAATTTTGGGGAGATTAGCCGTGTCACAACCCTTGTGCGTTTTAAAACTCTAGTTCTTACATATTGAGGACAATGTTTGCCTCAAGTGTGGGGATGGGGGAGTTAGTAAAAGTTTTCGATTTTTGACCCGTTCATTTAAACACTACACATTGAGGACAATCTTTACCTCAAGTGTGGGGATGTGGGGGAAAAATTTCAAAAAGTTTTCAAAATTTTTCAAAAATGTCTTTGTTTGAAGCGATCTAAAAAGCACAAGTAACTAAGTCAACGAGGGATGGTACAACCCATTTGGTCTTTTGTCATGGTCAAGTTCGAATTAATAGCACGACGGATATTTAGCGGGTGGTTATTTGGGAATAATTCGCCTAAGAAACTAGTACATTATGCATATCACATACCATACCCTTATACGTGAGGTTTTGAGCCACTTTTATACCATAGATTTACATATACATGTTTCTTTGTTTGAGTGGACCATTGGTCGCGTATTGTAGAACTTGCAACTTTTGATACGTTTGAGACCATAGACCGAATACAAGCACGAGAATGATTAAGGCGTTAGGTAAACCTTTTTCTTTTACACCATTTATCCATACTTACCCAAATAAATCCCCTAGTCGCCCACTTTGAGCCTAATCCTTTCGTTTGACCAACCCATTTAGCCCATAACCGTTAAACCTTTTCTTTTAAACCCGTGTGATGAAAATTCGATTGTAGGATTATTTGTTTGTATAGTTGTGTTTGCAAAAAAAAAAAATCAATCAGAAAATGTTGCGAAAAAAAAAGGAAAATTGTTGAGAAAAATACAAAAATATGAAGTTAGTAGTTGTTGAATAAAAGGCTAAAGTTGTTGCCTTGTATTTGATGTTTATAGTTTAGTTTAGTTTAGTTTAGAGTAGTCGTTTGTAATAAAAATCGAATTTTCATCACCTTAGCCATTTAAAAAAAAAACATCCTATTCCATACCCTTAACCTAGCCCCGTTACAACCCTCCAAAGACCTTTTGACTTGTGCTTAGTATTCGTGTTCGGTGGTGGGGAATGATTGAGTTGCAAGCCTATGCGGGTACGTGTTCTAATCGGTTTGAGTGATTATTTCAAAAACGCTAATGCATCAATTATTAGCCAATTTTAAACCGAGTGGAGAGAACATTGTGAGGGATGTGCATGATTTATTGGTTTCAAGGGCGGGTTAATCTTGGATAACCATTTTATATGTGATTATTCACTTTACCGTTAGATATTTTGTAAATTGTAAAAAGTTTGAACCGGGTATGACTTTAGATCTTAACCTTAGTCTCGGGAATGGGACGTGTGTTTATCGTTCGACCCACGTGAAAGTGAAAAGCAGATTTGCTTGAGGGCAAGCAAATGACAAGTGTGGGGATGTGATGGGTTGGTAAATTTCCAAAGCTTACCGTGTTTAATTTTACCGATTTATGTGAAATTGAGTTTTAGAATACACTACTTTGATATGGTTTGTATTTTGCAGGCCTTGACATGTTTAAGGTGTATTTTGGAAGCTTAATGGATCTTGGGAATGAAGTTAGGAAGAACGGGAGCGAAAAACGGAGCTAAACGGCGAAAACCGGACAAATACTTCTGATACCGGCGTCCCAGACGCTGGTCCCCAGCGTGAATTTGGGGAAAACTTTAGTTAAAACCCCATTTCGAATACCTAACTGGGGGACTCCATTCTGGACTTCCAGAGGCGAATTGGAGACATTTTTGAAGGTTTCATTCGATCCACTATCATATTCCATCAAGTTTTGAAGATTAATCATCAACCATGAGTGGCTAATTTCTTCAAGATCATCCCCGGGTGAAAGGTTGTGAGTTTTCTAGGGTTTGCTTTTTCATGCTTTGGTTTGATATAAACATTTTGTAATCTTTTGATTAAAATTGTGCGGATTGATTCTTAGTATTGTTTTGAACTCGAAATTGTTAAGATTTTCTTGCATCATTGACATTAAGAGATGATTACTACTATGAGTTTTGATTCGTGCTAGAGTTTGTTCATTGTTCTTGATTAGTAAAGCATACTATTGTCTCATACTGTGATGGTTATCTTGCACCGGTTGCGTATGATAGACGATTGTTGATGTCTAAGATTAGGTTTTCAATTTACAAACTCAAGAAATCATTGGTGTTCATAAAATAATCAAAGCATTCATGTTAAATAACTCTAGATACTTATTAATCCGAAACCCGGGTGTGATTCGTTTTCTCATATATTATTCTTAGCTAATCAATTAAGTTTTTCAATTTTAGTTAATAAACCGTTGTTTTGGATAATAACAATTTGTCGGTTCACTCCGACTCTTTTTAAATCAAACCATCTTATAAAAAATTAGCAAACTTCATAATCACATTGTACATTTTTGTAAATAGTCTAACAAGTCGAACAGGTCGTGCGATACTGACCACATGCTCTTCGTGGATACGATACCCGACTTACCCTAGCTACCTAGGTTTAATTGGGTTTTTGACTGACCGGGACGACACGGTCACGTCAGCAAACACAGGCTTCTACCACTTCATCGGACACAAATGTTGTAAACAATGGTAAATCAACTATCGCTAGGATAAACATAACTTATTAAAACAGACAATACCTTTCAACAGTGGATGAATTTTTATCCAAACAGAAGTTGATTTAAAACATCAACAAATACTATGAAAACACTGATGATTAGTTTTAAATTGATTTTATATATTAAGACTTATGATTATGATGCAATAATAACCTTAGAAAAGCATTGTCGGACAGCCTCTTTGGCTGTCACATCAGCTTTTCTTATGTCACCGCAGTTGTTTTCCACAAACTTTTAAGAGTTTTTAAAAATATTTAAAAAATAGCTATTTTTTAAGAATGGAGTTTTGATGTTTTGAAGACATTTTACAAAGATCCGTTGGGCAATAATAGATGTTCAGAACTTCTGTTGTGTTAATGGTTGACAATTCTTTGGAAACCGCTGTTGGCAATAATAGATGTTGGCAACAGTAGCAACTCAACAGTCGTTACATAAAACAAAAATTATGAGAACAAAGAATACCTTTCAGCAGTGGATGAATATTTAGCCAAACAGATGTTTTAAAAACAGTTGTTTTCAACAGACTTTTAAACATTTTTGACAAAAATTTTTTTTAAAATAGCTATTTTTTAAGAATGGACTTTTGATGTTCTGAAGACATTATGATGCTTTAATCATCAACAGACGATGATTTCAAGCAGTTGTTATCTTTTGGTAAAATTTAATTTTAACAGACCTTTACAATAGCAGATATCAACTCTAACAACTGTTGATGCTAAAATTAGTAAAAATAAAATGTTCCACAAATATTAATAGAATTAAAATTTATCTATGACACATGAGGATAGATCAACAATTACATCAAGTATTGAACAACGAAATTTAATAATCTAAAGACAATGATTTCAAGCAGTGGCTCTCTTTTGGCAAAATTTAACTTTAACAGACCTTTACAATAGCAGATATCAACTCTAACAACTGTTGTTGCTAAAATTAGTAAAAATAAAATGCTCCACAAAGATTAATAGAATTAAAATTTATCTTGGACATATGAGGATACATCAACAATTACATCGAGTACTGAACAACGAAATTTAATAATCTAACAACAAAAATTAAGAAATTTTAGCTTCAACTCCATCGAGTACTGAACTTCTCTATGTATATCTTTAAGCATCGCCATGAACTCCAAGTCTCTATCACCGCACTCTATATTACTGACAATACAAAGGTCACGTACGGTAGTTGAAGGCATCGCCATCAAGGATCTGGACACCTGGTCTCTCGTAAACAGACCAAGATGCAGTCCATCAAAACACCTCTTCATCTCTTGAAGAGTAGCCCTATCCTCATATACTTGATCCTCAACTTGCTTGATAAAGCGATACTTTAAATCATCAGTGTCTACAGAAGGGTATGATGACATTTTAACTTGTATATTTCTTCAAGTCTGATGTAAAAGAAGGATATTATGGTAGTAAAACATGATGAAAAACAAGTGAACTGACAATCATATTATATAGTGAAATAGCTAACAGCCCAAACGTCAGACTTAATTTCACCGCACCATTAAACTAATCTTGGAGGCAAAAACGTGTACATTTAATATAAACATATAAATTCATATATTTCAAAACAGCAGCTATTTAATGCAAAATCTTTCAAAAGATGCATTAACTTCTTCATTTACCATAAAGATGCATTTTAAACACTATAAAAGACTGATGATTAGGTTGATTCAAAACATCAAGAATTGTGTTTTAAAAACATGTCCTCTCAAAAAACAAAGTTGGAACACAACTGACCTAATGAAGAACCAATATATAAAATCGACATCATCAGTGATAATAAATACAAGAAAACCTGGAGCAGCATCGGATTGCTTCATGATGTCCTCCACTCTCCTACATCAGACTTCAAGAACAATGCAGAAGAATTTCCCACTGCTCGCTCGAAAAAAACAAAGCTGAAATATATCAACACTTTAAAATAAAAATTATCAACATTATTAACAATTTAAAAGAATCCACAACCCTAAATAACCCGCAATTGATTGCTTGAATTTTAAACAACTCTGATTAGGCTGAAATATAAAGCGGGAATCAGAATAGATCAGTTCAGAATTTAAGATTCAAAATTACAGAAAAAAACATACTCTCAATGATGTTGCAACAATGATGTTGGAAAAATTATGTGAAGTACAAAAAGCTGTAATCGGAGATGAACATACTTAATATGGAAATTATGCATTCTGCAACAATCTATCTATACTTTCTATAAAAAGAGAAAACCAAGTGACAGAAGAAAAGCTGAGGTGAAACAGAGCTTCAATGAAACAACGATGTTGGAAAAATGATATTGGAAGGATAATGTGTAAACAGAGTCAACAAATGTTCGAACAAAGAACTATAATCGGAGATTAACCGGCTCAATCATGAGAGCTATGCATTTGAGTAAGAGAGATATGATCGCAAATATGAGTGAGAGAGATAAATTGAAATTTGAATGTGGAGCCAAATTCATATATGTTATTTATAGGGAGCCAGATTCATATGTAGTTTGAATTTTGAATTTGGATCCAGGATTTTAAATTTTGAATATGGGTAGAAGTTATGGGCAGAGGTTTGAAGTGTGTATAAACAGTTGCCCTTTTGTATGTGGGCAGAGGTTTGAATTTTTAATAATGGACAGACCTTTGAAAGTATAGATGTGGACCAGACCTTTGAAAGTTAAAGTGATTTTATATATTAAGGTTTATGATGCAGTAATGACATAAGAAAAGTTTTGTTAAACAGCCTCTATGACTGCCATCTCAGCTTTTCTTATGTCACTTGATTTTTTTCCTTTTATAAAAACTAAAGATTGTTAGTATAATATATTATTGGGTAAAAAAGAGCAAGTTACAAAGTTGGACCTCCTTATGACTAGGGATTACTAACATTAAATATCACCCCCTTCCATATGGCTTGAATCATGTTCTTTGCTTTTTTCTTTAAAAAAAAAAAACCTCTTACCATGTAAATTATAATTATCAATGGACTAATTATTTTTTTTTTTTAAGAATGGTAACTCATATGCTCGTTTAATGTACTACGTCTATCACAGGGATTGAATCTTTACAACGTAGAAAAACAAAGTTTTATCCAATATTTTGGTACCGCTGCGGAAAAAAGCCCTTAAGCCCTTTGGTGACTAATTATTCTAATCACAAATGTGATCGTGAGTTTTGACGGTAATTATAGTTAAAAGGATTACTATTAAAACTGTTTTTACATGTCAATTTAAACATATTATTAATGTTTATCTATATTGTTTTAAATGAAATTCAGTTGATTGAAATAGTCAACTTTGTATTTTAATCATAGTCGGTAATGTGTGTGTTGTAGGCATGTTGCTATGCACTTCAACTTGAAATATAAAACACCTATTATTGTTAACTTAGAGCAATAAACTAAGACGCTAATCAAATTATTAAAAAGTCACATTTGCACAAGAAATAATTCGTTGATTTTTAATTTTATTTTTTTAATGACAAGCTTACTCACTCTTAATTTACATCATAAACTACTACTTGCTTTGGATTAAATCTTAGACCTCCACTTATGAGAAAAAAAGTCTCTACCAAATGAGGCTCACGTTATATTCAATTTTATAGAAGATGTTTTGAAAACCAAATCAATGATGCAGTAGTATTATATTATGTTAACATGCTAATGGTCGTCATCAATGTCTCAAAATACACATCAGTTGTTGATTAAAAAATGTTTTATAGTTGGCGGATTTTAATTAAGTAATCGATCGGATGGTCTTTTTTTAACACGTAAATTACCTAAATCACATAAATGATAATATATCCTAAAGAAATATTAATGTATATAGTCATGGGTTTAATTAAAAGGATAACTTTAAAGAATAACAAGCGACTTTTAAATCTGTTTCAATAAAATAACTCAACTTTTTTTCTTTGTAATAGTGTGATTTATTAACTATTCCAGATTTCCAGTCTTATGCAATTATTAAAGTCACTCGAGTGTGATTTATTTACTCTTTTAGTCTTATACAATTATCAAGTTAGCAGGTTAGCGTCAAGTTTCCTAATTTTTTTTTTTTTATAATTTTTACTTCTGGTGTGGTAAATATGTAGAGAAGTGGACTTGTTCATGTTTATTAACTATCCTAACACCTCCCCCAACTCCTCTTAGCCACCCTCCTCCGGTTACCCGCTCCTATGAATACAACATTTCCGATCATCCTCTCTGACGAATATATTTATGATCGTCTCCTCCTGCAACTATATATATAAAAAACAAGATAACATAATTTCCGACCTTTTATCTGTGAGATTCACTTGTTGTGTTATTAATTCCTCTATTGATTTGGGGGGCATATATTGTAATATATACTTTCAACGTCCAATGGTGATGTAACATGATTGTTTGTTGAAGCCGTTGGTTGTATTTCATTTTTCAAAACCTGTAGATATCAAAATCTTCGCCTACTAGATTGAAATCTTTAATAGGTTTTAGTACAACATTTCACTTGGAGTTTGCACGATGTATATTTGGAGGTAGATGGATATTTTGCCATATATTCGATCTAGCTTTCATTGAATGATTGGTGATGTAAGTTAACTGTAATTGATGAAAGAAAGAGTGTTGGTCTTGTTGCATATGCACATGAGGGATTGATTGGTCAACATGATCTGTCTAGTTGTTCAACTGCTGACTGAGTGACTGAATTATATATGCATGGTATGTTGTTGCATATGTATGTCTAGCAACTGAAGTCCGTCTAGTCGATTATAAAAGGAGTAAATCTACATCTTATGCGAGCATAAAAGAAACAATGAATTCTTGTGTATATCAACTTCATATGCATTTGTTGTGTATAATTAATTACCCAGCTAACTAATGGAAGTCAGCCAAAAGTGTAACATATATATGCTTACAACTTATTATTATTATTATTATTATTTATTATTATTATTATTATTATTATTATTATTATTATTATTATTATTATTATTATTATTATTATTCGTATTTTTCTTTATGTATTTGAGTTATCATTTTTCGTGAATATGTTTGTGAGGGTGGTACCAATGGAAATGAAGACCTCATGTTTGTGTTTAAGGCCAGGTTTGGGAAACCATGCATCTAGGGTAACCATTACTACTACTCATCTGACGTTCAACATATAATTATTGACTTTTTATATTTATATTTTCACCCTCCCTCTTGGCTAATATCATAATAATACCCTAGCTTCTTGTCTTATTTAATTCACACAAACATTAATACACAAAGTAACCAAACTAGCTATTCTTTTTGGGTCATGTGAATATTAATTGTTTGTAGCTATGCTGGAGCACCTTCATAGCCCTGACATATCCCCACACGTTTGATACATAACTAGTAGTCACATATCATTAGGAGGGACCTTGTTGGTTATCAGCCCAAGATCAAACACACAAAGTTTAATGCTATATTTCTTGCTTAAATGAAAAATGAGAGTACAAGAGATATTTATTCTACGTACACTGCTAATGCTATTTATAATGAAAAACATAAACAAACACATGCTAAAATAAACCCATGTTCTCCTGTTATTTTGGAACAAACCCCATGTTAACTTCCAAACGTCCACTTCCAGGAAACTCGGTCAACATGGACCAAATATTCTGCTGACCCATTCCAGCTCCATGACCCATGGTTCTAACCCGTATCCATGCTCTAGTGACCCGTTTTCTACTTGGCAACTCATTTAACCACTACCGGTATCCTACTCAACCCGTACTTGACCCGTAAATAACCCGCAACATCAAGATTACCCAACAGACCTCTCTTTATTGGTGGTTAACTGAAAAATAAGAATTGGATCATGTTTCGCAAACCTGCTTGCTATGGGTAGTAACAGAATTTTTGGTTGTGTGGGTGGTGGGCGACCTGGATTACTAATTGTGGAGAATTGCATTCAAGAACGTGTTGATGTGAATAAATTCATGTACACGAACAAAAATAGATATTTGACATGCGTCAGATGGTTATGGTAATGATTTTTGTTCGATATGCCTATAGGATATACCATACCTGAAAAACTAATGTGATTTTTCTCAACAATACTAAATATATAAAACATGTATTATGTAAATCTAAATGATGTTGATGTAGAATGTTAGTTGTTACTTACTTTTTCAATATAAAAGTAAAATAAGTTTGAATAAGAAAAGGGTTGAAAACTAGTCGGCCCCACCTTTACACCCTCTCCCTCCCCTTTCCCCGCATGCGGCAACTATTGACGGCGGCACTCACCCCGTGCAGCAAAACCTTTTGCCGCGACCACCCTAATGGAATGCTTTGTTCATGCCTGAAAAAGTTGTCAGGATCAAACTCAGTTTTCACCTTCACCAACCTCATGAAATTATCTTTAAAATACCTTCTTCCCCATGAACTTGCCTTGACAACACTTGTATTATCACCGTTCTTTTCATTCATTCCAAGGTCCAGATCTCTGTAATTCACATAAGCTTCTCTTGGATCCTTTGAAACATACTGACCCATGTACTTGTAAAACTTTCTGATCCACTTGTAATGCTTCTTCATTGCATCTTTACTATCCCCAATCCAACTGTTGACATACTGAATCTTGAAAAGAACCCCATTTCTATGAGGAAATGGTGTTGCTGATTCTGGAATCCGCCCCATCATTCCTCCATATGGATTCCACACCATGAGTGGCCTTTCTTCTTGTAATAGTCTCTTCCAAATCCCTTCCATTCCTGTTTCCCGGATCGGGGTTTTAACAAAATCTGATTTAGCTTTGAACTGGCTAATAAAAGCTGGTTTCGCGGTGAGTAGGAAGGAGGCCGGGACGGTTTTGGGGAAACCTGCAATGAACATGACGGATTCGATCCAACTCATTTCGAAACAGTCGGTTTTATCCAGACCCAACTCGGGAAAACTTCGGTTCATGATCTCTAAGAGCCGGTCAACTCCTCCTAGGAAGAGCGCATTGTAAGATGTACTTATGGTTCTTTTAGTTGTGTTTGGTAGATTCATGTTTTGGATTAATACTCTCATGAAAAGATCATCATCAATTTGTGGGGCCACATATTGCCATTTGTAAAGAATCTTAGTGGCACCTTGTTCCAATGTTCTTGGAACATTGAAAACTGTGACAATGCTAGGAACGGGGACGAGTTTTAGTTTCCATGAAACTATAACTCCATAACTCCCCCCTCCACCACCTCGGATCGCCCAGAAAACATCCTCGCCCATTGATTTTCTATCCAGGATTTCACCTTTGGCGTTGATGATTTTTGCATCAAGCGCGTTATCGACTCCTAGCCCGTATTTCCTCATCATGGAGCCGTACGCACCTCCTGTGAAATGACCACCAACGCCGACGCTTGTGCAAAGCCCTCCCACGACCCCGTGTGTTTTGCTCTTCTCTGCAACTCTATAATAAAGTTCACCAACTGTGGCACCTGCCTCAACCCAAACGGAATTGTCTTCAAGATCAACGTTAATGGCACGCATCTTCGACAAATCAATAAGAACAAACGGAGGGTCCATAGCGGACGTGTAAGAGATCCCTTCATAATCATGGCCTCCACTTCTAAATTGGAGTTGAATCTTGAGCTTATTGGCACAAATAACGGCGGTTTGAATATGACTTTCATTCAAGGGGGTGAAAATTAGCTCGGGTTTGGGATTTGAAGGGGTTATGCAACGAAGATTTTCCGCTGTTGAATTGAGAATGATCGTGTAGTTAGGGCTTTGAGGGGTGAAGAAAGTGTTGGGGGTTTGGATGATAGAAAGACATTCATGGAAGTTGTGTTGAATTTGGTTTGAAGATGAAAATTGGGCAAGTGAAGATAGTATCAAAAGAAATATTGAAGGGAGAAAAAGAGTCATTTTTGTGACAAGTTTTTAGAGGGGCAAGGGTGTTGAATATTTATATATCAACTTTGTTTGACCTAAGCATACATGCACATGGTGCATTAATTACAAAGTTTGATTAGTTAAGGGAGCGAATTAATAAGTTATATTACTAAATAAACAGAATATATACATAATAGCTTGTTTGTTTGGTGTGTAAAAAGATAATAAATAGTTGTAAGCATCATGTCATGGTATATGTATATGATGAGTTCGGGTCAAATTTACAAAGGAATTTTCGTATAACATGTAGAAAGAATTTGAACTACTATAAAACTTTTTCAGTGGTTAAGATTATCTTTGATAAAAGTTTATTGAAATGGAAAAAGAAATTTATATGTTGACCTTTTTTCCATTTAAATTTAGTTTCATCAATTTTTAAAACTCAAATCATTCTTATATGTTTTTAGGAAAGTTCAATGCATTACAATGATATCTCAAAGTTGTCTTGATCAGAGATATAAATGATTTATGCATTACAATAGTGTTAAGTGTCTACAACATATTATAGAGTTCTCATATTGCATATTTTATACGTTTAGCATGCAAAAATGAACTTATATAATACATATAATATGTATTCAGGCGGTTGCTTTAATTTTTACCAATTGGGTGATAGTATATTGACAAAGATAATTTTTTTAAAAACATTTAGGAATGAAAGGTCTTGGTTCAAATCCCATATAGAGAATTAAAGAAATTTACTTAAAAAAAGGCAGTTGCTTTTTAAAATTCAGTTATTGTTGTCACCACATGTTGTATCATTAAGTCAACATAAAAACCTTAACCATCCCATCACATAAGTTGCTTTATTAAATTAACTACCTTTATCATCGTGGTCGTGTTACGATAAACTTCTTTTGTCATTTAGTATGTGTTGTTTACATGTGTTTTTAAATTATTACGAGCGTGTTGTGTACAAAACCGCTGACAAGAATAAAAAGAAAATATAGAAAAAACACTAAAAGGCAACCGGAAAAAAATCAACCAAAAAAGTTGTATGGTAATAATGTTGTTCGTATGAAACCCGTGGTCAGAGATGAGCAAATGGTATACCGGTACCGAATTTCCCAAACCGAAAGCTCTTTAATACCAATTCGTTACCGACTTTTGGCGTTCCTGCCTCCTGGTACCGGTTCGCTACCGGTTTTTACTTTCATATACATGTACTGTAACCGGTATTTCCGGTACCAGTACCGATTCGGTATCGGTTGGCGAGCTCATCCCTACCCCTGGAACTAAAAAAAAGAAATCATTAAAAGTTGAAGAAAATCAACAACAAAAAAGTTGTACGATATCGTTGTTGTTCGTACGGTACCCGTGATCAAGTATGGGCAAATGGTACCGGGTAGCAGTACCGAATTTCCCGAACTAAAAGATTTTCAATATAAATTTGGTACCGACTTTTGACGTTTTCTATAACAGGCTGGTGCCAGTTTTTACCTTCATGTACCGATACCGAACAGAACCATACCAGTATTTTGATAGAAGATGGATAAATGATTGCCACATGGCAAGTATTGAATGGTGCAGGTAGTATTCATTAAGTTGGTTTTTTAATATATAGATAATTAAATAATAAGTAATGAACTAAAAAGAAAAATATAAAAATAATAGTAAATTTTAAAATCTCTCTCTCTCACACACAGCATATTTCTATGAAAAGTTTTTCATCAACTTACTATGTACATTAAGACTGAATAGTGCAGCTTCTTGGCTTTTGCCTAACCGTTTTCATTCCATTTGGATGTATTGAATATTAAATGTGATTATGCCATTACTTAAAAGAATTTGCCTTTCAAAGAAAGAAAAAGAAAAAGTTACTTAAAAGAATTTTAATAACTTTGAAACAGCTCAAAGAAAAAACATTCTGGAAACTCAGATGAGAGTTCTATTCAATATTTACAGCTTTCTCATACGGACACAATGCATGTAATACTATAATTTCAGAACAATATTAACTTGTAAACTACACAAAAACACGGTATGAATATATGCAGTTCTTGTAAAACTATTCAATTTTCAAAATAAATACAAAGACAAAAAAAAAAAAAAAAAAAAAAACCTTATATTCATAATATGAATATGTACATATAATGTGAATGCAACAATTCTTTGAAAAGATCCGAACACATTGACATGTATATTACACTATTTTATAAACGGTCAACATACTGATACACCAGCTTTAAGTTAATGCAAAGGAAGACAAATATAAACAATTTTAGCAAAGAGAAAATTCTAAAGGAAAAACAAGTGAAATTTCCGGCAAAACGGGGCGTGGCTTAGGGTATGAAAATTGTTTAGTAATCAAATGAGAGAGTAGTGGGATGAGAAAAAAATTGTTTATCAATGGACTAATTTTTGTTATATATATTTTTTCAATGAGAACTCATACACTCATTAAATTTACTAATAAATTATTTCTTTTTATACTATGGGGATTGAATATTCATCACTTGAAAAGCTAAAACCTTATCTAACATATTGATAGTTTGATACCATAGACCAAAGACCCTTTAATGACTAATTATTCTAGTAGCAAATGTGATCTTGAGCTTTGATGGTAATTATAGTTAAAAGATTACTTTAAAAGATTACCTTAACTGTTTTCACACTTAAATCCAAACGTATTATTAATATTTATCAATATTGTTTTAAAGGAAATTCATTAGATTGAAATAGTATTCAACTTTGTATTTTTAATCATAGTCGGTAATGTGTTTTTTTTAGACACGTTGCTATGCACTTCAACTTGAAATATAGAATACCTTTTTTTTTTTTAAAGGTGAAGATCGATTGAAAACCCACTATCGACTGCGCTTCAATCCTTTTTATCGGAAGTACAGTCACCCGGGTTCGAATGAGGGGGAGTGCAGTGCAGAGCCCTTCCTCGCACCTCGCGAAAACTTAATCCCGACTGCCAGGTTCGAACTCGTGACCACAGTCAGGAACCCCACCAAGATGGGTAAACCTTATCACCTCACTGTCTCGAAGTATTCATTATTCGGCTTTTTTTTTAATGATGTTCTTAATTTACACCAAATTAATCCTAAATTACTCTTTGCTTGGGATTGAACTCAAAACCTCTCCCTAAGGTAGTGTTTGGTATGAATGAATGAAAGGTGTAATGGAATGAATCATTTTGATGGAATGAAAAGAAACATGTTTGGTTATCATCTGGTAATGGAATGGAGCATTCCAAAGGAATGTAACTCCTTTCAAATATAACAATTTCCATTACTTGATAAGGGGGTGTTTTTTTTTTCATTCCTTAAGCAATGGAAAGAAATATATTATTATTATTATTGTTATTATTATTATTATTATTATTATTATTATTATTATTATTATTATTATTATTATATTAATACTAATATTAATATATATCAAAAATTTTATTAACTTTTTTACCATTAATATATTATTTATTATTATTATTATTGAAGCAATTATATTTTTGTTGTTTTTAATACAATTGTGTTTCGTTACTTCGTCTTTTTTGTCTATCAAATTGTACAAAGTAATGATTCATTCTATTCACATATGAGTAACCAAACATCACAATGGAATGGAATGATCCATTTCATTCTGTTGTCCATTCCATTACCTCGTTCATTCCATTCACTCATCCATTCTATTACCTGATACCAAACAGACCCTAAGTGACAAAAGTTATTACCAAGTGAGCTAGCCTCACACTGGCAATTCACCATTCGTTGATTAAAAGATATCGAGTAAACTGCTAAAATGATCCCTGAGTTTTGGTCACTTTTTCTACTTTAATCCAAAACTCAAATCTTTTGAAGCTGGGTCCATGTGGTTTCAATTTTGTTGTCATTTTCATCTAAAAGCAAAACCTAGTCAGATTTTTCAGTTAACATCCAGATTTATCAATGACCAAAACATGTTGAAAATGATCAAAACCTTTGCCAGTGACCAACACCATATTGAGAATGATCAAAACCTATTAAAAAAAACTGGATGTTAACTGAAAAATCTAACCAGGTTTAGCTTTTGGATGAAAATGACAACAAAATTGAAACCACAGGGACCAAGATTCAAAAGGTTTAAGTTTTGGATTAAAATGACAAAAGTGACCTAACCTCAGGGACCGTTTTAGCAGTTTACTCAGAGATATATTAGGTTGGCGGACTTTAACTTTTCTTTTTGAAAGACGCACTGTATATAAATGACACATTCAGTTACTAAAAAAAACTAACATGGCTAGTAAAAAACTAACTTGGCAAAAATCTAAAAAAACTAACCTGGCTAGTAAAAAACTAACGCGGGAAAAAGCACAAACGGTTACATATTAAGGGTTACATATTAAGGAGTTGATTTTTCAACCACTTAGTCCACTTAATATTACACTTGCTATTCTAACTAGAAAACCGCAAAAACGACAAAGACATAATCGAATAAAAAAGAGTATGCTTATTGCCATCGTGACAATTGAAAACTTCATTATTACGAACTCTCCAAATACTCCACAAGGCTGTTAAAACAATAGTTTCAATAATGATCTTCTTATGTTTTCAAAAGCTAGCCAAATCCAACTAACCAACGATCGAATGCGAGGATCTAGATGTCGGAATCGAAATATATATCCACATGTCAATGTCATTCCAAGCTCAACTAGCCACACTACACCCACCAAAAATACGATCCAATGACTCAACCGTCAAAAAACAAATAGACTGAATTTCACAACTTAAATTGATTCTTGTCGGAAGACGATTTAACAACAATCTCAACACAAGAATATTCACTTTCTTTGGCATATATTTATTCTACCTCGTAGCATGATTCCTATACGGGATAGTAACATAATCAATGTATTTTCTAACTCTTCTAAATTAAAATCCAACACCCACTTATCATCTAAATGAAAAAGGGTTAGATCCCCCATAGCCATTATTAAATAAGCTAACTAAGAGGATTTCAAACTGCCCCTTTCCGCCATTCTCCAATCCCGGGAGAGAAGAGACAATTTCATGAGAAAGGGACGAGCGAGTGAGAGATTGGGAAAAAAAAGAGGTAGGCCTTCTGAGCGGTCATTTAGGGGCCTTGTTAGCGAGCCATCATTCTTCCCTAAGCTGCCAGAGTCCGATCGAAGCGAGCAAGAGATAGAGGAATCATCGCTCATAGATGTGAATTGAGAAAGCAAGCCCTAATTCTTTTTCATCTCCTTGGGCAAGACCAATTATAAGTCGACGTCTTAACCTGACTTCCTAAGCTCAGTTGATTGTTGAAGCAGTAGCTCTGGATCGAGAGCAGGATGCTTACTGTGGGTATTATGAAAAGGGGAAAGGCTTTTTTTATAGAGAGAGTTATAGGAGAATGGAAGACCAAAGATACCCAACTCATATCATACAAGAACTTACCATCCAACAAATTCACAAATCGCTTATGTTAGCATCTTCATTATTCTCCAAATAAAACAAACTATGAAATCAAGAACATAAAGGCACATCTCCCTGCCAACCCTTCTTCCAGAACGTATTATTCCCAACTTTCCTTCTAATTGAAGATAGGGATAATGTCATCACTATGTAAATCACGAATAACTCTTAAATTTTAGGCCAAATTCTCGTGATTGTGCTGCTAGAAGCCATACCAGTTTCATCCAACTTATCCCCATAAATATTTTTAGCACCTGAACCCATAACGAATTTTGACACTAAACAAAATTCCATCGGCATTCATACAACATAGCCCGATTAAGACTCGATAAAGTACCAATCTCCAAACCACCTTTAGATTTTTCAGCTTGCACCGACTCCCATTTTATCCATGAAATCTTCCTAGACTCCTCATCCCCTCAAAAAAAATCATGTCCTCACTAACTTAATTTTTTTTGCCATAGCATGTAATTAAAAAAAGACAAATAATAGTTGCCAACTAAACTAAGAACCAACTAAATGAACAATGACATCCCCTCCACGTAAAGAAGATTGGCTTTTCATTAAGAAAGCATCTTACCAAATTTATGAATGATGACACCAATCCAAAATAAACTGGCTTTATGAAAGTTTAGCTTTAACCTAAACGTTAAATAAAAGCAGTTAGGAGCACAACAACAACAACAACAACAACAATAATAAAACATAAATGTAAAGTAAATTAAATACGTAAAAATACCCTCCCCTAACTTGCTTTTTACCCTCAAAAAGTAAGCCTTTAATTCAAGCATTGACCATTGTCGTCTTGTTCAGGTTCCTCATTGCCTTCCATATCAATTATAAAAAGTGTTTTGTTTTGCACTTATGTCCCATAACGAACCTTTCTATGCACCAAAAAATTCATTTTTTTACCTTTTTAACTAGAGTTCCTCACCTCTCAAGCGTTTTGTGTTGATAGTTTTTGTGACACCCCGATATTTATTGATCAAATCCTAAGGTGACACGTGTCTAAAGATCCTCCAAATAATTCACGAAGTCAAGGGGCTAAAGTTGCTTAAAAGCAAATTTTTGGGTACATTCGAAGTCCTTGCGGACTATATTAATATATCCCCTTGCGGTTCACAAGGGGTCCCCAGACAGCAAAAACATCACTGGCAGCAGCAGTTGCCATATTTTTACCACCTCTTTTCACTTGTGCCACTCTATTCGCTAGTCTTGACACGTCCATGGAAACTGAGCAACCTTTTAACACCTCAGGGACACTTGTCTTAAGATCCTTGATCTCTCTTGACTATAAATAGCCCATTAATCACTCCATTTGACTCACACCATTTAAAAACACTCTAAAAAGTCCTAGTATAACTTCTTCTCTTTTGCATTCAAGCTCCTCCTTTGGGTGTTTTCAGAAGTCCTCTTAAGCAAGTAAGTTCTCTTTCGTTAGCTCTTTCCATAGCATTCAGTTTTGTAGTCTAGTTTCGTTCAGAATTGTCAATAGTTTGACTTTTTGTTGACTTTCGATTCTAACCACTTTGGTTAAATCAATTTCAAACTAAATACACCCAAGTGATCATCATAATGTAAGGTATAATACCCTGTATTTATAGCACGTGATCATCACGTCTTAATGGGTCAAATGACAAGTCAAAATTATATATCTAAAAAGTCAAAACGCAATTTTATGTAAATATCCAAGAATGATTTTAAAGCATATATAATCTAATATTTTGACATCAAAACTGTTCGTACAACATGATAAAATATATTTTAACATGTTAGGCTTGTCGTGAACCCATTTGACCATCTGAACCCATTTTTACACATACGACTCGTTAAAATGGCATAAACCATATAAACAAGTTGTAACAGGTCGAAACCTTCCAAAACACTTTCAAATCAGAACCTAAGGTTACATAAACCATATCACACTAGACTCTTCACTCGTATGGTTATAAACTATATTTAATCCGGCCAATGCTTAATCTAGCATAACCGAGCTTAAATCCATGTTAACCGGTCAAGTCCAAAGGACTCATAATGACCCGTAAACAATTCTAATGAATAATATTTCCATTCACTCTGGACTATAAAGCCTCCCAGTGATCGCAGTGTAGGATAATAAACTTTGAATTTGGTTATGTTAAAGAACCAAAGACGTTGTGAGCATAGTTAGCACGGGTAAATACTTTTTAACCAGTTTTAGTATATAAAACTTGGGATATGGAACAAAACCACTTGGTATGAGTATTGCAATGGGCAAATGATTTCAGAATGTTGATAACCTGATTTTATTCCGTGTTGCTTGATTAACATAAAACATTTGGGAGTTAACAGTACCGTATTCGGGCGTCGCGATTCATTTATTATAATGACCAATAAGTGCGGGGTGTAGGCATACACCTGATAGACACAAAATATATGGCATGTATATTAATCAAAAGCCGATTTTGAACACTGGATCCTGAATGTGACAAGAATGTAAATCTGATAACAAGAAAAATCCCAATGACTCACAAATGATTTTAAAAGTTTTACAAATGAGTAGGTTAATTGTATTTACCAACGAACGCTGGCGTATTTTTAAAGATTAACATACAAGTGACAAACCTCAATAGTAGGTTGGATAAGGCTCGGTCAAAAGCATTGGAATTTGCGACTCCATGGCAAAAGACTTATGATGTCTCAAGTCCATTATATTTAAGATCCTACCTTTGGGATACTTATATCGAATATTTTACATTATATAGTTTTAATATAATTTGACTCTTTCGATACGTGTACTTTAATACATAAACTCCTTATTTCCATTGCATTGTGAAACTGGTATACAATCATCACGTTCAATGCAATGGAAATAAGGAGTTTCCGGTATATAAACCAGTGGCCCAGTGACTCTTGTTGGATCTGGCAGCAACAAAAGTTTTGAAGCATTAACCAGAGGTGTAATCTTCGCAGATTCATTCTCATTCTTGACAAGTCACGACCTATCCTCCAAACCCGTGACTTAATTCATCAAGTTTGTATTGTTGATATCTTGAATTCTCGCTAAACAATACGCCTCATGCAATGTCCATGGTTTGAACATCTTTACATGTCCTTTGATTTCAGGTTTAAACCATTTAAGTTACAAGTTAACAGCATAATCTTCGCTAATAGTCACCTTGTTCAGCTACTATGAAAGGAACTATTGTACTCCTTTAATGAATCTGTTTGGGTAAGCGACACGATTTCTTCCATTGCATCTTCAAACATGGCATTGGAAAAAACGGGAACTGATGGCCCGAACATTATCTTCTCATAGCAATTCAGCCACGGTAACACCTCGTGTTTTCATAAACGATTAATGCCACTCGATCGCAACTTCGTTGATATGTATGATTGTGTGCCTAATTTTAGATTTTCGGGGGTCTCATCGATGCTGAAGAAATGTTCACAACGATAGATCCACACATCTGCATTCTCGCCACTGAACCGAGGGAACTCGACCTTCCCTACTCATAGCTGACGATTACTCGATCTTTGGTCTCTATGTCACACCCCGATTTCCACGTGTCTCACCGGTGGGCCCGGTGGGGGATTACCGTGACGTAGTTGGCAACATTATAGTCAAACCACACAATATATGAATGCACAGCGGAAGCATAAAGATAATTATAATTCAACCTTTGATTGTAATATCGAATATATCACAAATAGTCGAATGGTATCCACAGGGGATCAAAATAATACATAAAAATATTGTTCAACAGACAAGGCATCAAAAGCTTGCGAGACTCTTTAAGATGCTAAGGAGCTATAGCCAGCCGATTTCGTTTAGTACCTGCAATTAGTCTTTTTGGGAAAATACGTCAGTTTACACTGGTAAATACATTCAACCGACACTTTTGTAAAATGTTTATTAAAATTGATTTGAATGCACAAGGCACAAACTCTTTTATAACTTGGGATAATTTATAATTAAATCTTGTAAGGAATTACATGCTTGCTATGCGTTCGGTCGCCCGGGTCGTGCCGGGTTAAAGTTTAATAGACACACCACATAGCGTAAAACCGAGGTGGGTAAACCAACGGTTACACCTTTAATTAATATAGACACAATGCCGGGTGTACGCCTACACCCGGATGTCGAGGTCGTGGCCATTTCGTAAAATGATGCCAAGGATATCCGGGACATGGTCATTAAGCCCCCAAAGGCGTTAAGCCAACAAAACAAGTTTTTAAACGGGTCACATTGATAATACCCAACTACAAATGAGTTGGGGTCAATTGCCCGACCAAGCGGTATTTTAGATACCGTACCCCAAGCCCATAATACGGAAAATAAGTTAAAAGTATTTACCTTTGCAAGTATAGTCCTTAATTGATTAAATCACAGATATCTTTTACTGGGCTCCTATTCTAGAACAAAGGTTTTAAAATAACCTATTAGAATCCTAACGGGTCTTTATATTTGCCGTAGCTTAGACCTGTCAGTTTCAAAGGATAGATACGGTTTAATCGCGTGAAAGGCGAAAACCGGGAATGGAATGTGATTCTAACCCAACAAGTTTGAAGGCTTGTTTTATATGGGTTTAATATTCACACTCTGGATTTTGGGGTCAAAACAATATGGTTTGGCCCGTATCGGCTAATTTATGTAAACTAGTTACATAAGCCGAACCGTGCGCGCAAAAGGCGCAACGGGTAACCGTAAGAGTCCTACACTGTTTTCCTAGGTCAATATACTTTAAAGAGGTTGTGGTATCAGTAGGATACCTTCCATAATGCCCGTAACGAGTTTAAGTTGATATTATGCCCCGTAGGGGTATTTCGGTCTTTTTAAAGATTAAAAAGAGGCTTTTAGAGTTCTACAGGAAATCTGAGTTTCCCAAACAGTTTATAAAGTCTAAAATACTTTATTTATTATTTAAAATCAGTAGCAACTGGAATCGGGTCAAAAGACCTTGTAGAACTCAAGTTTTGGCCGAAAAGGGCATATTCGGTATTTACCGAACCGTAGCCATAACCGCAGGTTATGAGCAGGTTAAAAATAATTAAAAATCTTTAAAAATCCCAAAATATTATTTTACAACAGTGAGTAAAAGGTTTGGTGTCGAAATCTGGGTTTAGATAGGCGTTATGCTAATTGCGCTATTAAATTACTAAAGTTCCGTAATTTGCGCTATTTAGCATAACTCTTATTCTGGACCTCGGATTGACATGAAATTTTAGGGACATGCTTAGAAATCAGTAACCAAGGTTATGATCCCTTCATATGTTCGAAATCCTTGTTTTAATTTAAAAAGGGCGTTACGGTCAACTTTTAAGCAATTAACGGAAATGCGTAAAAGACTCGGACAAACAACGAACCGGTCACAGAGGTTTATACCATCATGTAACCTGGTCCTAAGAGAGTCCTAAGGCATATCTAAATCTCACTTTGACGGGTCAGAACTGAAGTCAAAGCAAAAGTCAAACTTTTGCGACATTCGGCTCCGAACCGAGTCAAAACAATAAATGGCCGGATCAAACAAGCTTAGACTTGTTAATATACTTGTTATCATGTTTTATGAGTGTTTAAACAGGTTACATATTATCTACATTACAGATTATATGTAAAATCGCAAAATAGCTTTCTGTTGACTTTTTCTAAGCATGTTTGACTCGTTATTTGAACTAGTTAGGGTGGTGATCAGGGGGAACCCTTTTAAGGGTTTATTACCCACATAGATACCAACTTATAACTACTTTCAATTCGAGATATGACTGAGCCATTGTAGACTAATCTCGAAGTCAAACCGTAATTACGACGGTTTGATTTCTAGCTAAGTAACTAAGCTAAATTCAATTTAGAAAGGACTTGAATACTTACTGAAGTCCTATGCTTGCTTAGAGAACACTTGAGAGGAATGTTGAGCTCCAGAAATGATCAATGAAGGCAGAACAATGTGTGAGGAAAACTTGATGCACAATGAGGCCTTTTATAGGCACTTTGATCCATTGTGATCATGACAACAAGGCCTAAAATGGGTTCTAGATGATCAACAACTGTCCTAAAGTGTTAGGAGATGATTAGGGGTCGCCCATATCTCTTGGAAGATCTTAACATTAATGATTTACCGTTTACAACAGCCAACAGCCAACTTTCTGTCGCTGGGCATCGCTTACGGACCGTATGGCATGGGCCTTGCGGTCCGTAAGCCTGTAGCGGGAAATGTTTTACCCTTTCACCCCCTTACGGTCCGTAAGGCAGGACCCTTACGGTCCGTAAACGCTTAGCAGAGGCAAAAATTTTAACCTTTCAAGGTTTGAATGGTCAACTTGTTGTACATGATTTTGAATCCGGAATAAGTCAGATGGAGGTCCTTTTTATCCCATGCTTGCACCAGTTTTGTCTACTCCATCATGTATTATTCATTGGGGCAAGTATGGGGGTTATGAGCAATTATTTAGATTGTATTATTTTCTTTAAGATCCAATATTAGCAACTTGGACACTTTTGATTACTAGTAATTACCGGATTAAGATATATATATTAGATGCTTATTAATTTTGCTTAGGGTCTTGGGATTTATAATGTTGAAGTCGCTCAGCGGTATAAAATTAACATGTCGACACATTCGAAAATCCTACCGTATATCTTAATTAAATTCCGGGTTTATAGTATTTTGTCGTATTTGACACATGTCGTTTATTTATTGAACACAAAATTTCGAGGTGTTACATCCTCACCCCCTTAAAATAAATCTCGGCCCGAGATTTACTCAAACAAATAAGGGTATTTTTCTTTCACCGTGGATTCAACTTCCCACGTGAATTCGGGACCTCTCCGGGCATCCCATTTAACCTTAACTATAGGTACATGCTTTCTTCGAAGCTTTTTCACCTGTCGGTCTTCAATCGACAAAGTCTTCTCCACAAACTTCAAGCTCTCGTCTATATGCACATCTGTGTGAGGTATCACCAATGATTCATCAACGAAACACTTCTTAAGATTGTAGATGTGGAACACATTGTGAATTCCATTGAGCTCTTCTGGTAAGTTCAACTAATAGGCAACTGACCCGACACGTTCGATAACCTCGAAAGGTCCTATGTATCTCGGGCTTAGCTTGTCTTTCTTACCGAAACGCATCACCCCCTTCCAGGGTGATACTTTAAGTAATACCTTTTCACCCACTTCGAAGTGAAAATCCTTACGCTTTGGATCGGCGTAACTTTTCTGCTTATCACGGGCAGCTTTGAGACGTTCTCGAATCTGGACAATCTTGTCCGTTGTTTCGAAGACTATCTCTGGTCCTGATAATTGGACCTTTCCAACTTCCGCCCAACAAACAGGCGATCTACACTTTCTACCGTATAATGCCTCGAAAGGCGCAACCTTTATGCTGGTATGGTAGCTATTGTTGTAGGAGAATTCGATTAGTGGTAGGTTCTTATCCCAACTACCACCTAAATCGATAGCACATGCACACAGCATGTCTTCTAACGTTTGAATAGTACGCTCACTCTGACCGTCTGTCTGAGGATGGTAAGTCGTACTAAAATTCAAGCGTGTGCCCAAAGATTGCTGGAATCTTTTCCAGAAATGAGACGTGTATCTAGTATCTCCGTCTGAGATAATGGACACAGGTATGCCATGTAGGGCTACAATCTTATCAACGTATAACTGGGCTAAAGTGTCGGAGCTATAAGTCTCCTTGATGGGTAAGAAATGAGCTGACTTAGTCAGTCTATCGACTATAACCCATATCGTGTCATTTCCTTTCCTCGTCTTGGGTAACTTGGTAATAAAATCCATAGTTACACATTCCCACTTCCATTCAGGGAGTTCAGGCTGTTGTAGCAAGCCAGATGGCTTTTGATGCTCAGCCTTGACTTGCGCACAAGTTAAGCATTTGGCTACATAAGCGGCTACAGACTTTTTCAAGCCTATCCACCAATAATTTGCCTTTAGATCCTGATACATTTTATCTGCTCCAGGATGGACAGAATATTTGGAACTATGGGCTTCCTGGAGGATAACATCTCGTAGTCCTCCATAAATTGGAACCCATATTCGCCCATTTAATTGCAAAATTCCATCTTTGTGAAGAGTTAACTGCTCCTCAGTTACTCCTAACTTTTCCTTAGGATAATTAGCTTCCAACACAGCCTCTCGCTGTGCAGCTAATATCCTTTCAATCAAATTATTCTTGACTTCAATGCTCTTGGCATTGATTCGGATGGGTTTCACCCTTTCCTTTCTACTCAGGGCATCAGCGACTACATTCGCCTTGCCGGGATGATATCTGATCTCACAATCATAATCATTTAAAGTTTCCATCCAACGGCGTTGCCTCATGTTCAACTCCTTCTGATTAAACAGATGTTGAAGGCTCTTGTGATCTGAATAGATCACAAACTTGATTCCGTACAGATAATACCTCCACAGTTTTAGTGCGAACACAACGGCACCCAGCTCCAGGTCATGGGTGGTGTAATTCTTCTCGTGCACCTTTAACTGTCTTGAAGCATAGGCAATAACTTTGCCTTTTTGCATGAGCACATAACCCATGCCAGTGTGTGATGCGTCGCAGTAAACTACGAACTCCTCGGTACCTTCCGGTAGTGTCAGCACAGGAGCGTTGCTCAGCCTTTGCTTCAGAATATCAAAAGATTCTTGCTGCTTAGGGCCCCAAACAAATTTTATCTTCTTCTTGGTCAGGGAAGTTAAGGGCGCAGCAATCCTTGAAAAATTTTCAATGAATCTCCTGTAGTATCCTGCTAACCCCAGGAAACTACGAATTTCGGTAGGCGTCTTTGGCTCTTGCCAATTCATGACCGCCTCTACCTTAGCGGGATCCACCTGGATACCACGCTCGCTGACGATATGTCCAAGAAATTGGACTTCTCGAAGCCAGAATTCGCATATAGAGAATTTGGCATAGAGTTTCTCGCGATGCAGCAATTTGAGAATACAACGAAGGTGTTTCTCATGGTCAGCTTTGTTCTTTGAGTAGATAAGGATGTCATCGATGAACACGATGACGAATTTGTCTAAGTACGGCTTGCAGACGCGATTCATGAGATCCATGAACGTAGCCGGTGCATTTGTGAGTCCAAAAGGAATCACTAGGAACTCGTAGTGACCGTAACGAGTCCTAAATGCTGTTTTATGTACGTCTTCATCTCTGACTTTTAGTTGATGGTAGCCTGACCTCAAATCGATCTTCGAAAAGTAACTTGCCCCTTGTAACCGATCGAACAAATCGTCGATCCTCGGCAAGGGATATCTATTCTTTATCGTGACCTTATTAAGTTCGCGATAGTCGATGCACAGACGCATCGATCCATCCTTCTTCTTCACAAACAGGACAGGTGCTCCTCAGGGAGACGAACTAGGTTTGATGATGTCACACCCCAACCAATGGCGGAAACATCGGGATGAGACGAAGTGTGAAGATTGCTAGAGACATCATAACGCTATTTGTGACAATATTTAGAAAATCCAAATTTCATTTCATTTCATAACTTCAAATAGTCAACATTACAAGATATTCAAATACGACAAGTTTAACAAAACAACATGATAACATAACAAAATTTTGATACAACATTTTAAACCCTAACGTCTATATGTGTATCTAGGCATCAACGCTACTTCATTTCATAGCATCATCGTCCTCAACCTGTAACATGTTTAAAATAAAGTTCAATGCAAAAGCAAAGGCGAGTATACAAGTTTGATACGTACATAGCAAAAGATAAGTTTGAACAATTCCTCATAGCAAGCATATGATTCAAGATAAACCTTAAATATGGCATGTGTCTAACATATCAAACCAAGAAAACGCAATATGCTCAAGACATAACCTCAAGTTTACGGGCGGGTCGTTAATCCTATAGCGCTACATATGTCAAGGTTTGGCTCGTACGAAGTTAATGATAAGTTCAACACATAAGAATAACCCAAGTTTAAAGTATCAAGTCATCACGTATACAAGCATGTTATAGGAACGTTCATGTGTTTAACAAAGTGTTCATGTGTAAGTTAATAGGTAAACATGTTACACCCCAAAAGTGGTAAAAGTAAAAAGGGGGAAATACGAGTATACTCACGGTTTACAAGTGGTGACTTGAAATTCCGAGAGCAAGTTTGTAGATGAATTAGTTCGGAGCACCTTGTCCTTCTACACAAGGAAACGTAGGTGTGTGAGTTTGGCGTATAACGGAAGATTATAGATTCGGAGTTTTTAATATATAGAAAGTAACATAGGTGAAAATAATCATCTTGTACGCATAACTCTTGTTCTTGACACTATTGAAACTCAAAAGAGTTGGTATGATTTCATGGATTCTAAGATCCATTAGAGTCGTAACAAGGGCATGGTCATAGATGATGTAACGTCCACTTAACAAATAACTATTAAGTCATCATCAAGTCTTAGTTACTTAGATGTATACATATAGAATAACTTAGATATTATATAGTTTACAAGTCTTAAGATTCAAGCATGAGGTAGGAGATTAATGTCTCCATTTAGGTACCTCTTTGTGTCATAGAATACATACATGAGGTAGGAAGAACAAGCTTCCATTTAGGCACCTCTATTGTTCACCGCTACACTTGTTGTTATAAACAACAAGGAGGGTCATGAACATACAAGTATCAAGGTATTAACAACAACTAATCTATAGCAAAACATCAAGTAATGAGTGGATTCTTATGAAGGATAGCCCAAGCTAATCCAACCATCACACATTCAACAAGTTTCACACTTGAACATTACTTGTGGGTAAAACCCTAATTAAAAACAGAAAGTTTATGAGGTTTTAACCTCTGATTTAGATGTCTCAACCATGTTTTTAAGCTTAACCAACCATAAGAGGGGTTGTAAGCATTAGGACATTGGTTTGAGATGTGTTTCACACAAGTTAGATGAAGTTTGCATAAGTTTGAAACAAAACAGAAAGTTTTTGGTCAATTTCGGAGCAATTCCAGGTCTGATTTCTCCAAGGAGAAGTCTAGGAATCGAACCCCATGATTATACAAGCAAGTAGGAAAAAGAATCGAGTGAATCGGATAAGAATTGAGTGAGTTATGCTCATTTTCGTGAAGGCTGAACAATCTGCTCGAACCTGTGATTTCAGCTGCGTTTTTTTAGAGTTTTAGAGTGATTAGAGTGTTGCAAAAGTGGTAGAGAGGCTGAGATTAAGTTGTATTTATAAGGGGAAGATTAGGGTTAAGTTGGGTTGGCATTAAATGCAAGTTGGTTGGAAATTATCAAATAAAAAAAAACACTAAAACAGCCATCAAGGCTTGCGCTCGGAATGGCTGGACAGCCATTTAACTTTGTCTTTTGTTTTGTGTGACATGATAGAGTAGGCAATATATATTATGCTAAACCTAAAACTAACTTATTAAATCAAATTGTAATATTAAGAGGTGAGTGGGAAGTTTGTAATTAAAACACAACAAACAAATCAGCCATAAGTGTCCGGCCGCAATTCTGTGTTGTCTTTTTTTTATTATTTGTGACACAAAAGATTTGATATTGTCTAATTCATTATGTTAAGTTAGTTACATACTAACTGTTGAATGTATAATATAAAAAAAATAGTGTAAAAAGACTAAATAAGAATGAAAAAGATTGTTGTTGAATGTCGCATGTCTTTCATATTCCTTTTTTTTTCTTTCTAAGATTGATATTGATATTATATTATAATATAACTACAAAACATTAATATATGATAAATTAATCTATTAAGCATATATATACATATGTTAGATGAAATTAAGTAATGAGTTTGTATAAAATAAAAGTATAGGTTGGGTATTGTGAACGTATAATCAAGTGTTTGTATAATTTAACGTCTAGAGTCATGTATATCTTTAAAAGTACGAATATGTATCGAATGAGTTATGTGTCAAATGTATAGGCGGATTTAAATGTACAAACATGAATAAATAAACAAGGTGTAATATGTGCGAAATACTAAATTTATTACGATCGAAGTTACGAACACGAAAACGGAAGCGAAATACGAATACGATACTGATGTAAGTTTCCAAAAATAGGTACAAGAATAATCTTTCTAATTAAAGTAAGTTTCAAAAAGCGAGGCGTTACAGTCTCCCCTCCTTTAGAAAATTTCGTCCCGAAATTTATTTAATAGTTTTGGAAAAAGTGATCATTTAAAGTTGAGATTTGGAAATTTTGAAACGTTTTGAAAAGTATGAAATTTTGAAGAACGACAAGATGGGTTTGTAAAAGGATTTGTTTGGCTAAAATGGTTTTGAGGCATAAGCATAAGTGAATCGTGTATAGGTAAAACGAGTTTACACGAGTTCTGAATAACTAGATTTGGTGAGAGTGGGGTAGTTTACACGTGATTTTTTTTTAAATGTATCGTATTTATGAAGGAGATCTTTGTATTAAAACGGTTTGTATTTGGTGAGAGTGGGGTAGTTTGCATAGGAAGTTTTAAGAATAGTATAAAATCACGTATTCATAAAAATTGCCTTTCGAGTAGAACGAGAAAATTTGGTAAAATAAAGTATTAACGGCCTACTAAATACGTTTACACAAGAATAAAGAATAGAAAGACGGTTTTAAAGGTAATGAGATAAGTTAGGATTCGAATGTTTTAAACAAGCTTGATTGTAAACGAGGTTCGTATGAAAGAAAGGATAATGGAGAATAATAGGAGTATGGGGCGAACGATTGACTCTTAATGAATGCAATTATATGAATGATATAAGTATTAGATAGAATAAAGTAGCGTGTTAAAGATGAAGTCTCGTCATGGATAATCGGATATAATGCGTTTGTGAGTTGTTTAAAGTTTGCATTAGGTCCAAAGGTCTGCAAAACACTGAATTTCTCATGGCACGTTTTACGAAAATTTGGTAACATGGTGAAAACACTTATATATAGGAAGTACCAGCGGCGTATCCACCATGTTTCGATCATGTTACGTTTGTTTCGTATTCGGTGTCATGTTACATTCCGTGTCTTACCATACACAGTAGTACACTCTAGGGTTCTCATGCTCTTATCACTATAATCCCGTGTGCACCCGCGATTATACTGATCGTCGCATGATCCGCATAGCTTGTACTAGTTGTGTATGAATTAGGGTATACATGAATTTGAAAATAAGAATGTGTACGTAGAAGAATGTCGTATGCAAGCATGTTTATGTTTAAGCATGTATGGGACCCACGTAAGCGAATCCCTCGGATTACGCTCGCGTATAGGTACGAATGTACGAATCATGAGTAAGGATGAAAGTATGAGCATAAGTTTAAGTATGAATACGCATGTATGTATGAGCATAAACATAAAACGTGTAAGTAGTATGTGTACAAGCAGAAGCGTAAAACGTATAAGTAGTATGTGTATGAGTACAAGCATAAAACGTATGAACATAGGTGTAGGTATGAAAAATAAATATTGCGTATATGGTGTACGTTGAGACATTGCGGAGAAAAAAAAGGTTAAGTATGTAGATACGAACGATATAAATGATGTTATCGCGAGATATCGACTAAAATGTGTATGATGATGTGCATGTATAGTTGCTAAAACAAAACGTTGAGTTTGTCGAATCAAAATTAGATTGAGCTTGGTTTGAAAGGTAGAATATAGTTTGTATATGTAAAGGAACATAAAGTACTCATTGGTCATGCTTAACGTATTTTGTAATGATTGAAATGCTACTTTTGTTTAAAAAAAAGGAGTTCACGTATGTTGAAAATTGTCGGTCCCCATGAAGTCTTCTAGCCCACGTGTTTTGAAATTTGGATGACGAGTTAAGCGTTGTAGAGAAGGTTTTTTTTTTTTTTTTTTTTTTTAAATAACGGGTTTGTTTCATTTGCATCAAAACATGAAAATTTTGGACTTTGAAAGTTCTTGTGAAAACGTCGACCCTTAGAAAAGAAATTTAGTAAAAGGACTTAGTGATTGTTTAAAAAAATAAATTTAACAAATGATTTATTGATGTTGAAAAAAGTATTTGGTAAAACGATCATATAACATCCATGAGATCTTATAAGTAATTGAGAAAGGTTGGTTGGATTTTGATTAAAAGTAGAAGGTGAGCATGTTTTAGTGATTAAGTCGAATATGAAGTTCATGGGCAAGAGTTTCATTGAGCCGATTAAATTGATAGGTAGCATTTCGTAAGGTTTTGAAGTTCGAGCAATAAAACGTTTTAAGACATGATTATGAATTTCGCGTATATGAGTTGAGTGAAAATAGATTGTAGAATAAGAAGTACGTTTGATAAAACAATGCATTTTGAAATCGGTATGAGTGGGTATTTTGAATAATCATAAACAATTTGGGTATAAAATATGATCGAGTTTGCATAATAAGATATTTTTGAAGAGATGTTTTGGTAACGATCACCTAGGTAAGGGAATCACCCCTAACTCGTTGGTGAGGTCGTTTTAAGGGAAGAGGGGTGGAGTCAATCGTCAAGGTAAGGAAGTCACTCCAATCTCGATGATACCTCTCCACTAGTTGTTACAAGGAATATGAATTTAAATTATATGAAAATCATGCATATATAAATGTATCGAAAAGGTTCGATATGTTGTGCGTGTGAAAAGAGAAATCAAAGGTAAACTCGAGGTTGAAAGATTGCATCGTATAAAATGAACAATAGAAACACATGTTTGACCAAAGTTTGGAGTGTTCCAAATGGAACTTTGACTAACCAAAGTGGTCGAAAAGTCTTTTGAATTTGAGAAGCATGCTTTGGCCTAATAGGTAAAATACTCTCGCCGACAAGTCGGTTAACGGTATTTACCCTTCCGGTTACTACATGTCCCAAATCAATCGAAGTTTCGAGACTTGGCGGGATTTATAAAAAAAAATACCAAGGAGTGGAACTAGTCGACAAGGTGCGGGTTTCACCCCTAACTTGACGATTTCGTATCCTAAGTGTGGTTGGTACTCGTCGGGTCAAAATTTAATTTCGACATGTTGACGAGGGTCCACTAGAATTTGAAATTTGAGTTTTACCATTAAGATGTGGATTTCACTCCTAGCTTAATGGCGATATCTCGTGTAAAAAAGAATATGTAGATTGAGAGTCGTTCACCAAATTGTGGGTTTCACGCCTATTTTGGTGAATTCGTCTCGAGTGTTTACGGATTTAGAATAGTCGAGTAAAATGCATGAGGGAAAGAGTATGTTAAAGGAATAAACAACAAATATAAACTCACAATGAAGCATATTAAGAATAGCACATAATGAGTGGGACAATAAAACATGTATTAGCACATAATAAAGCAAGTATAGCATGTCAAGTGTTAACACATAAGCGACATATATGCTTAAAAGATCAAAAGAGAATAAATAAGAGCAAATAAGGTAGCATGCAAGTAGTTTCAAGTAAAACATAAGAATAAGGCTCTAAAACTATAGACTAGGCTAAAGCATTCCTACTTTTCCTAATTCCCTATAGTTATGGCTCTGATACCAATCTGTCACACCCCAACCAATGGCGGAAACATCGGGATGAGACGAAGTGTGAAGATTGCTAGAGACATCATAACGCTATTTGTGACAATATTTAGAAAATCCAAATTTCATTTCATTTCATAACTTCAAATAGTCAACATTACAAGATATTCAAATACGACAAGTTTAACAAAACAACATGATAACATAACAAAATTTTGATACAACATTTTAAACCCTAACGTCTATATGTGTATCTAGGCATCAACGCTACTTCATTTCATAGCATCATCGTCCTCAACCTGTAACATGTTTAAAATAAAGTTCAATGCAAAAGCAAAGGCGAGTATACAAGTTTGATACGTACATAGCAAAAGATAAGTTTGAACAATTCCTCATAGCAAGCATATGATTCAAGATAAACCTTAAATATGGCATGTGTCTAACATATCAAACCAAGAAAACGCAATATGCTCAAGACATAACCTCAAGTTTACGGGCGGGTCGTTAATCCTATAGCGCTACATATGTCAAGGTTTGGCTCGTACGAAGTTAATGATAAGTTCAACACATAAGAATAACCCAAGTTTAAAGTATCAAGTCATCACGTATACAAGCATGTTATAGGAACGTTCATGTGTTTAACAAAGTGTTCATGTGTAAGTTAATAGGTAAACATGTTACACCCCAAAAGTGGTAAAAGTAAAAAGGGGGAAATACGAGTATACTCACGGTTTACAAGTGGTGACTTGAAATTCCGAGAGCAAGTTTGTAGATGAATTAGTTCGGAGCACCTTGTCCTTCTACACAAGGAAACGTAGGTGTGTGAGTTTGGCGTATAACGGAAGATTATAGATTCGGAGTTTTTAATATATAGAAAGTAACATAGGTGAAAATAATCATCTTGTACGCATAACTCTTGTTCTTGACACTATTGAAACTCAAAAGAGTTGGTATGATTTCATGGATTCTAAGATCCATTAGAGTCGTAACAAGGGCATGGTCATAGATGATGTAACGTCCACTTAACAAATAACTATTAAGTCATCATCAAGTCTTAGTTACTTAGATGTATACATATAGAATAACTTAGATATTATATAGTTTACAAGTCTTAAGATTCAAGCATGAGGTAGGAGATTAATGTCTCCATTTAGGTACCTCTTTGTGTCATAGAATACATACATGAGGTAGGAAGAACAAGCTTCCATTTAGGCACCTCTATTGTTCACCGCTACACTTGTTGTTATAAACAACAAGGAGGGTCATGAACATACAAGTATCAAGGTATTAACAACAACTAATCTATAGCAAAACATCAAGTAATGAGTGGATTCTTATGAAGGATAGCCCAAGCTAATCCAACCATCACACATTCAACAAGTTTCACACTTGAACATTACTTGTGGGTAAAACCCTAATTAAAAACAGAAAGTTTATGAGGTTTTAACCTCTGATTTAGATGTCTCAACCATGTTTTTAAGCTTAACCAACCATAAGAGGGGTTGTAAGCATTAGGACATTGGTTTGAGATGTGTTTCACACAAGTTAGATGAAGTTTGCATAAGTTTGAAACAAAACAGAAAGTTTTTGGTCAATTTCGGAGCAATTCCAGGTCTGATTTCTCCAAGGAGAAGTCTAGGAATCGAACCCCATGATTATACAAGCAAGTAGGAAAAAGAATCGAGTGAATCGGATAAGAATTGAGTGAGTTATGCTCATTTTCGTGAAGGCTGAACAATCTGCTCGAACCTGTGATTTCAGCTGCGTTTTTTTAGAGTTTTAGAGTGATTAGAGTGTTGCAAAAGTGGTAGAGAGGCTGAGATTAAGTTGTATTTATAAGGGGAAGATTAGGGTTAAGTTGGGTTGGCATTAAATGCAAGTTGGTTGGAAATTATCAAATAAAAAAAAACACTAAAACAGCCATCAAGGCTTGCGCTCGGAATGGCTGGACAGCCATTTAACTTTGTCTTTTGTTTTGTGTGACATGATAGAGTAGGCAATATATATTATGCTAAACCTAAAACTAACTTATTAAATCAAATTGTAATATTAAGAGGTGAGTGGGAAGTTTGTAATTAAAACACAACAAACAAATCAGCCATAAGTGTCCGGCCGCAATTCTGTGTTGTCTTTTTTTTATTATTTGTGACACAAAAGATTTGATATTGTCTAATTCATTATGTTAAGTTAGTTACATACTAACTGTTGAATGTATAATATAAAAAAAATAGTGTAAAAAGACTAAATAAGAATGAAAAAGATTGTTGTTGAATGTCGCATGTCTTTCATATTCCTTTTTTTTTCTTTCTAAGATTGATATTGATATTATATTATAATATAACTACAAAACATTAATATATGATAAATTAATCTATTAAGCATATATATACATATGTTAGATGAAATTAAGTAATGAGTTTGTATAAAATAAAAGTATAGGTTGGGTATTGTGAACGTATAATCAAGTGTTTGTATAATTTAACGTCTAGAGTCATGTATATCTTTAAAAGTACGAATATGTATCGAATGAGTTATGTGTCAAATGTATAGGCGGATTTAAATGTACAAACATGAATAAATAAACAAGGTGTAATATGTGCGAAATACTAAATTTATTACGATCGAAGTTACGAACACGAAAACGGAAGCGAAATACGAATACGATACTGATGTAAGTTTCCAAAAATAGGTACAAGAATAATCTTTCTAATTAAAGTAAGTTTCAAAAAGCGAGGCGTTACAGATGAAACCTTTAGCTAGCAGTTCATCCAGCTGGGTCCTTAACTCCTTCATTTCGGTCGGTGCTAGCCTGTAAGGCGCTCTAGCAATAGGTGCTGCTCCAGGGATGATATCAATCCTGAATTCCACTTGTCTATTGTCACGACCCCCGACCCGGTTTGACCCGTTTCAGGAGCCGCGGGACAGAAATCATGTGATATTTATTTATGTGATTTTAGCAGCGGAAATTTTAACATCAGGATCGTTGTAAAGCTAAAACTTTTCCCGATTATTTTATTTCACAATTCGGGATAAACCCCGATAATTTACAATACATAAGTTTTAGTGATAAATCCTTATTTCAAAACATATTTCTTTATTTTATACTGAGCCACTATTTTAAGCTTGAAATGCTCCTCAGCACTTTTCCTGATTTACAGTAGATCACCTGAATCATGTTTGAAAAAGGTTTTGTCAGCGGGGAAATACTGAGTGAATCATTCTATTTACTGAAAACGACACATTTGTTATAATTTACAGTATCAAGAGTTTTTACATATGTTTATTATCAACCAACTTTCAAGAATAGGTATTTGTCACAGACCAGCTCTGTGACTGTGGTCATATCACCATTGGCTGTCCCAATGAGTGACGTATATCACTTTAGGCTCGCCCACCTAATGTGAAGGAAACAATAATAATAATAATATTGTGCACAATACCCCACATACCGGCTGTAATTTGGTGATTACATAAACTTAATCACTGTAATTATAACTCTGAAAAATGATTTGGAGTATTGTAAAACAGTTAATAAAAAGAAGAATGACTCACATTGCAGATTTAGTATGGATAGAATATGATTTTAACCCTGTTAACCTAATTTCAACAATAATGCACACAAAACAGGGTTAGTGATCAATACAGCAGTTACGATAACTCACAAGATCAAATTCTCACAATGAACGACAAAGTGCGATACTTAAACTCATTCATCGAATTAACGACGAACGACAAAGTATAACCCTAATGTGGGCAGCACTTAAACATTCTTTGGATATATTGATCTCGGAAAATGAATCGTAATAGCGATCGAGTAATTACCCTGTTCCGCGGCAGTGATTCGATATTAGTGTGTGTTTATTTGTAGTAAAACGACCTTAACTCGACGTACAGACAACGATTTTACGTCGTTTCAACTCCCAGATTCAAGTCCCAAGGACCTCTATTTATACTGAAAATTGGCTTCTCCCGCGTGTCGCGGCAGAATTCGGGGAACCTCCCGCGTATCGCCTAGGATGCCAATTTAGGGTAGGGTAGGTTTCGTGTCCAGTAGCTTGGGCGAGTTGACAGTTTTATTAAATTCAATTCAGACAACGAATAATAAGGATAATATCGATTAGAGTTTAATCCCCCCAAGTTTTAGGGGCCCTGATCCTGATTCCGATTGTTTCGAAAATTTTAGGGTAAGTGCAGAATTACTTGGGTGTCTCAATTAGGGTTTCCTTATTGAGTAATTATTATTCTAATTACGGATTGTAATGAGAGTTGTTACATCTATCTGGTGGCAACCCAGGTATATCTTCAGGGAAAACTTCTGGATACTCCAAAATGACGGGAATGTCTTCTATCTTTGGTTTAGGCTCTTCAATAATCACCTGTGCCATGTAGATGACACAGCCTCTTTTTAAACATCTTGAAGCCTTGAGCATTGTTACGTTCTCGGGCAGTCCATACTGCGTATCTCCTCGAATGGTAAGCGATTCACCAGTCGGAGTCTTTAGCACTATATGTTTTCTGTTGCAGACGATCTGGGCCTGGCTGTGGGATAACCAGTCCATACCCAGAACTATGTCAAAACCAGCCAGTTTAAAGGGAAGTAGAGATAGAGGAAAAGAGTGGTTCTTAATGGATATCACACATCCATCTAGTATAGTGGAGACGGTTTCTACAGTGCCATCTGCTAGCTCTACCTCGTAATTCACATTTAAGGTTTTGACAGGCATATTCAGCAATTTGCAAAATTTTTGGTCTACGAAGGACTTATCAGCGCCTGAATCAAAAAGTACTCTTGCAAAGATATTATTTATGAGAAAAGTACCTGTGATTACGTTATCGTCTTGCAAAGCTTCCTTCACAACCATCTTGAAGACTCTAGCATTGTTCTTCTTGGCCTCTTCAGGCTTCTTGGCATACTTAGGGCAGTTGCTTTTAATGTGCCCCTTCTCGTTGCAGTTATAGCAGGTCGCATCTTTTATCTTCTTGCAGTCCACAGTCTTGTGGTCCTTGGACTTGCACAGTCCACAAGCATACGACCTCGACTGGGACTGTGAGTTCGACTCGAGCCTACACTTCCCAAAGTGATACTTCTGGCAGTTTTTGCACTTGGGCTTCTCTCCAGATTGCTGCCCATCTTTCCTCGACTCTGACCCTCTCTTGCTATCACCGTTCCCACGGTGTTTCTTGCCCGACCTTCGTGAGGTATCGTCCTCACGCTTCCTCTTCTCGGCCTCTTTGTTCCTCAGCGACCGTTGCCGGACCGCATCCTGAGTGAGGGACAAAGATAAGTCGGTCACAGATCTGAAGGTCGTTGGCCGAGATGGCCTTCACGCTTGCCTTAATCTCGGGGGCTAACCCACCGATGAAACGAGCGATTCTCCTTGGCTCCGGGGTTACCAGATATGGAACCAACCGAGACATCGTGTTGAAGCTCGTTAGGTAAGCTTGGCAGTCAAGGTTTGTCATCACCAACGATACAAAGTCGGATTCTATCTTTTCCACTTCATGTTGAGGGCAGTAATTTTCTTTGATGAGAGAAATGAATTCCTCCCACGTCATGCTGTATAGAACAGCTTTTCCCGAGGCCTGAACCAGCGCCCTCCACCAAGCCAGGGCCTCGCCCTTAAACGATTGCGACACAAACTTTACCACGTCCCTTTCCGCACAGCCACTGATGTCCACCACGGTGTCCATCTCATCCAGCCACGTCATACAATCGACTGCGCCTTTCTCCCCAGTGAAGTCTCGGGGTTTACAAGACACAAAGTACTTGTAGGTGCAGCCCCTGGCACGGGATGCATCAGTATACTCCCTTTCACGACGAACGTTGTTTTCATTGGACGAGTGATTATCGTCGTCCTTTTTGGGCTTGGACAGGGGTTTGCTGTGGGATTTCGAGTGTGTTTTCGGTTTTAAGAGTGGTTTGGACACGGTTCTGCTCCGAGATTCGGTATGTTCCTCGTATTGTCGATCTAGAGCTGCCTGAACAGCGTTGTCGACAAGAGCTTTTAATTGAGCGCCCGTTAAATGTACTTGGGCGTTATCGTATTCGTCTTCACTCGTATGACTATTTTCTCCATTAGGTTCAGCCATGGTAACTTGAATCTGTTACAGAAGATAACGAAAACTTTATTTAGGAGTTTATTATGGAATTGTCTTTTATGGCAATTCTTTAACCATGGTAACAGAGACCATATCTGGTTAATTTGTTACTCACTTTTATTTAGGATTTGAACATACTTATCCTAATTACAAAATATTGCTAGTGGCATAAAAGCCTAGTCACGAGGACGTTATTATAATATTAGCCGAGATTACAGAGAATCAAGGTATGAAGGTTTGAACCGTAGTCCTTTTACCCTTTCTGACAGGGAGTCACAGACCACCACTGTCTTTTGTCTTACTATGACAATAATTATGGCCCATAGGCATTACATCACTAATGGATGTTTAATAAGTTTGGCCCGTAGGCGCTACATCACTAATGGATGTTAAATAATTGATCATCTTTATTGACGATTTAACCCATGATTTATTATATCATTAATTTGGGCTTTGAAATCCTTAGAAGGATTCTTATATAAGAATGACGCGTGCGATTTTAACGAATCACATCTGCCATGAACGTTAACATGATTACAGAGGTTAACAGAGAAGCTGAATCTTTTAATCAGGTCTTACCATCTTGGCCGGATCTTATAAAGACACCTGGCTAGGTTTTACTCTTAAGATTCTTTATTTAGGCAGATTTAATTTAAAAGGAATGATTTCGATTTATTTCATATATAGTAATAACAAAAATGAAATTATAACATAATATTCCATAAACTTCAAATACGATTACACGTTGCCCTAAACGGGACTTTTAAACAAGTACATACCTACATAGAGGTTAATAAAGAGACAAGTCCACGCAGGGACCAATACAAGATAGATGTCCCCGCAGGGACTAAAAGATAAGTCCACGTAGGGACTGAAATACGATAAACGTCCACGCAGGGACTTATTTAAAATAGACATTACATTAGAACATATATAAGGACTAATGGTCACGTTTCTTCTTCTTGCCTTTCAACAGGTTCGCTAGACCCTTAAGGAATCCCCTGTTGTTCTTTCGTTCTTCCTCGAAATCCCGTTCCACACGAGTTAAGCGGTGGAGGATTTCTTCTTGTTCAGGAGGAGAAAAACGTGGTTGTGGCGCCGGTTGCGGAACTGGAGGTCTAGGGGGTGCTGGATACCCATGAGCTGAGTAGTCCGGTATCCCCATGTTTCCAAAAGCTCCGTCGGGATAGCTGGCATTATATCTAGCCGCTATCACATATGGGTCACGATCATAGTTGTAATTGTAATGCGCGTGCGACGATGGTTCGAACGGGTTGTATGTCGCTGGACCCGTGTATGCAGGTATTGGGTGGTCATACCCAAATGGTGGCGAAGATGGTGCAACTGGTGCGGAGTTCGCCTTCTGTACTGGACTTGAAGGTCCTTCTTTAGGTACTGACGGATAGTGACTAGCACTCGAGTGGCAAGGGGTGCTGAAATGAAATTCCCCTCCTCGGGTAGACATCCTTGCGCCTGATCTTCTACGCCTTGGTGGATCTGGAACTACTGGTTGAACCTGTGGCGGTGGTGGTGGCGTAACTGCCACGAAACGTGGATCCTCGGAGGGATCTTGTTGTTGTTGCTGCTCGTGTTGCGATGTCTGATGGGAGGGTGTGAAGTACCACTCGTACTGGTTGAACAGCGCTTGAAAGCTATCTGGCCCTTGATAAGGTGTGCCATGAAAAGAAGATCCATCAGAGATCTCGATAGGATGTGTGGGCGTACCACGAGCAGGTTCTATGGGATATGTGTCCTCATCCATATGGTCTTCTGAGAAGTGATCCTGTGGTCCTAACGGGACAAAGCCTGCAGGTTCCTGAATGTAATCCGCTGGGTTAAACTGGCCCCTAAAGTAAGGAGTGGGATCGTCAAAAGCACGGTGCGATACCGAACGTTGCAGAGGTATGTAGGAGGCTTGAGGGTTATTGGGATCATTTTCGGAATTTGGCCCGAACGAGTGACGGTACGATGGCGTCGAGCTATGCGAGGTAGAATGTCGAGCAGGTTCAAAAAGGTTTCTCCGTCTTTGTGGTTCTTCACTCCTTGTGGTCGAAGGAGCTCGCGTATTCGAAGGTCCAGCTTCGTGATCATTGTGAGTAATGATCGTTCCTCTGCCTCTTCTTCCCCTTCCTCTTCCTCGGAAAATTACAGGTGGCATATTTCCTGCTTTCAAAACTTTAAATAACAATAATAATAAAAAGACAACTTGGAATAACAATTCGAATTTGTCCTAGGTTCTTGTCTAGACTCAAGTATGTGCAATTGTGTCACTGAGATTAAACACATTAGGATAGTGTTTAATTCACTCAATGTTGGCTCTGATACCAACCTGTCACACCCCGATTTCCACGTGTCTCACCGGTGGGCCCGGTGGGGGATTACCGTGACGTAGTTGGCAACATTATAGTCAAACCACACAATATATGAATGCACAGCGGAAGCATAAAGATAATTATAATTCAACCTTTGATTGTAATGTCGAATATATCACAAATAGTCGAATGGTATCCACAGGGGATCAAAATAATACATAAAAATATTGTTCAACAGACAAGGCATCAAAAGCTTACGAGACTCTTTAAGATGCTAAGGAGCTATAGCCAGCCGATTTCGTTTAGTACCTGCAATTAGTCTTTTTGGGAAAATACGTCAGTTTACACTGGTAAATACATTCAACCGACACTTTTGTAAAATGTTTATTAAAATTGATTTGAATGCACAAGGCACAAACTCTTTTATAACTTGGGATAATTTATAATTAAATCTTGTAAGGAATTACATGCTTGCTATGCGTTCGGTCACCCGGGTCGTGCCGGGTTAAAGTTTAATAGACACACCACATAGCGTAAAACCGAGGTGGGTAAACCAACGGTTACACCTTTAATTAATATAGACACAATGCCGGGTGTACGCCTACACCCGGATGTCGAGGTCGTGGCCATTTCGTAAAATGATGCCAAGGATATCCGGGACATGGTCATTAAGCCCCCAAAGGCGTTAAGCCAACAAAACAAGTTTTTAAACGGGTCACATTGATAATACCCAACTACAAATGAGTTGGGGTCAATTGCCCGACCAAGCGGTATTTTAGATACCGTACCCCAAGCCCGTAATACGGAAAATAAGTTAAAAGTATTTACCTTTGCAAGTATAGTCCTTAATTGATTAAATCACAGATATCTTTTACTGGGCTCCTATTCTGGAACGAAGGTTTTAAAATAACCTATTAGAATCCTAACGGGTCTTTATATTTGCCGTAGCTTAGACCGGTCAGTTTCAAAGGATAGATACGGTTTAATCGCGTGAAAGGCGAAAACCGGGAATGGAATGTGATTCTAACCCAACAAGTTTGAAGGCTTGTTTTATATGGGTTTAATATTCACACTCTGGATTTTGGGGTCAAAACAATATGGTTTGGCCCGTATCGGCTAATTTATGTAAACTAGTTACATAAGCCGAACCGTGCGCGCAAAAGGCGCAACGGGTAACCGTAAGAGTCCTACACTGTTTTCCTAGGTCAATATACTTTAAAGAGGTTGTGGTATCAGTAGGATACCTTCCATAATGCCCGTAACGAGTTTAAGTTGATATTATGCCCCGTAGGGGTATTTCGGTCTTTTTAAAGATTAAAAAGAGGCTTTTAGAGTTCTACAGGAAATCTGAGTTTCCCGAACAGTTTATAAAGTCTAAAATACTTTATTTATTATTTAAAATCAGTAGCAACTGGAATCGGGTCAATAGACCTTGTAGAACTCAAGTTTTGGCCGAAAAGGGCATATTCGGTATTTACCGAACCGTAGCCATAACCGCAGGTTATGAGCAGGTTAAAAATAATTAAAAATCTTTAAAAATCCCAAAATATTATTTTACAACAGTGAGTAAAAGGTTTGGTGTCGAAATCTGGGTTTAGATAGGCGTTATGCTAATTGCGCTATTAAATTACTAAAGTTCCGTAATTTGCGCTATTTAGCATAACTCTTATTCTGGACCTCGGATTGACATGAAATTTTAGGGACATGCTTAGAAATCAGTAACCAAGGTTATGATCCCTTCATATGTTCGAAATCCTTGTTTTAATTTAAAAAGGGCGTTACGGTCAACTTTTAAGCAATTAACGGAAATGCGTAAAAGACTCGGACAAACAACGAACCGGTCACAGAGGTTTATACCATCATGTAACCTGGTCCTAAGAGAGTCCTAAGGCATATCTAGATCTCACTTTGACGGGTCAGAACTGAAGTCAAAGCAAAAGTCAAACTTTTGCGACATTCGGCTCCGAACCGAGTCAAAACAATAAATGACCGGATCAAACAAGCTTACACTTGTTAATATACTTGGAGTTAATTACTGTTTTCGTCCTTGTGGTTTGTCAAAAATCACTATTTCAGTCCATTAGTTTAAAAATTGCGATTTCAGTCCCTGTGGTTCCACTTTCGTAACTATTTCAGTCCACCTCGTAACCATTTCAGTCCCTGTACTAACAGAATAAATGGATTGAAATGGTTATGAAAGTGAAACCACATGGACCGAAATGGTTACGAAAGTGAAACCACAGGGACTGAAATCGTAATTTTTAAACTAATGGACTGAAATAGTGATTTTTGACAAACCACAGGGACGAAAACAGTAATTAACTCATATACTTGTTATCATGTTTTATGAGTGTTTAAACAGGTTACATATTATCTACATTACAGATTATATGTAAAATCGCAAAATAGCTTTCTGTTGACTTTTTCTAAGCATGTTTGACTCGTTATTTGAACTAGTTAGGGTGGTGATCAGGGGGAACCCTTTTAAGGGTTTATTACCCACATAGATACCAACTTATAACTACTTTCAATTCGAGATATGACTGAGCCATTGTAGACTAATCTTGAAGTCAAACCGTAATTACGACGGTTTGATTTCTAGCTAAGTAACTAAGCTAAATTCAATTTAGAAAGGACTTGAATACTTACTGAAGTCCTATGCTTGCTTAGAGAACACTTGAGAGGAATGTTGAGCTCCAGAAATGATCAGTGAAGGCAGAACAAGGTGTGAGGAAAACTTGGTGCACAATGAGGCCTTTTATAGGCACTTTGATCCATTGTGATCATGACAACAAGGCCTAAAATGGGTTCTAGATGATCAACAACTGTCCTAAAGTGTTAGGAGATGATTAGGGGTCGCCCATATCTCTTGGAAGATCTTAACATTAATGATTTACCGTTTACAACAGCCAACAGCCAACTTTCTGTCGTTGGGCATCGCTTACGAACCGTCTGGCATGGGCCTTGCGGTCCGTAAGCCTGTAGCGGGAAATGTTTTACCCTTTCACCCCCTTACGGTCCGTAAGGCAGGACCCTTACGGTCCGTAAACGCTTAGCAGAGGCAAAAATTTTAACCTTTCAAGGTTTGAATGGTCAACTTGTTGTACATGATTTTGAATCCGGAATAAGTCAGATGGAGGTCCTTTTTATCCCATGCTTGCACCAGTTTTGTCTACTCCATCATGTATTATTCATTGGGGCAAGTATGGGGGTCATGAGCAATTATTTAAATTGTATTATTTTCTTTAAGATCCAATATTAGCAACTTGGACACTTTTGATTACTAGTAATTACCGGATTAAGATATATATATTAGATGCTTATTAATTTTGCTTAGGGTCTTGGGATTTATAATGTTGAAGTCGCTCAGCGGTATAAAATTAACATGTCGACACATTCGAAAATCCTACCGTATATCTTAATTAAATTCCGGGTTTATAGTATTTTGTCGTATTTGACACGTGTCGTTTATTTATTGAACACAAAATTTCGAGGTGTTACACTCTATCATCCATCTTACCAAGTGCACTAAACGAAGCTAGGGATTTATTATTATTGACTGCCTTTAAAATCTCCTTATGTTGGTTCATCATGGTCCCAAGTGTAGCCTACAATTCGGTGATGGCCTTGTCATGATCCTTGAGAGTCTTTTCGACATCTTGATTACGTGTGTTTGTCATAGCTGCATGCATTATTCCGGTAGGGATCGACTGGCTGCTCGGATACCCTTGATAGGGTTATAACAGTATTGCAGAGAAAACTAAGAGATATAAAGATATGAGTTAAATTCCCGGATAGTCCCTGTGGTTTGCCCTTTTTTCACTGTTAGTCCCTAACTTTCTAAAATTACAGCTATAGTCCCCAACTTTTTGCAATTTCGTTCCCGGATAGTCCCTAGGCCTAACATCAGTTAGTTTTCTTAGTTAAGAGGATGTGAAATGACAAAAATGCCCTTACTATAAAACAAAATAACTTAACCTATTAAATAGATTTATTTATTTGTGGGACCCACTCCTTTATAAAAACAAAATAACAACCCCCCCCCCCCACCTTCCTCTTTCTTTCTTCTCTCTATCTTCTCATTCCACCTGCAACTTGTCCGACGATTTCTCCTCCTCCGACCACCATCACCACCACCACAAAGAAAACCTCTTCAACTTACCCCACAACCGCTACGATGAGGATACCACGGGATTAACCCGTCGTTTCCCTCGATCAGTTTCTTTACAAGAACCCCTTTTCAATTTCAAAATCTCACCAGAGACAACTTTTGGCTGGTTGGGTCATTCTTCGGTGCCGTCGGATGAAGATGCATGGAATCTGATCTATGTTGCAGCAGGACAAGTGGCAAGAATGAAGATGAGGATGAACGTTAGCGACGGTGACACTGTGTTCGTCGCTAAACACAACGACTGTCACACCCTGGCTTTGCGGAAGCGTGGTTAATTTGGTGTGACTTCTTAATACCATAGCTTAACCATAACAAAGCTATATGAAATAAAACCATGCAAGATCATCCATTTAATTAAGTTTTAAAAACCAAATACAACAACTTTGTCTTAACTGAAATACCTCCCAACGACATAAACATTGTTCAACAAACATAACATCAACATAACATAAAGATAGTTTAAGGACTGTGACTTGTCCCGGAAAGAGTCACATTCCCTAAACCCGGATGACCTCGTAACTAGTGCAGCGGGAAAACGTGTCATACCGCGCCAGATCCTTTAATTCCCTGAATACATGTAAGTTGAAAAATCAACAATAATGTTGAGCGAGTTCATGTGTAAGTGAGTAAATAAACCTTTGTATGTATAAAAATCCTGGTATGTAGCAAATAAGGGAATTGAGATCACCAATGGTTTGCAAGGCCATTGATATGTGTGAAGTGCAAGTAGGGAGACTCAAACCTAGCAGATTTATGCGTTGGGCACAAAGTCACCCCGAGGTCCGTTTCTAGTTTGGCCTGGGGCTGGGCTCGCTACACCCAGATAGATCTACCGCTCCTGTCCCTCGGTCCTACCATGAGGATTAATGACCTCATGTTGCTCCTACCCACTCACATGATCTAAGTAATAAACCTCCTTACGCTAACCATACCATGTATAAAGTACTTGTAATCAAAGTAACATGTATTTCACCCCCGCGGTTTATAAAGCTGAAAACAGTTAAGAGAAAAGGGGGACATGAACTCACAGTGGTGCGTCTCTACCAAGTATACCTCCAAATCAAGCAGCTGTGCGACGACCTACATGTACTAACTCTATTAGACGGATGGCCGTGCTTTAGCTTTATGGTTTAAGTCTTTGGGAAATAGTTAGACAACTATTTCGTGTTTACTTTCTGTATATACTTGGTAATCATTTTCCTTCCCAAGGATGGGGGATTTAATACATGTGTGTTCGAAATATATTATTAAGTCTCACTTAAAATATATTTTATTCCTAACTCCAAAATATAAATATTTTTCTCAAAAATATTATATTTTAACACATATGATTTTCCCAAAATAATACTTTGTCAAAATTACGCGTTCATAAATATTTCTTTAAATTGCGTAAGTTACGTTTTAACGATCGAGTGGTAATAATAATTACCGGTGTAACTTACATATTTACCGTGAAAGCGTTCGTATTATTTTGGATTCGCTAACATTTGATAATATTATTTTCACCCTAAAAATAATATTTATGTATCTTCACAAATAATGACAAGTAACGTTGTGAAAAATATATTTACCAAATATATATTTATCACGTTTAATTTTGTGAAATCCCACCTCCGATATTTTGTAAATAAAGTCGTGGCGAAACTTACATTTTGAAAACATGTCGAAAAATATTTCTAACACTTATAGTGAAAATAATTCTAAGTGTTAGGTTTTTAGAAAAATTTCGCCAGAGTTTCCTCTGTAACTGGAGGTGGCCACGCTTTCAAGCGTATCATTTTCTTTTATAAATCAAATCAACCATTTTTCTTATTTAACCAAAACAATATTCAGCACATCAAACTAGTCAATAAACATGTAAATCGCAAAATTACATGAACTTGTAGTTTTTCCAAAACTATGATGTAAATCCCATTACTTTTAGATGATCTTTATATAAAGCAATCCCATTTCGTAAAAACCTCGTTTTTAGAGAAATTCCGTCTTTACAACTTCTCGTCATCTTTTACAAAAATAGTTATTTTGTCGAAACTTTGTGCTACACAAGTGTTTACGCACTTGTGTTTTCTAAAAACCATTCTTGTTAGTGTAAGATCCGTCTTTAGAAAACATAATTTCTTTGATACTTGGTTCTCTGAAAATACCGCTTGTAGATACGTAGATCTACTAGTTTTAAACACTATTTCACAAGCAAAATCGTTTTTACACAAGTTCATGATTCGTGTGTGGTAGAGTTTCATCCTTTAACCCTTGTTACTTCCAAAACAACCTTATGTCATGATCCAAGATCATGACCAATCCGGGTTAAACGATGATCCGAGCTACCAGAACATAGATCGGGTCCAAATAACTACATAAGTCAAATACTACAAGATTTACACATCAAACAAGCTTTTAACCATCACTTTTAGTGTTTTTAGTAGACTTTCATGCTTCATCTTGTAAGATTACGAGTTTTAACCGTTACAAATCATTTTAACCACTTCAAAATAGTTCGAGAAGGTGATTCAAGTAACTTACCACTAGCTCGAGGCTAGGGAAGAATCTAGACGTAAAATGAGAGGATAAAAGCAATAGAGTGAGGTCCTTCGCCTTCCGAATGCACCAAGCCTCCTTATCCGTGATCCTTAACACTTGAATGGACTTGGAAAGTGATGAACTAAACTCGAAAATATGATGGATTGAGAGGGGGTGTTCGGCCGAGCTTCTCTAGAGGGAGAGAGGAGAGTGTTTGGTGAATGTTTGAGAGTGGAAAGAATGATGGTTCATGCAATGTTCTTATAGGCAATTCCTAAGCTCATTACCCACAAGATTATATGCTCCCTTGATATTAGACAAAGTGATTAATTTAATCAAGAAGGACAAAAGGGTGTCCCCCTCTTGGGGACGGTTTAGTTAAGAGGGGGGGTGTCTTGGTTGGTTTTCAACTATTAGTTAGTTTATAGTTAGGTTAATCTAGTTAGTTTAGGGATTAACCCGGTTAGTAGTGTGTTGTGCTTTATGGCGGGTGTTAGGGTATTCGGGGACCCTAACTGGCCCAGAAAAAGACAAATAGTGTTAATGGCAATATTTTCATGTTCCGGGTATAGTCCGGTTGTTCGGTTGGATAGTAATCCGTTAAAGCGTTAAACAAAGCTTTAAAGTGTCGTTAATATAAATTTTAGTGACACAACTTATTCCCGACACTTTGGAAAGTGTCTAGTAACATTTTTCTCATGTTTTGGCACTTTATTAGTTAACCAAATGCTGAATTTTTGGTTAATGTGCTGAATTTTGTGCTTAGTGTATGTTTTAGGCACATCCGATCACTGTAACTTATTCCTAGAGATGCAGTTCTACAACCCTTGTATTCCCTACACTCACCACTAGTGTAGTAACTATTTCTGGCTCATACAGGCCTTAGAGGCAGTGTCTGCCTGATGCTGGCTTTATCAGCATGTTCAATAGGTTATCCGTTTATAGTGCTACTGTGCTTTTGTGCATCATGTTTGTCACTAAGGTTCAGCATGTAAATAATGTAGTGACAGTAAGTAGAGTATGATGCAAGTATGTACATGTATCAACATCCAAGTAGCAGTTTATCCACAATTTCAGGTAAGCACAGTAATTAAGCAGTAATTAATTATTAATTAAGTCATACGGATACCTGGTTTAGTGAGGGTTATCACATTCTCCCCCCGTTAGAAAAATTTCGTCCCGAAATTTTAAGTTCTGCTTCTAGATGCAGGGTTCTTGGGGAATAAGTGGGGGTATTTCTCTTTCATTCGGTCCTCACGCTCCCAGGTGTATTCAGGACCATGTCTGGCATTCCAACGAACTTTAACGAGCTTGACACTACTCCGGCGGGTCTTGTTCACTTTCCAATCCGTAACCTCAACGGGTTCTTCAATGAAGTGGAGCGTGTCGTCAACATGAATTTCGTCGGTAGGAATGACAACGGTATCTTGAGTTGGACTCTTCTTCAAATTGGATACATGAAATGTATCGTGAACTCCATTCAGTTCAGCAGGTAAGTCCAGCTTGTAAGCTACTAGCCCAATTCTTTCCAAAATTCTGAACGGACCAATATACCGCGGATTCAGCTTTCCACGCTTCCCGAAGCGTGCCACACCCTTCCAGGGTGATACCTTCAACAAAACCATATCCCCTACCTCAAATTCTAGAGGTTTCCTTTTTCGATCCGCGTAGGCTTTCTAACGGTCACGAGCCGCACTGATGCGATCTCGGATCTGTGCAGTCTTATCTGTGGTTTCCTGGACCACATCAGGACCAACCAACTGTCTATCACCTGCGTCAGACCAACAAAGCAGTGATCTGCACTTGCGGCCATAAAAGGCTTCAAATGGCGCGGCACCAATACTGGTGTGGTAGCTGTTGTTGTATGAAAATTCGACCAATGGCAAATGCTTATCCCAGCTACCTCCCAAATCCATAACACACGCTCTCAGCATGTCTTCCAAAGTCTGTATCGTTTGTTCGCTTTGACCGTCGGTCTGCGGGTGAAACGCGGTGCTCATATTCAATTGCGAGCCAAAAGCTTCTTGGAAGGATTGCCAAATCCTTGATACGAACCTTCCGTCTCTATCAGAGATGATTGAGAGAGGTACTCCATGGCGTGTAACAATCTCTCTCATGTAAATTTCGGCCAACTTACTCGTATTATCCTTCTCCCTGATAGGTAAGAAGTGCGCTGACTTTGTTAATCGATCCACTATTACCCAAATAGTGTCATGGCCTCTTGGCGTTCTTGACAACTTTGTAACAAAATCCATTGAGATTTGTTCCCACTTCCACTTGGGAATTTCTGGTTGTTGCAGAAGTCCTGAAGGCTTCTGGTATTCCGCTTTAACCTTAGCGCATGTTAAACATTTGCTCACATAAACAGCAACATCGCCTTTCATCCTAGGCCACCAATAATAATCTTTAAGGTCCTGGTACATCTTATCCGCTCCAGGGTGGATAGAGTACCGCGACTTGTGAGCTTCATCGAAAATAACCTTCCTTAAACCTCCAAACAAAGGAACCCAAATCCTTTTCTCAAAACATAACGTTCCTTCCTTGTTTGGTACCAATAGCTTCTCCATCCCACGGAGATATTCTTCTTCAAGGTTCCTTCCTTGAGAGCTTCTTTCTGCGCGGCTCGAATGCGCAAAGAAAGATCGGTCTGGATGATCATCTCTAAAGCCCTAACCCTTATGGGCTTGATCCTCTCCTTTCGACTTAGGGCATCGGCGACCACATTCGCCTTACCTGGATGATACTTTATCTCGCAGTCGTAATCATTCAACAACTCAACCCATCGTCTTTATCTCATATTCAGCTCCTTCTGGTTGAATATGTGCTGTAGGCTCTTGTGATCTGTAAAGATTGTGCACTTCGTACCATAAAGGTAGTGTCTCCAGATCTTTAGTGCAAAAACCACTGCGCCAAGTTCCAGGTCATGTGTGGTATAGTTCTTTTCATGCACTTTCAGCTGTCGTGATGCATAAGCAATAACCTTTTGGCGTTGCATCAACACACAACCCAATCCTTGACGCGAAGCGTCGCAGTATACCACAAAATCATCCGTACCTTCTGGTAGTGCTAAGATTGGCGCATTGCAGAGCTTATCTTTCAATATCTGGAACGCTTATTCCTGTTTGATTCCCCAATCAAACTTCTTATCCTTCTGCGTGAGGAGCGTCAACGGTTGAGAGATTTTTGAAAAATCCTCAATGAATCTTCGGTAGTAACCAGCCAAACCCAAGAATTGTCGAATCTCGGTTGGCGTCTTTGGCGTTTCCCAATTCTTGATTGCTTCGATCTTGGTTGGATCCACGTGGATTCCATCTCCATTCACCACGTGTCCAAGGAACTGGACTTCTCGTAGCCAAAACTCGCACTTAGAGAACTTGGCGTACAACTGTTCTTTCTTCAGCAGCTCCAAAATAGCTCTTAGGTGCTGTTCGTGCTCAGCCTTCATCTTTGAATAAATCAAAATGTCGTCGATGAACACAATCACGAACTTATCCAATTACGGCTTGCAAAATCTATTCATCAAATCCATGAAGACTGCAGGTGCGTTTGTCAACCCAAACGGCATAACTAGGAACTCGTAGTATCCATAACGAGTTCTGAAGGCTGTCTTTGGGATACTTTCCTCTTGTATCCTTAACTGAGGGTATCCAGATCGAAGATCGATCTTTGAATAAAAGTTTGAACCTTGCAGTTGGTCGAATAGTTAAGACTTCGTCTGGTGAGTCACTTACTATCCAAGGAGATACCCAGCATGGATTGCCGGAGCAAGTGTCCATGCTCAAGGCATCCAGATGCCTGCAGAAGGGATGTGTCATTTATATGGCACAAGTTACCATTGATGAGCCGAAGCCGAAGATTGAGGATATCCCTGTTATCTCGGAATATCCTGAAGTATTCCCTGAAGAACTACCCGATTTGCCACCGGATAGGCAAGTGGAGTTTCGAATAGACATCATTCCGGGTGCAGCGCCAGTAGCGAGAGCACCATATAGGTTGGCACCAACGGAGATGAAGGAGTTGAGAACACAGTTAGATGATCTGTTAGCTAAAGGTTTCATTAGACCTAGCTCGTCTCCTTGGGGAGCGCCAATCTTGTTCGTTAAAAAGAAGGATGGATCGATGCGTCTGTGCATCGATTACCGTGAGCTTAACAAAGTCACTATCAAGAATAGATATCTGTTACCCAGGATCGACGATCTGTTCGATCAGTTGCAAGGAGCAAGCTATTTCTCGAAGATCGACCTGAGGTCAGGTTATCATCAGTTGAAGGTCAAGGATGAAGACGTGCACAAGACAGCGTTCAGGACTCGTTATGGACATTACGAGTTCCTAGTGATGCCTTTTGGGCTCACTAACACACCAGCCGCATTCATGGATCTCATGAATCGCGTCTGCAAGCCTTATTTGGATAAATTCGTTATCGTCTTTATTGACGACATCCTTATCTACTCGAAGAGCCAAGCTGACCATGAGAAACACCTTCGTTGTATTCTCAAACTTCTGCATCAGGAGAAACTTTATGCCAAATTTTCGAAGTGTGAATTTTGGCTTCGAGAAGTCCAATTTCTTGGACATGTGGTAAGTGAGCGTGGTATCCAAGTAGATCCCGCAAAGGTAGAAGCAGTCATGAATTGGCAGGAGCCAAAGACTCCCACCGAGATTCGCAGTTTCCTTGGATTGGCAGGATACTATAGGCGATTCATCGAGAACTTTTCAAGAATTGCTGCGCCCCTAACTTCGTTGACTCGTAAGAAGATTAAGTTCGATTGGGGCCCTAAGCAGCAGGAATCCTTCGACATTTTGAAGAAAAAGTTAAGCAATGCGCCAGTGTTGACATTGCCCGATGGTATAGAAGAATTTGTGGTGTACTGTGATGCGTCACATACTGGTATGGGCTGTGTACTCATGCAGAAAGGCAAGGTCATTGCCTACGCTTCCCGACAGTTAAAGGTGCACGAGAAGAACTACACCACCCATAATTTGGAATTGGGTGTTGTTGTATTTGCATTGAAGCTATGGAGACATTACTTGTACGGAACCAAGTGCGTGATTTATTCGGATCACAAGAGTCTTCAACACTTGTTCAATCAGAAGGAATTGAACATGCGACAAAGGCGATGGATGGAAACACTAAATGATTATGACTGCGAGATACGATACCATCCAGGCAAGGCAAATGTAGTTGCCGATGCCTTGAGCAGGAAAGAAAGAGTGAAACCGATCAGAATCAATGCCAAGCGCATTGAAATAAGAAATAATTTGAACGAAAGGGTGTTAGCTGCACAGAAGGAAGCTGTGTTGGAAGCTAACTATCCTGAAGAGAAATTAGGAGTAACTGAGGAGCAGTTATCCTACGACAAAGATGGAATGCTACGACTAAACGGACGAATATGGGTTCCAGTTTATGGAGGACTTCGGGATGTTATCCTCCAGGAAGCCCACAGCTCTAAATATTCCGTTCATCCTGGAGCTGATAAGATGTACCAGGATCTAAAAGCAAACTACTGGTGGATTGGTTTGAAAAAGTCAGTAGCTGAGCATGTAGCCAAATGTTTGACTTGTACGCAAGTCAAAGCTGAGCATCAGAAGCCGTCAGGTTTGCTTCAACAACCTGAAATTCCCAAGTGGAAATGGGAAATGGTGACAGTGGATTTCATCACCAAGTTACCAAAGACGAGAAAAGGGAATGATACTATATGGGTCATAGTAGATAGACTGACAAAGTCAGCTCATTTTCTACCCATCAAAGAGACGTATAGCTCCGATATGTTAGCTCAATTATACGTTGATAAGATTGTAGTGCTACATGGTATACCTGTATCTATTATCTCTGATAGAGATACTAGATATACGTCACATTTTTGGAAGAGTTTCCAACAATCATTGGGCACTCGTTTGAATTTTAGTACGGCTTATCATCCTCAGACCGATGGTCAGAGTGAGCGTACTATTCAAACTTTGGAAGACATGTTGCGTGCATGTGCGATCGACTTGGGTGGTAGTTGGGATAAGAACCTACCACTGATTGAATTCTCCTACAACAATAGCTACCATTCCAGCATAAAAGCTGCGCCTTTCGAGGCCTTATATGGTAGAAAGTGTAGATCGCCCATCTGTTGGGAAGAAGTTGGAGATGTCCAACTATCAGGACCAGATATCGTTTTTGAGACGACGGACAAGATCGTTCAGATTCGCGATCGTTTGAAAGCTGCCAGGGATAGGCAGAAGAGTTATGCGGATCCTAAGCGCAAAGATTTTCACTTCGATGTAGGTGATAAGGTGTTGCTTAAAGTATCGCCCTGGAAAGGGGTGATGCGATTTGGTAAGAAAGGCAAGCTAAGCTCGAGATACATAGGACCTTTCGAGATTGTCGAACGTGTCGGGTCAGTTGCTTACAAGTTAAACTTGCCTGAAGAACTTAGCGCTATTCATAATGTGTTCCACATCTGTAATTTGAAGAAGTGTTTCGCTGATGAATCACTGGTTATACCGCATACAGATATACACATAGATGAGAGTTTGAAGTTCGTGGAAAAACCATTGTCGATCGAGGATCGACAGGTGAAGAAGCTTCGAAGGAAGTACATACCGATTGTCAAGGTCAAATGGGATGCCCGTAGAGGTCCCGAATACACGTGGGAAGTGGAATCCACGATGAAGGAAAAATATCCTCATTTGTTTCAGTAAATCTCGAGGTCGAGATTTCTTTTAAGGGGGTGAGGATGTAACACCTCGAAAAATTTCGTCCAATAATGCATTGACACGTGTCATAGGCTTTGCATATGCGAAAACAAACTTTAGAGGGACTAAAGTTGACAAACAGTGAAAACTATGGAACGTAAGGGTCCAAAGTGTCAACAATGGATAAATAGACTCTATAATAACCCTACATAATGTTTATAACCTAAAACGGATGGATCATGGATCGTACGAAGCGGAAATTGCACAAAAGTGAGGAATTTCAAACTATAGGGGCTAAAAGTGTCAACATGTTGAATTTATACCTCTGAGTGAACTTTTGGCAGACCCGAAGCTTTGTAATGCTAAAATATACTCACTAGAATATGTGGTAAAAAATTCGTGAAGTTTCGTTATCGTATGAAAAAGTTATGGCCAAAACCGTACTTGAGGGGTTAAAAGCGTCAACGTCGAATTTCATGACTTTTCGGGTGAGCGCAAAGTTATCCGAGGACATTACCATGTTGGTAAATGTCCCAAGGTTCTTAAAAACCAGATTTGAGGGTTTACGAGTCAAGATTCATAACCAAAACCTCGCGTGCAAGGACAGGGACCAAAACTGCCAATAATTAACAAAGTTTGGCAGCTGCCAATAAACCCAGGTGCAGCAGATTGCGAGCAGGGGCTGTTTAGTCCATTTTTTTGAGTGGGAAACAGCTGGGATCACCTCCAATTCTCACCAATAGATGGCCATGCATGTCTAGGACACCTGGTGCACTCTTACAACTCCTGAATTCTCCATAAATCAGATCATTTCTTCATTTTTTTGAGGCACTTGTGATAGTAACAAGAACACCCACAACTTGCAAGAACTCTCAAGGCTTTCCAGGAGCAATCTGATCGACAAGTCAGCCTCCAAGTGTTTTCTAGGCTTCATTAGGACCTTTGTAAGCATTCATATCATCCTCTAATTCGTTATAACTTTGATTATTAGCAAAAAGTCAATCCGTTGTTCATATAGTTTGACTTTTCGATTAAACGAAATCGGCTCTGTCATTTCTCAAATTGAAACCACTTATAAGTTGGTATTTATGTGGGAAACAAACCCTCAAAAGGGTATTCTCCGATTCCCACTCTAAGCATGCTATTTGTCGAGTCAAAGATGTTCTTAAAAAGTCAACAGAAATCGTTTTTGTGAAATATAGCATAAATGGTAATGTGGATGACATGCAATCAGTTTGATCATCAAAAATAACTTATAATGAATGTAAGAATGTGTTTTATCATAATCAACTCGACAATCTTTAGTATAAACACGAATCGGAACCGAAAGTCTTGTAAAACGACTTTTTCGTTGACTCTCGATTCGGATCCGTGCATGCATGTTTGAGATCTGTATTAGAGTTCATTTTTGACCATTTTTATTTTAGTTTAACTCTCTGGAATTTTTACATCTTGAGTCTATGCTTAACCGATTCATATGCATGTTTCCGATTATGCTTAAAAGTTGACTATTTTGCCCTTTTTGATATAAAACGTGATTTTGGAAAAGTGAAAGAGTAGAAATCTTTATTTCTAATTTATAAACTTGCACCGAAAATTTGAGATCAGTTGGTGGTCCAGATTTTGAGTTATGGCCGATATCGTAAAACTATATCTTTATGTTAAATAAACGGCGCATTTAGCGTATAACCTATTTAAGGCCACTTTTCGATATAAAACTTTTTACCCACTGATGTTATATAATATTCTGGGATTTTTGAAGATTTTTATTTAATTTTTGGCTGATCGGATCATACGTCGCTAAGTCGATTCGGTTAATGCCGGTTTTGACCGTTTAAGCCATAAAATGAGTTTTATACATCCTTTTGACCCCAAACCTTTTTCTACTGATTTTATTTGTTAAATAAATTATTTTGAGCATTCTGGAAATATAAAAATCTCAGCTTTCTTTTGAAAACCCGGAAACGGCTCTAAATCGCATTTTTAAGCGTTTTTAGCGCATAGTAAGCGTTATACTCATATTAAACATATAGGATTCATACCTACTGATGTATTTAGCATATTTTCATATAATAACAGTAAGTATAAATGTTTGAACTCAGATTTCCAGTTTTGGCATTTTTAGCCCTTGTGAAATTACTAAAATACCCCTACGATGCATAGTTTGATTTTTAAATGATAAGTTTTGTATACGGGTCATACCCTACTGTTATAACATGTCAAACTAAGTATATTTACTGTATAAATCAGACCTATAACTCAGATTTCTAATTTAACTCTTTTATAATCTTTTAAATGACCAAAATGCCCTTATGAGGCGTAAATTGAGTTTAAATACATTCGGGGCATAATAGGACATAACTTGCTGATATTATATAATATTTAAAGCATATTATCTCAGGGAACTTGCATATGACTCTTTTGGTTACCCGTAACGCCCTTTTTGCGTTCGGTTCGGTTTACGTAACTAGTTTGCGTAAATTGACCGAAACGGGTCAAACATTATCATTTTTGTCTCAAAATCCAGAATGTAATTAGTATACCCATATTATACAAGTATTCAAACTTGTCGGGTCTAAATCACATTCTATCCGGTCTTCGCTTAATCGTGCGCTTGAACCGTATCGTCCTTAAAACTAACCGGTCTAAGCTTAGGCTTAAATAAAGACCCGTTAGGAATCTAATAGGTTATTATAAACCTTTGTTCCAGATTAGGAGGCCCAGTAAAAGCTATCTACACTTACCAATTGTGATTCATACTTACTCAGGTAAATACATTTTGACTTATTTTCCCTATACGGGCTTGGGGTACGGTATATAGAATACCGCTTGATCGAGCGTTCAAATCTTGCACCCTTGGGTATGCAATTGGAATAGTTTGTCCGGCTCGTTTAAACAGTCTTGTTTTACTTTAAGCATTTGGGGGGTTATTGACCGTGTCCCGGATATCCTTGGCATTATCTTACGAGATGGCCACGACCAGAGCACGGGGTGTAGGCGTACACCCGTCGTGTATAACTCTTTAATGTGGTGTGTCATTTAATCTTTAACCCGGACAAGATCCCGGGCTACCGAACGTACGAGTAGCATGTAATTCGTTCACAAGTTTATATTGCATAATTATCCCAAGTTAATAAAAATATTTATGCCTTGTGCATTTAAATCAATTTTCAATCATTTTCAAAATGAGTCAGTTAATTTGTATTTACCAGTGTAAACTGACGTATTTTCCCAAAAGGTTAAGTGCAGGTACTATACGTACTAGGCTGGCTGTTTCCTAAGAGCGTCCACAATAGTCTCGCAAGCTCGGACGACAATAAACTGTTGAACAATTATCTTATTTTATTTGATCCGCCTGTGGATCCGTTTCAACTACTTGTGATATTTATTATTGCATTTTAATTAAAATTGAAATGAATCTATTCTGCTTCCGTTGTGCATTATTATATTGTGTTGTTTGTCTATGACGATGCCAACTACGTCACCATACCCCACACCGGGCCCACCGGTGACACGTGGAGATCGGGGTGTGACATACCACAACATAGATCGGGTCCAAATTACTACATAAGTCAAATACTACAAGATTTACACATCAAACAAGCTTTTAACCATCACTTTTAGTGTTTTTAGTAGACTTTCATGCTTCATCTTGTAAGATTACGAGTTTTAACCGTTACAAATCATTTTAACCACTTCAAAATAGTTCGAGAAGGTGATTCAAGTAACTTACCACTAGCTCGAGGCTAGGGAAGAATCTAGACGTAAAATGAGAGGATAAAAGCAATAGAGTGAGGTCCTTCGCCTTCCGAATGCACCAAGCCTCCTTATCTGTGATCCTTAACACTTGAATGGACTTGGAAAGTGATGAACTAAACTCGAAAATATGATGGATTGAGAGGGGGTGTTCGGCCGAGCTTCTCTAGAGGGAGAGAGGAGAGTGTTTGGTGAATGTTTGAGAGTGGAAAGAATGATGGTTCATGCAATGTTCTTATAGGCAATTCCTAAGCTCATTACCCACAAGATCATATGCTCCTTTGATATTAGACAAAGTGATTAATTTAATCAAGAAGGACAAAAGGGTGTCCCCTTCTTGGGGACGGTTTAGTTAAGGGGGGGGGGTCTTGGTTGGTTTTCAACTATTAGTTAGTTTATAGTTAGGTTAATCTAGTTAGTTTAGGGATTAACCCGGTTAGTAGTGTGTTGTGCTTTATGGCGGGTGTTAGGGTATTCGGGGACCCTAACTAGCCCAGAAAAAGACAAATAGTGTTAATGGCAATATTTTCATGTTCCGGGTATAGTCCGGTTGTTCGGTTGGATAGTAATCCGTTAAAGCGTTAAACAAAGCTTTAAAGTGTCGTTAATATAAATTTTAGTGACACAACTTATTCCCGACACTTTGGAAAGTGTCTAGTAACATTTTTCTCATGTTTTGGCACTTTATTAGTTAACCAAATGCTGAATTTTTGGTTAATGTGCTGAATTTTGTGCTTAGTGTATGTTTTAGGCACATCCGATCACTGTAACTTATTCCTAGAGACGCAGTTCTACAACCCTTGTATTTCCTACACTCACCACTAGGGTAGTAACTATTTCTGGCTCATACAGGCCTTAGAGGCAGTGTCTGCCTGATGCTGGCTTTATCAGCATGTTCAATAGGTTATCCGTTTATAGTGCTACTGTGCTTTTGTGCATCATGTTTGTCACTAAGGTTCAGCATGTAAATAATGTAGTGACAGTAAGTAGAGTATGATGCAAGTATGTACATGTATCAACATTCAAGTAGCAGTTTATCCACAATTTCAGGTAAGCACAGTAATTAAGCAGTAATTAATTATTAATTAAGTCGTACGGATACCTGGTTTAGTGAGGGTTGTCACAACGACAGAGGTGTGATCGGAGATTCATGGCGGAGGAGTGACGGAGAAGAGTTGTTCTGGCAGCAGCATTTTCGTCGGAATATATGTGTCGCTAAACAAAACAAAATACACTTGTCTTCAACTGGATCTTCATCATGTTACTGGAGGTCTCATTGGTGATCTTCAACTGGATCTTCTTCATGTTGCAGGTGGAATGAGAAGACGGAGATAAGAAAGAGGGAGGAAGGTGGGGGTGGGGTTGTTATTTTGTTTTTATAAAGGGGTGGGGTTGTTATTTTGTCATTTCACATTCTCTTAACAGAGAAAACTAACTGATGTAAGGCCTAGGGACTATCCGGGAATGAAATTGCAAAAGTTGGGGACTATAGCTGTAATTTTAGAAAGTTAGGGACTAAAGGTGAAAAAAAAGAGCAAACCACAGGGACTATCCGGGCATTTAACTCTAAAGATGTTTGACTCAAATTCTGGATGATTTCATCCCATACGTAAACCAAATAAATAAACAAGAAACTTACACACGAAACAACTCGAAGCACCCAAACTCTTTTGAGCCTCGATCGCCCCTTACCTAGAATTGGCGCACAGACCAATTAGGGTAACAACATCAATGTGCAACGCGGCGATGGCGCTCAAAGGTGGTCGGTCGGTGAAAGACAATGACGGACTAGGTGGCTCGGTGACTAAGTAGAGAGAAAGGGTTTCCAATATGGTGTAACTTTTTCTAGTCTCTCATATCTTACCTTACGGGACATGTTAGGGTTTTTAAATTTCAAATTTAATAATCATCACCACGTTTAATCATAAAAATTTAAATGCCATAATTGCTTATTGATTAATCTATATATATATATAAACATGATAAATAAGGGTTGATGTGTCATGATATAAGGGCTTGGAAAATGATGTGGCATCACCATAGGCACTCTAGAATTTGGTTTTGGCTCCAAAAATTCGGGTCTTTTTTTCTTAACATGGACAGACAAGGGATCCGGGTTTTGACCCGGCTATAAATACCTTCTAAAACACGCTTTTTTTGTAATCCCTGTTCTAAACCCTAGCCTCCCCTTCCTTCCTCTTCTACATCAGTCATCGCCGCCATCACTGAATAAGGATTAAGATATCGATCAACCACTACAGGTATGTTCTTGATCTTCAAATTAACTCCATGTGTAAGAGTATGGTGACGGTGGTGGTGGTGGTAGCCTTAAGAGTAAGGAATCTGTATGTTCTTTGACTCTATCCTTTTTTTGGTATGAAAACCCTAACTCGCATCTTTGAACAATCGATGCCAAACCCTTAAGGTAAGTTTGAAATTAAGTAATCTACGCCACTGCATGTGATTTTCATTTGATTTTCAATGTTCAACGCGGATTTTATTCGACACCACGATGTTTGATTTACTAACATTCATCTACTATCTGTGTTTGTTCATGGATTTGGGGTTTTTGATGATTCTCGACTGTTACAACTTGCGTTTCTGTTGATTATCTTCTTGGTAATTTTGTGCTTCCGATTCGTATTTTGGATACTCCAAGTTTTATTAGCAGTTCTAAGTCTTATCATTATCTTCTACTTGGCGTATGATTATAGGATTGGTTGAGCAGAGCCACAAACTGGGCTAAATTCGGTGCAACAGCCGGGTTAGGTGTACCAATGTGAAGGTAATTGTCTACTAACATTTTTTATACCATAAACTTCTTCACACACATATATTTGTATATTCAGGGCTCTTTACTTCTGAAAAACTTTTTTAGAAAAAAAACTTATCTATATGTGATGCATAATTTCAATGTTAAGCCCTTTCGTGCATCACAATTTGGAAAAAAATGATGCACAAAACTTACTCTACCTGATCCTCTACTATTTTTTTTTTCAAAAAATCTCCGCGATTTTCAAGAGGCATCTAATCATGATTCACATAAAATTTCAGGATGAAATGTGGATTTAAGCAGAGTAGAAAACTGATCCACTAATTTCTAACTTCAATCCATAGTTTTGTTAATGTGCTAATATGTGGAATTTTGGGTCAATTTAACAAAGTTAATTTGTCGTTTTGCTTTTCATGATTATTTAGATTCTCATAGGATCCTAAGCGAGCCCACACATATGTACATATATATGTATGTACACACACACACATATATATGGTTATATATGTGTGTATTTAACATACACATACATGCACACATGCATGTAGTGTAGGTATGTGTGTGTAAAGAACCAATTCTAAGTAGAGAACTGCATAAGCATATGTACATAGTGATGGCCAGATAAGACTTGAGAGAGGGGATTATGCGGTTAATGTGGCTCTTGCAGTTCTCTACCCAAGTTTGATTTTGTTATGAAAGACTCTCTCTCTGTATTACTAATGTTGTAACTTTGATTTACAATTTTACGTATTTGAGCGCATTCATAACTCATAACATTGCTAAAAGATAATGGATTTGTTTGGCTCACATATCTCTTATAAGTTTTCAGATTCTCAAATGATTTTGACTGGTATATGTTTGTGTATATATATTTGTTATGTTTATTCAGTATGTTGGTTGGTTCAGGTGGTTCAGCATGGTGCTTGCTTAGGCCTTGGCTTGGCAGCTTTAAGGACCGCTGATGAAGATATATACGATGAGATAAAAAGTGTCCTCTACAATGACAGTGCTGTTGCAGGTGAAGCTGCGGGCATTAGCATAGGCTTACTAATGGTGGGGACTGCAAGTGAGAAGGCATCAGAGATGCTGGTATATGCTCATGAGATGCAACATGAATAAATCATAAGGTAAGTTGTTTCGTATAACGTGTCGCTTCATTAAGGACATGGCAACTTTGACCCATTTATGACAAAGAGTTTAATAGTTTAATTTGAGTTATGCTTTATTAATGGGTACAACAGAAATAATTAGCTAAAAAGGAAACGGGTCGAATGAGTCGAAAATCGCCTGAAGTGTAACTTATATCCATAAAACATCCAAAACTTTTATTTTTGACAAAACAGATAGATCTTACTGAGATAAGTTAATTATTTGATCTGAAATCAATATTAGACTTTTTTGGGTTTAAGTTAAATTATGTGTTCTTTAGTTAATAATGTAGTCGGTTAGCTAATCTTCCTCTACCCTAAATATTAGGGGTGCTAAACGGGTCGTGTTTGTGGGTTGGCGGGTTCAACCCGGACTCGAAATTTTTTAACAAACCCGAACATGACCCGAACCCGAAAATCGTGTATACATATGAACCTGAACACGAATATTCTTGGGTTGACCAGAACATGGGCCGGTCTGTCACACCCCCAAATTTCCACCTAGGGCATGTCCCTAATGGAGATGCAACGATCCAACAAAGAGCCACCAATCATATCAAACACAAGTTATAATGTATTGAAATACCCAATTGAAAGAAATGTATCGTTTGAAAAGTTAAACCAAAACCAAAGTATTGAGCGGAAGCATAAATGTATAAGCGTATAAATGTATAAAAACCAAATCAATATAATTGTTTATTATGACCACAACCACTCCAGCAGCATCAGACGGCAAGCTCCCAAGTTCCTTCAATAATTACCTACAAGCATGTAAACAAGTGTGTCAGACTACGCTGGTGAGTTCAAGGTTTGTGTTTGTTTACCAAGTTGTGTTACCGATCATGTGAGTAAAACAGTTTACAAGACGATATGTTGTTTGTTGTTATGATGTTTGATGTTTCGATGTTGTTATTACTCGATTACCGAATGGCCATATGATATGTGATTGCCAACCCCAATGCCTCTATCAAAGCATTGGTCATGTTTTAAGGTAATTAGTTCACGCCCGTTCTCCTCGAACGTCGTGAGGGTGCCAAACCTAATAGCGCTATCAACTAATAACCCCCGTTGCCCTACAAGCAACGTGCCGGTAGATATTGTGGTCTTACAATGATAGAAAACTGAGTACGATAACCAACATCCCATTACACATGCATTCCCCCTCGGAACGTTACCCATTATCCCTTCCCTGGGATCCATGCTTGAGAAAGAGCAATGAACTCACCTTAGGTTTGCTCGGTTAGACAAGTTACTTGTTTAATTAGTTCAATACTCACGACCTAGATGAGTATTTGGTAACAATCAGTTTACAGCTAATTGACACGTAGTTCTTATCAATTATTGTCACATATTGCACGTATAGCTATTTAAACAAGCAATTCAAACAGGTAACAGTAGTTATTCCATCATGGGATCCATTAGCGTTTTTAACCCAAATGGTCCCAATCAACTACGAGCCTAATCCGGTTAACAGCCGGATTAATGGGTGAAATCCCGAGACTCGGCCCAATACTCAAACCAACCCAATATCCTGGCCCAACTCATATATTTACATGTTTATGACTGCACGATTAGGGAAAGAAACCGGCCCTTTACACAGTTCAGCCTATTCGTTCAACACACAAACATCGATCAATTAATCAGTCCACTCATGCAAGTCTTCACACATAGACAAATTATGAGTTCATCACAAATAATCAATTCATATAATCCTAAAACTACAACCGGCAACATAAATGGAGTCACATGGGTCGTCGGTTTCTTTGATTATCCCATCCACTTGTTTGATTTGTTCAAGGTTACTTCACATGACAATCATTGTCTTGTTCATAATTATCAAGTTTCATCACAACCACATATAATCGATCCTATATCCATATACACCTATTGGTCCAATGATCATTTAACACACATATGGTTTAGTCCAATAATCACACAACAACATCACGTCATTTAATGCTCCTAACATGAACAACTTTGACTAATTCTGACAACACATATGCATATAACTATCATACCATAATAACAATAACAAACATAAACCAGAATGGAATAAGCATATGGAATAAGCATATATTTATTAACATATAAACGCACACCATGAAACAAGAATGGAATAAGCATATTTGACTAACCAGAATAAAGATGATTTCCAACAGGAAGAGACTTCGACAACAAGAGAACAATCTACTGCCGTATGGACTCTTAGGGAGGGTAGGGTTATATTTAAATAAAAGATAGTTATCAACACAAACACATCCTAATATAATAACAATTACTTGGCGAACAGGCCTATAGTTTTGGCCGAACTGGGCTTCAGTCAAACACTTGGGCCAAATTATCAAGACATAATAGTTAATCAAGGCACACCATTAATTAATCGGAATTGGGCCTTGGGCCGATATGGTGAATGTTGTGAATGTTTGCAAAGTATAATAATAAAGCCCAAAACATACGTGGCCCAACAGTTTCCGATAAGTTATTTATAAGTTATTTAACCGCGAAATAAAATGTTTAACGGAGTTAAGATCACAGGATTACACGTCTCTAACCTTGCAAGTTCGGGTTGTCACACGGTCAACCGGATTTTATTTTATTTTTTTTTTTTTGTAAAATAACATATGAAAGTTAAAGTCTTACTAAAAAAACACAAATGTATGTAATACAATTGCATTTTAATTATAAAGTTTAATGTCAATTTCTTATTTTATGTTATAATTATGGCATAGAACACTCACCCAATATAATTGATGACATAAATCATATTGTAAAAAATAAAATATAATATAATCGGGTTAAACGGGTCGACCCACCAACCCGACCCCTTTAGTTCAACTCAGTCAGTCGAGTCGGTTCCGACCAAATCTACCAATTATGTAAACCAATAGTTACGCTTATGAAGATCTGTTTGATGGATGGCAACCATTGTTGCAAAACTACGAGGTAGATGGGATGACTAATCCAATAGAGGTAAAGTTATCATGCTATTGTTTTGGCATAGATTTGTTATTAGGCCATATTTAAAAGGAAAAAAAGGAAAAGGAAAATGAAAGTAACCCGAATCGGGTTCAACTTTTGGTAGTTTCTTTACACTTAATTGGGTTTGGGTATGTCGTGAAATTCAGTTTTTTGTGTACTCAGCTTTCAGGTTGCTTCGGGTTAGGCTTGGTATGTGGTTTCGGGTCAGTTTCGATAACTGATTATAGGTAAAATCGACAACGGGATGCCATCCCCTCAATCTTCCTCCCCCCGGATTGATGTTTATTAATGTGTGGTTTTATTTGAATCGAACAGCGCGGAAACCTGCTATTGGCTTTATTAACCGAAATTGTATTCCAACTGTTGTGATTCTTTTAGGTTTATTTGTAATTTGCTCTGCTAGATATATCTTTTTCTTTTTTAAAAATATCAGCATGATTAATATCCATAGGTGTGGTCTTATTAGGATCTTATTCTTAATTATGTTGATGTAGTTTATGTAATGAATAACATTATTTTTCTGCGTACACATATTGATGATGACCATGAGGTGAAGTAGGGTCTTCAACATTTTTGTAAGGTAACATTATACTTTAATTTTTATGAACTTGGGGTATTTTTATGAAATTTAAACAGTAATTTCTACCATTTCAATTGGCTTTCATTTTTTTCATCTTCACTTAGATATGTTCTTCTCTTACCAGGGCAACCCGTATTCTCTTACATCGTTGGGAGGCTGTCATGATGCAAAAGAGATTGCATATTTGTTGTTTCACTATTGCAGCCATAGTCTTATTTGAGGCCACAATGAATAACCAATTTTGAGCAAAAGAAATTGCAATTTGGGTGAATTTAAATTACCATTATCCTTTTATTATTGTAGAATTTTAGACTTACCAAGTTAAAAGATTCAAATCATGTGATTTATAAGCTTCTATGACTAATAACTTGATCTTAAGTGTCCTCTACCATAAATTATGGCAATTGTAGTGTCATCTTATAGTGTATTTTTATACTAGGTTATCACCCGTGGTACCCACGGTTGTTTTATTTTATTAGTTATTAATCATGTATATTTTTTAAGTATAACGATTTGTTTTTTTTTTTTAATCTGTGAGGACATTCACTGATAATCCTATATCAATTATGAGATAAGATTATTGGTTTACTGTTTGAGGATATAATCTTTGATTTTAAAATAAATAAAAGCATACAAAAAAGTATTGACATATTAAATGTCTTGGATATAGAAAAGTTATAAACTTTGCATAAACTTAAACATGGGTTGTGAACTTGTAAGAGACTTATAAGCTTATTGATTGCTTATGATCCGTGTTTATAACTTTTGGTAGTTTTTTTTACACTTAATTGTGTTTGGGTATGTCGTGAAATTCTGTTTTTATGTACTCAGTTTTTCAGGTTGCTTCGAGTTAGGCTTGGTATGTGGTTTTGGGTCAGTTTCGATAACTGGTTATAGGTAAAATCGACAACGCGCCAATGTTTGGATACCATGTATGGTCCATAGCTCATGGAACTTTGTTTAGCTTCATAACTTCGTTTTAAAGGTTTATTTGCTAAATTGGTGGGTTGAGCTACAAATTTTGAGATCTTTATAACTCGAATTTGTGGATTGAAAATTATATTCTATTTGACATTGTTTTGACAATGGCTCTACATAAGTATTGGCTCACCTTAAACGGGTGAATTTCCAGATATTATTTTCATCTTTTAAATGACTCAAAAACTAATCTTTATCATGTCAATATAAGCGAATCGGGTAACATGTCAAAACGGGTTGGGTAAGAATCTGATTAAGATCATGTTAAGCACCTGTACACATGACGAAGTGATTTTTTGGCATGTTCTAACAACTATAATGTAGTTCCCAGGATCATTTACGTTAGCTATGATTGCTGAAAAATAACCTTGAACACATGAATTTTCTTTATATACTCGTATTTTATGTACCTGTTGCAATAAGATAATATACTATATATGTGTATAAAAGAGTGGTGTCTTCTATCCACATGATGAATAAATTTAACGTTGATGGTTTCAGGTACTTAACTTACTCGGCTATTATTACAGTATATTTACGAGATGGGCTGGTGATTAGTTCTTTGAATAGTATTTTATGTAAAAGTTACAACTATTGAGCCAACTACTTAGTCATGACTTTTTTGGACAATGCAAATTTAGTGAACAAATAGAATATGTTCTGGAGAAGTTACAGAGTTTTGGTTATTGGTTCAAAGAAAAAAGTATTGTGGATGAAATGTAATATAAGGGTGAACACAACATACATGTTTTGGAGAACGGTTAGATCAATATATCCGGTTCGTTAGCTTGGAAAGTGGGATCACTTCCGCGGTTAGGGGTACCGTGCATCTATCTTTTTTTCCAGTTGGTTTTGAAAACATGTGTTTTTATTTTATTTCGTGACATAATTCGATTAATATAAATTAATTTTTCCTACCCGGGAAGTTCCCGGGTGATAACCTAGTTTAATATTATAACTATCAACAAGTTTGATAGTTAAGTGATTAATTAATCATAAACCTTTATCAACAATTTGATAATTATTTAATTAATTAACTTGTTAGTTGCTCGGGGTTTAACTCCTTGGATCATACCTTATAAGCATTGTTGTCAAAAGTCATTACTTAAGCATACAAAACTAACATGAGGGTACATCCTTGGCCGTTTAAATGAATGGGCTCAAAGAATGCGTCAAATTGGCAATTTGGGGGCTAGTGATGCAACATTTCACCTATTTACGTGTTTGATATGCATGGCCTCCTTGATCGTCATAAAGGCCTTTATTCTAACTCAGTAAGAAACAAAGTAGTCCATGTGTCGATCATCACTACATGTTGGCGCATCTGGAGAGGACGAAACCAAGCCCTTTTCATTTGTAAAGGAGTATATGTTTCTAAATTAATAGAAAATATCATAAGTACAAGTTTCTTGTGGGTTAAGAATATGGCAAAATGATTTATGTACTTTCAAATTGTGTGTCCATCGAGATCTTTGTTTATAGGCGGTGTTTGTCATTTTCTAGCGTCTTGTTAGTTCTCTTATTATTAATGAAACTACCGCCCACACCGATAATGCCATCCAGTTACGATTCGCCTCAATTGTTCATTTGCTGCGTTTAGGGCATGTTTGGCTAAGCTTTTTAAAACAACTTATTGACTTATTGGCTTTTTGATAAAGGAAAATAATGTTTGGATAAAGGAAAAGGACTTTTCAAAATAACTTTTTGGTTAAGGTGGAAAAGTCATTTTAAAAAGCTAGAATATCCTGACTATTCAAAACTTTTTTGCTTACTGGCTTTCCCATCACATAAGCTAATCAAAATACTTTTTTAAAAATTACTTTTGAAAAGGTCATAAGTCAATAAGTCCTTTTAACAAAAAGTCATTTTGAGTTAAATAAGCTTATAATAGAAACTTCTCTGCTGCAACCATTTTTGAAGTTCAGGATCTGGAATCTCTCATCAATTTCTATAGGTTTTGTGATGAAGATGTCACCTGCAGATGATAAGGATCACACCAGTTTTTTTACCACTAAATCCTGAAGAAAATGGATTGAAACTACCTTCGTGAATTGGTCTCCTCAATAATAAGCTGGTTCAGTTGGGTTCCACTGAAATCTTATGTTTCGTTTGGAGATTAGCCCTTAATAGGATCCCAATAGCCACCCCCCTCGCATAAAAAGGTGTCCAAATTGGTAGCCTTTCTTACGCATTATGCTTCTTGGAGGCCGAAGATACTAACCATATTTTCATTAGATACAACACTACTGCAGCTAATATTTGGTCTAAGGTCTCTGACTGGTGTGGTTTAGATCTTTGCTTGTGCAACTCCGTTTCAGATCTCCTTGACTTCCCATCGAGGTCGGTAGGTACTAATCTGGATAGAAAGGTGTTGACCCTTAATATATATTGGTTTCTAGCTTCTAGCTACTTTGGCTCAATCGAAACTCCTGGAAGTTATCTAACGCAAGGAAGTAGGGTACGCAAATAATGGAGGGTGTTATGGTGCATAGTTTCAACCGCATTACTCGAAGGGCAAAGAAGGTTTCGGCAACTTAGCAGGGATTAGAGGTGCACAAATTGGGTTAGGGTTTGAACCCAAACCGAGTTCAAATCGGTTTGGAGTGAAGCTTAAAAAAGTCAAACTAGGTTGAGAGTGAAACCAGGTTGGGCTCAACCCGGTTTGATGGTTTGTAAAGCGCAACCCTATGAATCCAGTTCGACTTGGGTTGGGACTCGGTTAAGCTCTCAAACCGGGTTCAACTCCATTGCTCAACTCTATTTAAAAAAAAGCTCTTAACAAAAGATAATAAACATAAATAATAAGAGGTTCACACTTTATATATATATATATATATATATATATATATATATAGGGTTAGGTTCATTTGTGAACAACCCCCTTGATAGTGAAGTGTGTGAACTAATCCTAGCCCTTGATTATCAATGCACAAGTGTAAATCAATGGCCAGGATTTGATCAGGATTTGATGATGAAAATACGCAAGTGTATTTTACAATTTGATAATGTAAAACAATGGCCAGAATTTGTTCACTCGGTTCACAAATACACTAGTTTTCACTCTACAACCCCACCCTACATATATATATATATATATATATATATATATATATATGTGTGTGTGTGTGTGTAAGTTTTATAAGTAAGTGAAACATTGTATCATGAAAATTTTGAAATGCTACAATTTCATTAATTGGACTTAGGTGGGGGAAGAAGAATAGAATCGGTGTCGTAGAAATGTGGAATATTAAGATATGGTTTATTTTCAAAAAGTAAATTATAAAATTGTAATGGATGTCAACTGTAATGAAAAAAGTGACAAGGAAATTACTTTTACAATCAATAATTATCTCTTGAAACCTAACGTAGTTGTTTGTCATGCGGGTTCATTCAATAGGGTTAAAACCGGGTTATGTCGTGCGGGTTACAAAGTGTTGGGTTGAAACTGGTGTGGCTGAAAAACGTCCAAATCGAGTACCACCCTACGGGTTGAAAAGGGTCCAAACCGGGTTGGCTATAAATCGGGTTCAACCCGGGTTCGGGTTATCGTGTTCGGTTTCTAACCCGGTATAGGGTTGCACCTCTAGCAGGGATGGCAACTCTACTCCTTTATCGCGGTTTTAAATAATAATGGCCTTGTAATACTATAGTTGTGGTTTCGTATGTGTTGGTCTTTTCCTTTTTGACTTGTACCGGGATTTTTGCTAGTTCCTCGCTAGCTTCTTTGTGCCATTAAAAAAGGGTAAATTACACTTTTTGTCCTTTATGTTTATAGCGATTTGCAATGGATGACCTTTGACTTCAATAATTACAGTCATAGTCCTTTATTTGAAAGATTCATTACACGTTAGGTCCTTTAACACTAACATGGTTAATATTATCAGTTAAGTTTCATCATGTGCAAGACACATGGGGGTATTTGAGTCATTTTACCATATTCTTTTATTTTAAAGTATATTTATAAATTATAAATAAATCAAAAACTAACTTAATAAAAAACTAACTTAATAAAAAATCAAAAACTAAAAAACATTGATAAATCATCATTTTGCTTCTTCTGCACATCAAAATCAAAGTCAACTTGTAAAGTGATTTTCTAAAAATATTTCTTCTTGAATTTTTCTTGTTAAATATATATTTCTACACTTGATTAACCACTAAAAATATGATTAGTTTCTTTAAAAATCATGATCTTGTAAATCTTGTAAATAACTTTAGTTTCTTGAAAATATTATTCTTGAAATCTTTTATTTTCAAGTCTTATAACATGTATCACAAATCATCATACACTAAAACAAGTTTATTTTCAAGTTCATGTTTAACATAAAGGATGATGATTACAAATTTCTCAAGATCTATCCTTACACTTGCTATATCATGTGTTTAATCATCATCTAGCAAGCTTCATATGGTGATCTACACCACAAACACAAGAAATCATCAAACAAACTCAATACATACACTAGAACAACTTGATCTTCATGTTTTAGAGCTTTATGTTCATGTTTATGCTTATGTTTCTTTATGATCTTTAGTTTACCAAGTTACTTCATACTTTAACCACTAAAATTGTGAGTAAAAACAAGATCAATGGAACCTAATACTAGCACTATGGCTAGGGAAGAACTCAAGATGATGAAGGTGATAAACTAGGTTGTTAAAAGCACTAGAGAGATGTCCTTCAAGTTCCTTTGCTTCCCTCCTTCCTAATTAGGCTTGAATCACCTTAGGTTATGCTTGAAATGTGTTGAAATGGATTGAAAATGAAGGTGTATAGAAGGGTGGTTGTGGCCATGAATGATGGAGGAAGAAGGAGGAGTTTTGGTAGAGTTGGAAAGTGTTAAAATGATAGGTATGAACTAATGGTTCTTATAAAAGTTTCCAACATCAAAATAGCATTTAGCATATTTGTGGGCATATTCCATAACAAGATCTTATTAAATATAACAAAGAAATCAAGGGTGGGACCCATGTCCCCTAACCGGCCACCAATGTGGGGGGGGGGTAAAGTGTAATTTGTAATGGTTAGTTACTTGAGTTAGTTAGGATTCAATGGTGCTAGTTAGGTGTTTTATGTATTTAATGTTTATTAGATGCAATATGATGTTCGGTGATCATAACTAGCTTCGTAATATAAAAACAATGCTTCTAGTAAAAATTTGATGTTTCGGGTAGTGTCCGGTTGTTCGGTTCGATACCGTTTCATTAAAGTGCTAAGTTATTCCGTATAGTGTCCTTTATGTAACTTTTTGTGACACTTTTAATTCCCGACACTTAGGAAAGCATACAGGACCATTTTGCCATATTTTTACAGGTAATAATCTTGTTAAATGCTGAATTTTTGCTGATTTGTGCAGAATTCTACACTTTATATGGGTTTTAGGCACTTCCGGCACTTTGTTTATCACTTAGGCATGCAGTTTTGTGGTCCTTACTTCCCTACACACTATACTAGTGTAATACGTCATCTCTGGCTCATACTGGGCCTCATACTATTGTCTGTCTATGTACTGAACTTCGTTAGCATTTTTAGTTTGCCTGATAATGGTGCCAATTTTGTTCTGTGTATTATTAGAACTATCTCGTGTTGCATGTAGCAACGAATAAAGTCTTGTATCATGAAATGCCATTGTATATATATAACAGTAATCAAAATTTCATTTGTCTCGTAAACTAGATCATGCACAATTATTTAAGCACAGATTACTGTTCAATTAGTGTACGGAATGTACGGAAAAGTGACGGTTGTCACAGACTTAACCCCATCCATGCTTCTCAGTTAGTCAAGGGGTATTTTTGTCATTTTGTCTATTATTTTAATTAAAGGTTTATTTTTATCATTATTAAAACCCAGTTTAATAAACCACCACAAACCCAGTTTAATATAACATTCGATTTCTCACATTTCTCTCTTTGCCACACCACCACCACCACCACCATCCACCCCACCCCACACCACCACCACATGCCCGCTCCCAACCACCACTCCCTGCCTGCACCAGTGAAACCACCACCACCCACCCCTTTATCGGATTCCAACTTTAAAATAGCAGCCCTAACACATGTAACTCACATTGCAATTTACCCAACCCCTTTTCAATTCTGACCATCATTTTAAAAGGGATTCATTCAAGTTTAATCAAAATGAGACAGAACACAACACGATATCAAAACTACCACTCGGGGCAAACAATTTCCAATACTGGATCCTTTCAATTCCCATAATAAGTTTCAAGAAAACAAACTCATCAAAAGCTTACAATAACGTCAAATTACACAAAACAAGACTCGATTAACAACCCGAAAGTCGACCCAATAACGCACCTGATACACGCAATACGCGAGAATCAAGGTAAAGAACCAGGTGTATGAAACCCACTGTTGAACTGGTGAAAGAGGAAAAGAAAAACACCGACTGAAGGTTAGTGGCGGTCTGGTCGGAGGGTTTTCAGTGTTGGTTGAACGACTGCAAAGGTGGTGAACCGGAGATGGAAGGTGGAGGCGGGGGTGAGGGTGGTTTACGGTATAACGGTTACATGTATGGTGGTTTCTGGTGATGCGGATCGCGATGAAGGGTTTCGGGTGCGTGCAGGTGGTCGGAGGGTTAGAGTAGTGTTGGTTGCAGTTAGGGTTTTGCGAGTAGGCAGGTTTCGTGTGGTGGATGTAGGGTTAGGGAATGGTTGTGATGGTGGAGGGGAAAAAGATGACGGTGGTGGTTTGTAAGTTAAAAGGAGAGAAAGAGTGAGGAAAGAGATGGGGAGAGAGAATACAGATTGTTTTACACAATATTAAAACTGGGTTTTAATAATGATAAAAATAAACCTTTAATTAAAATAATTGACAAAATGACAAAAATACCCCTTGACTAACTGAGAAGTATGGATGAGGTTAAGCCAGTTGGACCAAAATGGCAACGATAAAACCTTTTTGGATCCAGATGCTAAAAATGAAACATTTAAACTAAACTGTCAAAATAACCCAAACCACAGGGACTAAATTGATATTTAACTCAAAAAATTGATAATTGTTTAGCGGTTAAAGAAAGAAAAGAAAATTAAAAGGTTAAAAAATACAAAAGGAAATTTGCAAGTTTAAGTTATAAGGTGAGAGAGAGTCAATGGTAAGTCAAAATCTCAATCATCATCGTTCTGTTCTGTTAGGGTTTTATCATCAGAAGTAATGAAGCTCGCATGGCTCCGATCTCTCGAAACTGCTCATCAAGACTGCGTCTGGGCTTGCACCTGGCTCCCTCCCACCGACAAATCTTCCGGCCTCCTCCTCACGGGATCTCTCGACGAGACCGTCAAGCTATGGAACCCGGAGGACCTCTCGCTCGTCCGTACAAACACCGGCCACTGCCTCGGCGTCGTCTCCGTCGCTGCTCATCCGTCTGGAAGAATCGCCGCCTCGGCTTCCTTGGATAGCTTCATCCGTGTGTTTGATGTTGAATCTAACAACACTATTGCTACTCTTGAGGCTCCTCCTTCTGAAGTCTGGCAAATGCAATTCGATCCTAGGGTAATAATAATAACAATATTCATCTTATTATTAATCTTTGCTTTTAGATTTGTTATCATTCATCTGTCTATTCAATATCCACTCCATGATAATTAACTGCCAAAACATGTCTTAGGTATCAAACAAGAACACAACTCGTTAAACTACTTTATATCATAATTGTATGTTTTATGTACGATAAATGTTGTAGCCTAGCCCTAGCCTCCTAAATTTGATTATTTAAAAAATATAAATGTACATAGTGTACTTTTTATTAAACCGGTTTAATCATGTCTTAAATATTAAATATGTCAGGAAAATACCATAATTTTTAGGTCTTAACTGGTTGCTTGTTGTTATACTTTTAATAATTTATAGTTCAGTTATGTGAGTTGTCATCATCATACTCACAGTAAATCCCATCAATAGCAAAGCTAAGGTAGGGTCTGAGGAGGGTAAGATGTAGACAGCGTTACCCCCCGTAGGAATAGACAGGCTGCTTCCAGTGAGACACCCGGCTCGATAGTAGTTTTGCATCAAGTCTTGGACACAAGGCACATAACTCTCAACAATCGAGAGTCGAGACAAAGGCCGATTAGTGCATGTACCCTTTTGTCTTTCGTCTATCAACGCCACCACATGATGCATGATTAACAATCCCCCTCTTTTAAAGTTATTTTCACGAAAGTAGTAAAATAACGTTAAAATTAGTGCACTTTAACTTTTGCCCCCTAAGCGTCTACACATATATACATTATATGTGCATACCGCAAGTAGGGCTAAGTTATGTGAGCTGTAATATATTTAAATGTGACTTCAGATTGCAGAATTGTTTGAATTCCTGCTTAGTTTGTTTACTATTGTGTTTTTTTGTAGATAAATGAGTGAACTTACTCAAATTCTTTAAATATGAGTGTAGATTTATCTAGATGATTACATATTTTTTTCGTATGAACGATGATCGCTTAGTTTTATTGTTAGCTTGATTATAATTGATTGGGTATGGCAGGGTACTACTCTTGCTGTTGCTGGGGGAAGTAGTGCTTCAGTGAAGCTATGGGATACTGCTGAGTGGAAACTGGTATCAACTTTATCAATTCCTCGACCCGAAGGGGCGAAGCCGTCTGATAAAGGCAACAGTAAGAAGTTTGTTCTTTCTGTTGCATGGAGCCCAAGTGGAAGACAGCTGGCGTGTGGGTCCATGGACGGTTCGATTTCTGTTTTTGATGTACAACGGGCTAAATTCCTTCACCAACTTGAAGGCCACACGATGCCTGTTCGGTCGCTTGCGTATTCGCCTCTAGACCCAAGAGTTCTTGTTTCAGGGTCAGATGATGAGTGCATCCACATGTACGATGCGGAAGGGAAGACACTATTTTCATCAATGTCGGGACATTCTAGTTGGGTTTTGAGTGTTGACGTGAGCCCAGATGGTGCGGCGATTGCATCAGGGTCTAGTGACAGAACAGTGAGGTTGTGGGATCCTAAGATGAGGGCAGCGGTTCAGACCATGACTAACCATACGGACCAGGTTTGGGGAGTGAAGTTTGAAGCTGTGGGTGGTGGAGCTAGGGGGAGTCTGCTTGCAAGTGTTTCAGATGATAAAAGCATCTCGTTGTACAATTATTCGTAACTTGCTGAGGCTTGTGTTTCTATATTTCACATTTGTTTTCCATTTGGTTTTCCTTATTTATTGTAAGCTTGGAACTGTTATTTGAGACTTGTTTATGAAAAAGGTCTGATTACGGTTGTTTTCTATGAATAATGTTAACTAACATATATCTTGAGAATTTATTTAGTACATACTATCATTGTTTATGCCAACCCCAACTGTGTATATACCTTATATGCTATGTGTGTGTGTAGATTTTAATGTCTGTGGTGACACTAGAAGACGGTTTATTTGTTTTTGTGATAATCCGAAATCTATCATATCGGGTTTGCATTTTACACATCAATGTATAGTGTGAATTGGTGGTAGATGTAAACAGTTACCATCTTCTTGCTATGTGAATAAGATACAGTGCAACTCAATATAAGTCTTCAACTTAGACTGCCATTAACTATGATAGGGCAAATCTCATCAAGACTCTGCAACTCAATACAAGTCTTCAACTTAAGACTGCCATTAACTATGATAGGGTAAATCTCATCAAGTACGATGAGCTTATTAGGGGGACGTTACAAAATAGTATCGGGTGTTATGAAAATCTTGCTTTTATTAAAGGACATGATAAATACTTGGTATATATTGAGCAACAACCCATCGCCCAGGGGCGGAACCAATGTAATGTTAGCCGTAGCACGGGCTACGGCTCAAGTTCATATTCCTAGTGTTTTTTTTTTATACAAACGATACCCCTAAAATAACACAAGTATACCCCTAACCGACCCACATTTATAAAATAAGGGAGCCCCAAAAAAAAAACACAACTACGTATGGCGGCAACCTGGAAGAAAACCAAGCGTCGCTCTGGCCTCTCACTCAGACGCAAACGCTGCATTCTTCGACCTTTGTTCTTGTTGTTTGCTGCTGCTGTTGCGATAATCTTGAGACTTGAATCATCATCATCTTCGTCCCTGCTGATTGTAGTTTGCTGCTGCCGTGCTGCGATAATCGTGACATCTTCATCCAATCGTGAATCGCCCCTGCTGTTTTGCTGTTGAAATCGGAAGGAAAATAGGAAATCACTGACTTGGTAAGTGGTAACTGGTTATGTAGATTAAATTTATTCATAACTCGTATTTAGCACCCCGCGTTGCGGTGGGGGCGAATCCAATGCCACACTACTGGCAGCGACCACCAACACTGAAGTTGCAGCGTGTTAATGCGAATAAATTAAACCGAAACGTAAAACATAGAATAGAATAATTAAGTCGATCTAGGACCCGCTCGGGATGAACCCACGTCTATTTTTTCCCGTTTGACAGGTTTATCGTAACGTGCGGGTCCTAGATCGACTTAGTTATTATTTTCTATATTTTACGGCTCGAAAAAAAGCTCGAATGAGCCGAGCTTAAACGAGCTCGAGCTCGAGCCGGCTCGCGAGCCTAAACGAGCTTTCTATTTATATATTTTTTATTAATATATTAAACATATATTTATATAATAATAATAATTACCATTTATATAAATATGAAAAAATAACTTAATTATATGTATAATAAGAATTATAATTAATATAAATTAATTAATAAATATTAAACGAGTCGAGCCCGAGCCGAGCTCGAGCTTGAAAAATTACCTTCGAGCCAAGCTCGAGCTTTATAAATAAAGCTCGAATTGTTTGCACCCCTACTCGGGATGAGTATTTTCAGAAACAAAGAAGATGGTTCTTTGACACTCTCTCAAGAGAAGTATATTGAGAAAGTGTTAGAAAGATTCAGCCTTAAAGATGCCAAAATTCGAAGCACACCTTTGGGAAGTCACTTTAAGCTTTCTAAAGTTCAGTCACCCAGATCAGATGAAGACAAAGCAGAAATGGCTAAAGTTCCGTATGCATCGGCAGTTGGTAGCCTCATGTATGCAATGGTATGCACGAGACCAGATATAGCTCATGCAGTGGGAGTTGTTAGTCGGTTTATGTCCAATCCAGGGAGAGAACATTGGGAAGCAGTTAAATGGCTGCTACGATATTTGAAGGGGACTTCAAAAGTGGCATTACAGTTTAAGGGGAAAGATGTTATTCTGAAGGGTTTTGCAAATGCTGACCTTGGTGATTGTAAAGAATCTTACAAAAGCACCACCGGATATGTCTTTACAGTGCAAAAAAAGTGTTGCTCTTTCAACCACAGAAGCAGAGTATATGGCAGCTGCTAAAGCAAGCAAAGAGCTTATATGGTTAAAGAATTTTCTCAAAGAGCTCGGCAAGGAACAAGTTGATTGTGCACTATTCTGTGACAATGAAAGTGCAATTCATCTTGCAAAGAATCCTGTCTTCCATTCGAAGACAAAGCACATACAGCTGAGATATCACTTCATCAGATAACAAGTTAGTGAGGGCACTCTAAAGTTGAAGAAGATCAAAGGAAGTGAAAATCCATCTGATATGTTGACTAAGGTTGTCAGCTTAGAGAAGTTGAAGCTTTGCATAGCTTCAACTGGCCTTCAGGATAATTGAAGAGAAGGTCGGGTAACTAGGAATGTATGAAGATCAAAGTTTTTACAGAGATACTGATGCACAGTTGAAGCACAGGTGAAGATTATTCCGTGGCTTCAAGTGGGAGATCGTTGAGTGTGAATCCACTAGAGCAAGTGAGCATCAGAAAATACTTTCTGATCAAAACAAGATAAGAAGATAAAAGGCTAAGATGATCAAATCTTCTCTGAAACCCATTTTTCACGGATCATGTTTTGGGACATTCTTCTCTTTCCTCAATCTTATATATATATATATATATATATATATGAGATTGTTATGTATCTATAAAATCGTACCAAGCTTAATAACAAATACTCCTAGTTACCGAGAGTGGATGTAGGTCTGAACCGGACTGAACCACTATAAATCTTTGTGTTCTTCATCAGAAAAGTGTGTGTGTGAGAGTTCTGTGTTCGTGTGTGTATTCTGATCTTAACATATACACCTGACAGTTGCGTATGTAAAACGGTATCTCACTTGTGAGGAAACTTCTTGTGGGCCTATACCAGTGGTGTGTCTATTAATCTTGTCTTGGCTCTTCTAACCGAGCCCTGAACGGACGACAAACATATAAATCTGTATACAAGATTATTTTATATAATTGTCCCAAGTTATAAAAGAATTTATGCCTCGTGCATCCAAACCAATTTTTATAAAAACACTTTTCAAAAGAGTCAGTTAATTGTATTTACCAGTGTAAACTGACGTATTTTTCAAAAAGATTAAAGTGCAGGTACTACACGTAATGAGCTGGAACTCCTGAGTATTAGATAAAGAGTCTTGCAAGCTCTTAATACTTAAAGTCTGTTGAACAATGTTTTACTTTCTGTTTTAGATCCGCCTGTGGATCCACTTACAACCATTGTGTAATATTTTATTATACTTTCAATTCGGTTTATATTATTACTTTAGACTTTCGCTGTGCATTAAACTGTGATTATTTGACTATGATGATATCAACTACGTCACGATACTCAATACTTGGCCCACTGATAATACGTGGAAATATCGGGGTGTGACACTCACTCACATTATACCATAAATAAATTAGTAACACAGAGAAAAGAAATCACCTTTGAAACCGTATATAAGTTATTTTTTAAATGAATTGTTGGTATAATAAAGAATTGTATATGAGTCCATACAATCAATCGGCACTAAAGTTAGTTTTTTCGACCAAGTAAGTTTGCCATATATATTGTTTGGTAATTGGTAATTCTATTAACAAAATTATTTTTAAAGAAACTATGAATAATTGGTTCAAATTTTTTAGATTTTTATTATAAAACTAGGTTAGAAACTCGTGTATTACACGGGTTATATAAAAATATATAAAATAGTTAGTAATGAAACTTTAGGTATACAATATTATTAAATTACCATAAATATATATGAACGCATTGTATAAAAATATATAAAACAGTTAGTAATGAAACTTTAGGTATACAATATTATTAAATTAAATTACCATAATAAATATGAAAGGTGAAATAAAAGAAGCTAGAAAAAAAAATGAGGCTTTCATACTTATAAATTATAACACTGACGCAATCAATTACCTATTTATCAGGTATATATTCAAAAATTGGTTTTCGGTAAAAAAAAAACAAAAAACAAAACGCCAAGAGTTTTTTTATATATATATAATTTTCATGTCTTTTGTAACACATGTAACATACGATGTGTTTATTGTTACACAAAGAAAATTTGATTAATAAAAAAAAAACATTCGGCGCCTTTTTAATATTTTTTGTTCAAAACGTTTGAAAACATGTTACATGCCCTAAAAGTAATAAGGGTCTGTTTGGTATGGCGTAATGGAATAGATAAGGGAATGGAATGGACGAGGTAATGGAATGGTCTAAGGAATGAAATAGATCATTACATTCCATAGTCTTGTTTGGTTACCATGCATGAAAGGAATAAATCATTACATTGTGTTGTTTGGTAGGTAAGAAAAGAGGAATGAATTAAATCGGTGATGGGAGGTGGCGGTGATCGGTGGCGGCTAGTGGCGGTGGCAGCGATGGGTGGCGGTGGTCGGTGGGTGACAGTTGTTAGCGGTGGCGGCGACGATGGTAGGGGTTGGCGGTGGTCTTCGGTGGCAGGTGGCGGCGATGGTGGTGGCGACGACGGTGGGTGGTGGTGGTTGACGGTAGCGGGTGGTGGCCACGGAGGATGGTGGTGGTGGTCGGCGGAGGGTGGCGGTCGTGGTCGGGGTGGCGGTTGTCGGTGGTTGCGGGTGGCGGCGATGGTGGTCGATGGTGATGGCGACGACGACGGTGGGTGGTGGTGGTCGACGGTAGCGGGAGGTGGCCGCGGAGGATGGTGGTGGTGGCCGGCAAAGGGTGGAGGCAGTTGTTGGGGTGACGGTGGTCGATGGTGGTGGCGACGGGTGGTGGTCGCGGCGACGACGATGGGTGGTGGTGGTCGACGGTAGCGGGTGGTGGCAGCGGAGGATGGTGGTGGTGGTCGGCGGAGGGTGGTGGTAGTTGTCGGGGTGGCGGTGGTTTGCGATGACGGGAGGCAGCAATGGTAGTCGATGGCGGCGGACGGCGGTGGCGGCGGAGGACGGTGGTGGTGGTCGGCGGAGGTTGGTGGCGGGTGGTGATGACGGTAGGTGGTTGTGGTAGATGGTGGAGGTGATGGGCGGTGTTTGTGACGTAGGCTGAGAGAGGGAATGGAATGGAAAAAAAAACAGGGGAAGTAGATGGAATGAATTTGAGGGAATGGAATGACTTATGTAATGGGTGATTCCATTACGTTGACCAACCAGACACATTTTTTTCATTCCCTCGCAATAGTTCATTCCATTCCACCATCCATTCCTTCATACCAAACACTACCTAAGAGTTTATTACATAAGACCATTCGGCGCCTTTTTAATTTTTTTTTTTTTGTTTATAGTCATTGTTTGTTCACAGTCTTGTGTTCATTGTTTGTTCATTAGGCTCACAGTCATGTGTCATTACTTGTTCTTTAGATTCACAGTCTTGGTTTGATTACTGAAGGGGTATGGTCCCAAAAAGTCGCGCAAACCTCCGCTCAGGTTGCGCGTGAGACCATACTCCTTATTCAGTAAACTTATTAATAAGACCCTCGTGCGGCATACACCACGTTCTGATCTACCCCGCGCGAGGCACGGCCCACAAGAGGCTCAGATATCAGCACTTAGCATAAAACAATGGAACAAATAAGCATACTAATCCCGCGAGAGTTAGTTTGCTGTCCAGCAAGAACCACACAGTAGGGAAGCGCACGGCTACCTACAGTGGTACACAAGGTACAAGTGGCAGTAAAAGGAGCCAATGAGCGTCCAGCAGGCTCTGGTCAATCGTGCGCCACGATCGCCTGACGAGAAGTACACAAGGACGTCTACGTGGCACCAATCAGAGGACGGAGACAACTGTCCCACGATCTCCACTTGTCTGCTGATGACAGAAGGACAACAAGGCCGACAACAATGACACGTGGCTCCAATCAAGGTGCGCCAGCACCGACGAACGTCTAGAAGCCACTAAGCGGTCGACGCCAGCGAGGCAAAGAGCATATCCGTTATGTTGTCCGTTTCCGGCCCAAGGCCCATCAGCCCATAACCTCTTACACCTCTTCGGCTATAAATAGAGACCTCATTCCACAGGTTAAACATTCTATCCCCTCTACTCTCACTCTTAGCACTTAATTATTCCCATAGCAGTTGCTTATTCTCACGCCGGAGCCTGGTTAAGAGGGAAACCCCCACATTCCCCTCTTAACGAGTAACGGTGTTCTGTTTTGCAGGATCGAACCATCAAGTCGGAGCTCAAATATCCATAAGAAGATTAACCACTATGATAGAAACATAAACCAATCTTAATTAAGTCCCTAATTAGATCAGTGTTTCTTCATTGGCGCCCACCGATTTTTTCTATAACCACCCTCATCTTCTTTTATTTGAGCCTTTGACATCTTTTTCATCCTTCGACTATGGCTGGTCAAGGAACCATTCCAGAGTTCGGCTTCGGAACCAAATCTAACACGGCGTTGGGTGAAGGAATCCAAAACTTCCAAGCCCAACAAATCGAAGAAATCGGCGAAGTTGAAATCACCAATACTGGGGGTCCGCGCGGGAGCATCACCCGCATCACCCAAGTGGTCACCCCAGGGAACAACGGAGAAGGACCTTCGAACACAGCGCCAGCTCAAAATGTATCGGCATTACTAGGCTTACCAGAAGGCGAAACCCCAGCCTCGTGGTATGCTAAGAACATCGCCACCATCAATGCAGCATACCAATCGCTGATCGCGCAGCAAGCAGTTTTGACGGCAGAACCGTCCTTGGTCACCCCTCAGAGTCAGGGGGTGCGCCAAGTGCCCCTGCCAGCCAATCTACAAGGCAGAATCAACAGGCCTCCCCCTACAAGACGTTTAAGTGTACAAGACACGCGCGATACAAGAGGGGAAACGGATAGTTACTACGACTATCCGTCGAACCTTCAACGAGGCCCTGTTCACAGCCGGCTCACGCCGCGCAACATGAACAACGAATGGGAAGAAACGGACCCGTATGATCCCACATGGGAAGGTGACGAGGAATCGTCAGTCTTTAATCGTTTACCCAAAAACCACGAGTACTACAAGCCAAGACAACACATCGGCTACACAGAAGAAGCTGAAAGAGATTTCCGCCTGGCATACCGACCAGCGGAAGCTGCGGAGCACTCCAAGTTCATCCCGAAAATCGCACTCGCGCCGCTTTCACGAGAGAAACTACCCCCGACTGTCGGGAAATTCAATGGATTGACTGATCCAGACGATCACGTCAGAACATTCACGAGTGTGGGCTGCATGGGAGGTTGGAACATGCCCATGTGGTGCCACTTATTTATCCAAACTCTTACCGGGGCGGCTCGCGCCTGGTTCGACAGCCTTCCGCCTGGGAAGATTAAATCATGGACAGATTTCAAGACGCAATTCTTGAGCTACTTTAGCCAACAACGTCGCTACCAGCGCGACACAGCCGAAGTAGAAGATATCTGGCGAAGAGATGGTGAAGGTCTTGAGGACTTCATCACCCGTTTTAACAAAGAATGTCTGGAAATAGGCGGCGTCAGTGAACAACTCATGCGTTGTCACTTCAAGAAGGCCATACGCTGCGATAGTCTCATTAGAACTATCACAGGTAAAGATGGAATGCCGAAGGAGTGGGATAAACTAATGGAGGCCGTAAAAATCGTCGCGCAAACTGAGGAGTCCCTTGCTGGTGGCAAGGGTTACTATTCTGAAGATCGATTCTCCAGAGGAAACACGCGCGACAACAACAACAAGCGTAACAAATACAAGAGTAATGACTGGAAGTCTGGGAGATCAAGAGGCCACGACGACAGGCCACGCTACAGAGAAGATGCGCGAGAAACAATTGACCGAATTGGTTACAAAAAAGCGGTCAGAGACTACAATCGTGACAAGCACTGGACTCCGCTCACAAAAACGCCAAAGGAGGTATTGATGACGGAGAATCACGATTTCAAGGCTCCCAGGCCAATGACAAACAAGAAAGGGCAAGACCCCAACTTGTACTGCGATTTTCACAAAGATTCAGGGCACCTGACCGACGACTGTTATAGCTTGCGCCAAGAAATCGAGAGAGCGCTCAAAAGCGGTAAGCTAAGCCATTTGGTGAAGAACGTACGCAAGGAAACCCGTCAACTCCAGCGCCACGATGAAGGGAACCACAAAAAGGTCCGACGACTAGAGACTCACATGGTCAACGGACCTAGGTATAGCGCGAAAGAGAAAGGCAAACGCCCCTATGAACCTTCTTGGCAAGAGCAGCAGGTCATATTTCCGGTAGTGCGCGGCGGACCTCGCGCCACACGTCCCGTCGTCATTACCGGTATAATCGGGCATTATGAAACTGAATACATATTCATCGACCCGGGAAGTACAGCCGACATCATTTACGAACAGTGTTTCAATCAGTTGGATGAAGAGGATAAAGCGAGACTCGAGCCAGTCGATTATCCTTTGTCTGGATTTTGCAACGAGATGGTTTTTCCACTCGGCCAGATCAGTTTCCCCGTCACGTTTTCTGACGGGAAACATTCAAGAACGACAAATGTGAATTTCATGGTGATGCCGGTAAAATCAAGGCATGATGTGCTAATTGGGAGGGAAACCCAGGGCGAGTTAAACATGGTAACCTCAACGCCCCATTCTGCGATAGGGTTCCCAACCAAAACAGGAGTGGCAATCATCTATGCGAAGAAGGAAGTGATGTCAACCGAAGAAATGCGCCCAACGAAAGCGGCGAAGGTCTCCACGACCGAGCCAGAGAAATGGGTTTTAAACCGCAGATACCCAGAGCAGACTGTGACAATTGGCCACGCCATTTCATCAGACATCCGAACGCGTTTAAAGCAATTATTGTTTCGAAACATGGATATATTTGCCTGGACCCCGGCAGACATGACCGGTGTCCCGCGCAACATCACCGAGCATTGCTTAAACACGTACCCCTCTGTCGAGCCAAAGGTCCAAAGAAGGCGCAGCCTAGGAGCAGACAAGACGAAAGCAATGAATGAGCAAGTATGTGAGCTGCTCAAAGCCGGGATCTTGCGAGAGGTAAGATATCAGAGTTGGGTTGCGAACCCAGTGATGGTTGAAAAGTCAAACGGCGGATGGCGCATGTGCGTAGATTACACCGATCTCAACAAGGCGTGCCCAAAGGATTGCTATTCCTTGCCTGAGATCGATAAAAAAATAGATTCTCTCGCACCATACCGATGGAAGTGCTTTTTGGATTGCTACAAAGGATACCATCAAGTTCAGATGAAGCTAGAAGATGAAGACAAGACAGCGTTCAGAACTGATCTTGGAATCTTTTGCTACACAAAGATGCCTTTCGGCCTGAATAATGCTGGCGCGACATATCAACGCTTGATGGACAAGACCTTCGCAGGTGACATCGGAAAGCATATTGAGGTTTACATCGATGATCTAGTGGTTAAAAGTCCCGAGGAGGACCAAATGTTGAAAGACATCGAAAAAACGTTCAACTCATTGCGCAGCGTAAATATGAAGCTAAATCCAGCCAAGTGTTCTTTTGGCATGGAAGAAGGGAAGTTTCTAGGCTTCATTGTCACAAACGGCAGTTTCAAGGTGAATCCAGAGAAAGTACAAGCTATAGAACGAATACCCTCACCGCGAAACATCAAAGAAATGCAACGACTGGCCGGCCGACTGGCCGCGCTTAATCGTTTTCTCTCCAATCACGCCGCAAAGTCGTATCCCTTCATTATCACGTTGCGCAATTGTGTGAAGAAACAAGAGTTCAAATGGACCCCGGAGGCCGAAACAGCTTTTCAACAAATGAAAGCGTGTCTGATTGAACTCCCTACCCTGACTGCACCATTTGAAAAAGAGCCCCTCGTACTGTACTTGTCCTCCTCGGATAAGGCAGTAGGGTCAGTATTATTGGTCGACAGAAACGGAGTGCAAACCCCGATCTACTATGTCAGCAGGGTACTCACTAACCCAGAGACAAGATATTCCACAATGGAAAAGCTGGTTCTTGCGCTACTACACGCCTCCCGAAGGCTGCGCCGATACTTCACAGGCCATGTGATAACTGTGCTTACAAACTTCCACATCGGCACTATACTGCAAAAGCCTGAGACATCGGGCAGGTTGGCAAAATGGGCCATTGAACTGGGGGGCCATAACATCTTGTACAGGCCACGCCCAGCCATTAAGGGTCAGGTCCTAGCCGACTTCATCACAGAAGTGCCGGCCGATAAAATCAAAGAGTGTGAGCTGATAGAGACTCCCGAGAAAGATGCAGCGGATGAAACTTGGATGCTTTACACCGACGGGGCATCAAATGAAGATGGCGCGGGAGCAGGATTGCGCCTGGTGAGCCCAGAGAATCACGAGTTTACTTATGCCATTAAGTTGGACTTCAAAAACACCAACAACGAGGCGGAGTATGAAGCATTTCTGGCGGGCTTACGCCTCGCCATCAAAATGGGGGCCAAAAGCCTACGCGCACATGTTGACTCACTCCTGATAGCTAGCCAAGTCAATGGCATATACGATGCGAAGGGAGAAGTCATGGCTTTGTATCTGGAGCAAGCAAAAGAATTGCTCCAACAATTCAAATCTCACAAGGTTATACACATCAATCGCTCCGAAAACAAGCCAGCTGATGCCATGAGCAAGCTTGCTTCGACTTCTTTCCAACATCTTGCCAAAGATGTAAGGATAGAAGTCCTCAAGAATCCATTAGTATTATTGCGACAAGTGAACGCGGTCGAAATGGGGCAACCATCATGGATGACCCCAATAATCCAGTACTTGCAAGAAGGGGTACTCCCTGAAAACAGAGCGGAAGCGAGGAAGATCCAAAACAAAGCCCTACACTATGAAATGAACGGTGGTATTTTGTACCGAAAATCCTTCCTGGGGCCACTTCTGCGCTGTGTGGACCCCCAGGATGCGAACTACCTGATAAGGGAGATCCATGAGGGGATCTGCGGCATTCACTCCGGACCACGGATGGTTGTCGCGAAGATCATGAGCGCTGGTTACTACTGGCCTGGTATGCATGTCGACGCACTGAAAGAGATCCGCAAATGTGACTCTTGTCAGAGACATTCTCCAAAAACACTGCGCCCTAAGAACGATCTTATCCCTGTATCCACTGCATGGCCTTTCCAGCAGTGGGGAATCGACATGGTGGGACCCTTCCCGGATGCTCCCGGCGCCGTCAAATTCATCATAGTGGCCGTTGACTACTTCACAAAGTGGGTGGAGGCCAAAGCCCTTGCTTCAACCACGGCTATGATGGTGCGCAAGTTCATCTGGGAGCACATCATATGCAGATTTGGCCTCCCGCTCAAGATTGTAACTGACAATGGCACCAACTTTGCTTCGGAAGACCTCAAGAAGTGGATGAAGGAGATGAAAATTGAACACACTTTCACATCTGTTGCGCACCCCCAAGGCAACGGACAAGTGGAAAGCGTGAACAAATGCATTGTCGAGGGAATAAAGGCCAGACTGGGCACAAGGCGACGAGGCTGGGTAGATGAGCTCCCTAGCATCCTATGGGCTCACCGAACCATGCCTAAAACGAGTACCGGCGAGACCCCTTTTAGCCTAGTCTATGGTTCAGAGGCGGTTATCCCGGCGGAGATTGGCCTACCCTCACCACGCATGACAACGGTCAACACAGTCGACAATGAAACGGAGAGACGCCTTGACTTGGACCTGTTAGAAGAAAGGCGCGAAATCGCGCGAATCAGAGAAGCCAAGTACAAGACCCAGCTGGAAAGGTACTACAACACAAGGGTCCGCATTTGTACCTTCACTCCAGGGGAATACGTCTTTCGCGACAATGAAGCGTCAAATGCAGAACGCCCAGGGAAGTTGGCACCCAAATGGGAAGGCCCGTATCTGGTCCACGAGGTGCTGGGCAAAGGGGCCTACAAGTTACGTACCTTAGATGGCCACATCTTACCGCGAACATGGAACGCGCAACAACTGCGCAAATGTTATATGTAATCTACTTCGGCCTTGCGCCCCTTTACTTTCCTACGTCGGCTATACGCCATTAGCAATCAATGTATGAAGGCCTAAGCGCCAATTTCTGATTTAATGAAAGCATACGACATGTTTTCTATTACATTTTTTCGTTACAAATGCATGCTAAACTTTTGATTAGCGCGAAAACACTCCAGCATTTCAGAGTTTGTTAAACAAGAACCGCCTCCAAGGTCCTCCGCGAACAAAGCGCGAGACCGGGCGGTCACCTTTTACTTAAAAGACACTTCCCTTTATTCGAGCTAATTTAACCTAAGTTTTGACAGCAATGCAATAATTGCAACGGAAAAAACGAAAATGATTCATATAATGTAAACATGCGCAACAGCGCAGCATTTTACAATCAAAGTTGCAAAAGAAAATTACAAGGCATAAACGCCTATCAACAGCCTACTCTATTCATCGCGTCGATCACCATCATCATCTCCGTCATCATCGCCATCATCATCGTTGCCATCATCATCACCATCTCCACCGTCATCACCAGCCGGCTCTTCATCGGACAATTCGACGGTAACTGGTGGATCGAGAACTGCTTTAAGACGCTGACACCAGTCGTCTTTCTTCAAAGATTCCACAACCAGATCCATAACAGGCAAAGTAAGGTTGTCATATGAGTTTTCAGCATGTGCAAGCGCGGCATCAGCCTGTTCAGTCACCGAGCAATGGCTCACATCAAATTCTTGCCCAAGCATCTGCTCAACATGACTGGCACATTCCAGGTAGCCCCCTCGATGACCCACCGCACGCGCGGCATCCGTGAGTGCAGCAACGGCGCGATCTAATTCGCCAGCATTAAGAATGGAGTTGGCAACCTGGAACAAAAGCGGAACATCAGAGGCAACTCGGACGAAAGTAGAAAGCACATAACAAAATTACAAACTTACCAGCACTACTCCACAAGTGCGCATCCACTCCGCCTCAGACACAAGCGTGTCAACGATGCCTTGGGCCTCGGAGTAGTTGGTCTGGGCCACATTAAGCGCGGCAGCGCTAACATCACGCGCCTCTTCAGCTGTGGCAGCCTTAACCTTCTCGGCCCCCAGGTCGATCTCCAAAGACTCACATTTGCCGATCTGCTCATTCAAGCGATGTTTGAGCTCAGCAATCTCAACGTCCTTGGCTCGGAGATCTCTGTCCTTGCTGGACAACTGCACCTTAGCCTCAGACAACTCAACCTGGAAATTGACAAGCAACTTAGGCTAGTTTGTAAACAACATAGCAAGAAAAAGTGAAAATAAATAAACTAACCTCCATCTGCTGCTTGGCAGCCTTCTCACCATGCGCCTCTTCAACCTTCGATGTCAACTCAGCAATCCTCGCTTCGAGGTCAACAATCTTCTGCCGAGCTGCGTAGGCGCGCTCGTTATCTTGGGCACAAATGCGCTTGAACTCGGCCTTCTCCTTGGCCAGTTGCTGTTCAGCATTTTGGAGTTTATTTTTTAGGCCCTCGCGCCCCCATTCTTCGGCCTTCTTATCAGCATCAAATTTGGCCTTCTCCTCATCGAAGTCAGCTTTCGATTTGTCAAAATCAGCAATGCGCTTTATCATGCGCTCGCGATAACCCTCCCAGTCTGCTCGCTCCCTAACCATCGTTCGCCACTCGCGAACTATCTGATGATTGGCAGCGCGAGCATTGGCCTCTCCAAGCACAAAGGTTCGATACAACAATTCATGAGGTTTCGCCCTTTGCCGGTTAACCTCTGCAGGGGTGAACGAGTTCAAGAACCACTCGCGGCAAGGGCCGAATTCCGAAAAGGTATCCTTTTGCTTCAAGCTCCAGGGAGCTCGGTGAGGGGCGTCACTGCGTTCTTCTTCGGTATAAGTTTTGTAATATATGTCACCAACAGTGTCCTTCGCCCCAATCACGTTTGGGTTATAACCCCCAGCTCCACCAGAGCTCGCGCCGCTAGAGGTATACCGACCCGACCCCTTAGAAGTAGTGATCTTGGATCGATCATGGGTCTCGACATGCGCGGAGTGGGTAGGTTTGGCGACCTCAGGCCCCTGAACATTGACAGGCTGATCCATAGCCTTCTTCTGTTCCAGCTCCTTCTCCAAGGCCCTCTTCTTCGCCTCTTCGGCTGCCTTCTCCTCCTCCGCCTTCTTCTTTCTCTCTTCTTCATCTTTCCTCCTCTTCTCCTCCTCAATTTTTTTTCCTTTCTTCTTCTCTCTTCTGATTCTCCTCTGCCTTTCGCTGCGCCTCGGCAGCCTTCGCAGCGTCCTGAGCAGCAGTATCAGAAGACTTGATGGTAATCTTCGGCCTCTTCGACCCTGGCTCACTGAACTTGACACCCTTCTCAGGGGTCTTCTTCTTGATCTCTGTGAAAATAGTACAAGTACATTAAGCAAGGAAAGTAAAAAGTAATGAGAAGCAAAAAACATACCAGGAGAAAACTTATACAACGAGCGCAGGTTGCTCGTTTTCCCAACCAAGGGAATCACAACAGCAGTAGCCGCGGAAGCCACACCAGTCGTGGCCTCGCTTCTACCCCTTTTCCTGCCAATCAACTGGGCAGCAACATCTTCTTCTTCTTCAGCCTCATCATCTTCAGGCACAGATGGGGTCGCGCAAGCATCAGGGTTACGAGAACCCGCGCTCCCAGAGCTTTTTGAGCCGCCCGCTCCAGTTTTTGTTTTAGCTGTGCGCGATAAGCCTTCAAGTGAGTCACTGATTATCACAAAATCGTCTAAGTCATTTTGTCGAAGGCGAAGAGTACCTTTAACAGCAGCAGCGGTTGCGCGACTAGTGCCAGTCCTCTTGCTGGTCACTTCAGAATCCACCTTTGTCTTCTTCTTCTTCAAGGGTTTCTTCTTCTTCTCTTCTGGGTCAATCCCCAGGTTGCGCAACACACCTGCAAAGATGTTAGACCATGAACTTAGCTTGCCGCTGGAAGACCCTACTGACTCCTCGCTGGAAAGATAGAGAATCTCTTTCCCAGCAGAAGTCACAGAGCGCAAAGGACGAGGTTTAGGAAATTGCGCACCTTCAGTCGTGGTTGGCGGCGAAGCAAAGGCACCATCAACCGGATACATGAAGTTGCCCTTGATCTGGTCATACCAGCTCTCCTCGTCATCGCGCAATGGGCGCACGACCATAGACCCACCAAACGTGGCGAAGGCAGCTTGATACAGTTGCGCCTCTACACGTAAATATACATAAGAAACAATTAAAGTAAATACATGAAAGAAGGAAAAGGAGATAACTAACCTTGATCGCCGATCTTCAGCACCGGAACCTCCTTGCTGTTGGGTGACCACCGGTTACTCATCTTGGCTGCCACTAACACGTTTTCCCCAAACACCCGATTTGGGGTTGGGTTCAACTGTTGGTACCACCGAGCATTCTTAGGGATCGGAAGGTCTTCTTTCGGTATCGCTTCAGTCCAATTCCTGAAGGGCATGGCGATCGGCAACACTTCCTCACGGATGAAGAAAAATTTGGGTTTCCAGTCATGGAAACTCTTTGGAGGGTTTAGTAGAATTTTCTTCGCTGCACCACGGCTTGCAAAGGAAAAGAAACCCATCGTCCTCTGCAACTGGTAGAAGGCCCGGAACTTCTCCACCGTTGGCTCAATGCCATGAGATTGGCATAAGAACTCGAAATGACGAACCCTAACCATCCCAGGTGGGCTCATCTGTGACAGATGGAAGTTGTAATGATGAAGAATATGCCCCATGAAGTTTGTAGCCGGCAACCTAAAGTTACCCTGAAGAAAGAAATCTTCATATAGGGTAATATAACCCGGTGGTGCATCAGCCGCGGTCTGGCCCTGAGCCGGATACCGGGCGTCCCACTCCGGTGGGAATCGAAAACTCCGAACGATCTGTTCGAAGAGCCCTAGATCCCATTTGAGGACTGGAACTGGACCTTCCTCAGCAGCAGCAACTTCTTGATGTTCTTCACTCATTATATCGAAAAAGAAATCTGGAAAAACTTGAAGAAAATCTTGAAGATTTAAAGAAAATCTTGAAGATGTGAAGAACTCTGAAGATTCAAAGAAGTTTGAGAGAGAAAGCAACGAAGAGAAGTGAGGATCTCTCACATCTCTTCGGATATATATACCCATCGCATTTAATGCGATGGGTAACCGTGCCGCTTTCGCCGCTAGGCTAGCCAACGAGAGGCTGCCACGTCAAGCGGAAAACCAGGGGTGACGGTTACCACGCGCGCGTGGGCCTCACTCTCCTGACACGAAGTGCAACCGTCGCAGTCGGCATGATGACATCCGTGCCAGGGGTCAACTCAAACGTCGCACTCAACGACTTCTCCCACCAACTTGTCAGAGTTCAAATTTCGAAGTTTCCCGCCATAAAAATTACAAGTAACTTTAGGCAAAAGTTACATGAGCCGCGCGAGCTAAACGTCGCCTTTAACAACCTTGCGCGCTTGATCGGACAAACAATAAATCCCTCAAGACCTGCCTTGGTAGCTGCGCAATAGGAAACAACAATTTCCACATGCGCCACACTAACCAAGATCAAAAGCACATTTCCTCTTTCACTTTTATTTCTCTTATTTTTATTAAGTCCAGAGCTCCAACCACTTGCGTTGCGCATGGTGCAGCACTGGACTGGGGGGACTTGAAGGGGTATGGTCCCAAAAAGTCGCGCAAACCTCCGCTCAGGTTGCGCGTGAGACCATACTCCTTATTCAGTAAACTTATTAATAAGACCCTCGCGCGGCATACACCACGTTCTGATCTACCCCGCGCGAGGCACGACCCACAAGAGGCTCAGATATCAGCACTTAGCATAAAACAATGGAACAAATAAGCATACTAATCCCGCGAGAGTTAGTTTGCTGTCCAGCAAGAACCACACAGTAGGGAAGCGCACGGCTACCTACAGTGGTACACAAGGTACAAGTGGCAGTAAAAGGAGCCAATGAGCGTCCAGCAGGCTCTGGTCAATCGTGTGCCACGATCGCCTGACGAGAAGTACACAAGGACGTCTACGTGGCACCAATCAGAGGACGAAGACAACTTGTTGGTGCAGTTGTCTGTCGACTACATCTTCGTTCGAGTCTTAGAGTCTTAGAATAAGATTGATTGTAAATATGAGAAATAGTGATTGTATAGGTTTAGATGTTGGATCGCTAATTAGGGCATTATTGTTTGGACCGCTCATACGGTAATTGTATGAACCGCTCGAGTGAACAAACAAGTGGATCGCTCGAACGACATCATGTAGGACCGCTCGAAGTGACTACTTGGACCGCTTATTGGGCCTGTCCAATAAGCGGTTCCCAAACAATATATATACCTCATCAGCGATCTGAGTTGTAACAGTTAGGAACAGTGTGTAGAAATCGTGCCGAAGCTTTGCCGGTGCGAGATTTGAGCTGTAAACATCTGATATTAGTAAAACAAGTAGTTAAAGTGATTTGCCTGCTGTTTCTACCTTAGTTTCTTGTTATTCCGCACCTGAAACCAAGGAGAAAGCCTCTGAACGACTCGTTCGGGTCAGAATACGATCCTACAAGTGGTATCAGAGCTCAGGAGGAGGTTCTCTGCAGAAATTAGCCGGATTTCATCACTTTTTCTTACTTCTACACCTTCTTTTTCTGATTCGAGAAGATTTCACGGTCGGAATTTGCTCAATTTTTCACAGATTGTGCGAAATAGTATCGAGATAAACCCTAGAAAGTTTGAGATCAAAATTCAAAGTCTAAGTGGATCAAAATTGGATTTGAATGTGGACCGCTCGTTCGAACATAGCCTGAACCGCTCGACCGAACAGTTCTGAACCACTCATCCGAACGGTTGGGAACCGCTCATTCGGACAATCTGATCTTGGACCGCTCCAAATTCATTGTTGTGAATCGCTTATTCAGATTTATTTGGATCGTTTATCCGGACCATTGTGAATCGCTCATTCGGTCGGATTGTTCTTGGATCGCTTATTCGAACTGATTTGGATCGCTCCAAATTCACTGATTGTGGATCGCTTATTTGGATCATTTCTGGATCGCTTATTCAGACAATTTTTGAACCGTTTATTTGTCATCCGGATTGCTTATCTGGACCGCTTATTTGGCTCAATTGCTGTTTGGTTCGCTTTTCTGTCACATTTAGATCGCTTATTCGTCAACAAACACGTGTCGTTCTGTTTTGCGAAACATGGCAATGATGTTTGATGAACAGGAGAACTATTATTTCGAAAGATTTAATAACTGGAATAACGGATTTCTAGATGAGGGGTATAGGAAAGTGAGCAAAGATGGTTGGGCAAAAAGGTTCAAATATTTTGTGTGTCTGAAAGACGAAACGTTGGATGATCTTAAAGACAGATATAGTGTTTTACTGAATTATATGAAAGATCATGAGATATACCCGTCAAATGTTGAAAAATTGGAGAAATTTGCAGATGCATTACCGATTGAATGGGGTGAATGTTTGAAGAATTTAAGGGAAAACTCAAATTTTTCAACATTACCTCTAAATCAATTCATCAGCAAACTTCAAGCTCATGAACTTGAAACCAGAAAGAAAAAGAAAGATTTGATCAAGGTTTTGGAATATAATGTGCTAGATCTAAGTTCAGATGTGATTGAAGAGATGCACAAAAGGGTTACTAAATGTATCAGGACAAAACATGTGCTGAAATACGATTTCAAACGAGGTTGTTATATTGATAATAATGGAAATCCTTTTGATTTCGTTAAATTGTTTTGTGCAGGTACATTGATAGCAAAGGAAGAAGAAACTTCAAAAGCTGAAGAATCGGTGAAGAATGAAACAATGTGCTCAACATGCGATAACTTTAAGACTGACAATGACAAACTCGTGAGAGACATAGAAAGTTTGGCATTTGAAGTCAAAAAGTTGAAAGATGAGAAGCACGTTGCTAAAAATCAGATTCTTTCTCTGGAAAAAGATTGTGAGAAGTTGAAAGCTGAAAATGACAAACTGTTGGTTGATTTTAACAGTTTGACTTTGAAAAATCAAGAATTTGAGGGGCAAGTGAAAATTCTTGAAGATGGGAGAAATGTGTTTAGTAAAAACAACATTGAAAAACAAAAGATGATAAATTCCCATCTTCAGAAGATTGTCGAACTTGAAAAAGAAGTTGAAAGCGCTCAAAAGAGAATCAAAGAGTTGGTAAAAGAGCTTGAAAGCAAAAAGAAATCGTCAGAAGATGAGGATTTCTGGATAAAGCTTGAAAACAAAAACCTGAAAGCGAATGAATCAAAATTTCAGGAACAGATCAAAATTTTGATAAATGAAAAGTCTGTTCTTGAAAATTTGAAAGTTGAGAATGAAAATTCCATCAAGTCTCATCTTGAGAGAATATCTCAGCTTGAGGAAGAAGCTAAGAATTCCAGGATCAAGATAGATAAACTTGAGAAGAAATTGATCAGTTTTGCGACTAAATCTGACAAGTTGAATATTCCTTGTCCAAAACCGATCAATTCAGTTCCGATAAGTGTAAATGCTACAAACTTTGACAAAGTCAAAGTCAAAGATTGTGATGATAAAACTGATGAGGAAAATGAGAAATTTTATTCAGCAGATGAGTCTGAGACAGAGTCTGATGATGAAAATGTTAAAAAAGAAAAACAAAAATTGTTTTTAAAGTTGAAAGAAAAATTTCAGAAAACTGTTCTACAATCAACTGAAAAAGGTGAATGCTCTAAGCAAAAACCTGTGAAGAAGATTGTAAAACAGAATCAAAACTTTAAAAATGAAGAAAAAAACTCATCAGTACGATCATCCAATCAAAAGAAAAAATTACAAAAAATAGAAAATGAAAATTCAAAATTTGTTGTGTGCAGGACAAACCACAGTGCAAAAGCGTCAAAACCAGCACATTTGAGGAAGGAATATCACCAAGCCAGACAATGTTATGATCTGAGCATTTGGTGTGAAAATGGTGATAGGTATGATAACAGGGTGTGCTACAGCTGCGGATATCACGGACACATTGCTGTTAACTGCCAATACTGGAGTTATGAGACCAGGAGGTGCTATAATTGCAATATCAAAGGTCACATTGCCAGAGATTGCCCAAGGAGATCGCATGAAAGATTGAGGGCCAATTCTCAGAAAATGGCAAAGAAAATACCAGTCGTTGTCAAGCCCAAAGAATTGAAAGCTTCGGGTCAAAACGTCAAAGAACAGAAAGTCAAAAAATCTAAAGTTCAAGAAACAAAAGTGAAGCTTTCTCAGGGGCAGAAAGACAGACTGAGGAAAAAGAGAAAGAAAGCGAGAGAATATCTCGAAAAGATTTTGTCCTCGGGTTCACCAGACAGATCGATTAAGAGTTCTGATGAATCAACTTCCTCGGCTGCAAAGTCAAGCAAGATGAATTCTTCAGATACAAATCTGAGGACTAAAGAGGATAAGAAGAAGAAGAAGAAAGTGAAGTTTTCACTTCCTGGCGATGAATCTGTTTCTTCGGAAACAAAGGAGCCACATGTCGGCGATGAATCTGACTCATTAAAGTCAGACAAGCCACATTCAGGCAATGATTCTGGAATGTTAAAGCCAGAGGAGCCATGTGTTGAGGTAAAGGTCGAGAATTCTAGTTTAACAATGGATGAGAAAAATTTTCCACCATTGTTGAACAAGAATTCAAAATCACCCAAGGCTGGTCAGGCTTGGGTGAAACTTTTCAAATAGAAAAACCTGACTTGCCGGAGCTCCCAGGTTTGTAAGAGTGGAGCATGAATCGGCATTTTTTTAAATCTGTGTTTGAAGATTTTGCAGGAATTGCCGGAGATCCCAAGATGGTATCGTGGATCATGAATCGGCATCTTTCTTGAATTTTATTCGGTAACGTCAATCATGCAAACGGTAAAGAGGTTTTGTTGTGTTTGTGAATGTTTTACAAGTGGTACAGAGGATTCTGGACTGCATATGGTAAATCAAGGACATTAATTTGTACTTGGATTTTCCTACTTTTGTGTAGAAAACAAGATGATGAAGTAACCCCGTACCTAAACTGTTTGGTAAACAAACTAAGTTTTCCGGAAAAGCCATTTTGATTAAAACAAACTTAAGTGTTTTGAAAACACAATGGGAAAATAGTTTGTTGTGAGGGGGAGTTCTGATTGTTTATGCCAGGTGGATAGAGAATTGAAGTGATTCTCATTAGGTTGTCAAGTTTGTACAGTTTGTTTCAAATTTTCCCAGAAAATCAAAATTGAAACATATTTTGATTTTAGGGGGAGAAAAATTTTAAAAAAAATTAGAAAATTTGAAAATGTCAAAATCATTAAAAATTTAAAATGAGTTTTGTTGTGAAAAAGAGGAAATGATAGTAAATCAGTGGACTATCACAGCATGCTAAAGAAATGTAATGTAAAATGTGATAAACGGTCTCACTGATGATGTGACGATAGGTTTTTGTACATTTAGTAGATTTATTCGGGATATAAACCTAAAATTTCAAACTTATGAAATTCGTGGGGAACACTACTTGGATATATAGGTAACCCCTGAAATCTCGTTTGAAAGGTCTCGTATTCTGATATACTAGGTGTTTATACTCTATGATGTCTGGGGTATTATTCCGGGACTTCTGCTGAACGGTAGTTCTGACCTAGTCCTTGGCTAATACTTTCCACAAAATGCTTGAAATATAGCATAAAGCCCTCAGTTGATTAGACAATAAAATTGATAATCATCTGTTGTAGCTGAAAAGATCCTCTAAAGGGGACACACTGCTAAGTCGAAGCTGATATCTCTCTGCTGAAAGGAAGTTCTGACCTGAGATCCCTCAGTTCTCGCATCTTTCCCCTAATTTATATACAGACATCATTGTAGTGTTCATACCTGTAAGACTGAATATTGGGATTCTGGATACGGGAGTATATTCAAGAGGTGGGACACATGAATTGAACTAAGATCATAAAATACCTAAATAGTATCCTGAATAGATTGAAAATTGTATGAAAATTTAAGAGGACAATTATATCGTCAATCTACGTGAATCGTTTAGAACTTAAAACGATTAAAAGCTTAACGGTGCTTGTGTTATGTCTCAAAAACTGATATGATCCTCTTGCACAAACTCACAAAAATATGTTTGTTTTGCATTTAAGTTTCTGTCTTTGCATTTATGTTTCATATTTTAAAAAACCCAAAAAGATTTTCGACAACTGATGGTGAAGAGCTGATTTTCAAAACCTCAAAGGCTAAACTTGATGAACATACAGGTTGGTTAAGTTGTTTGAAATGTTTAAAATGATTCATTAGGTTGAATCAGTAATTGAAATGTTTCAAATTTGTGAAGCAGTGGTTAATTGAAAACAGTATCACATGATTAGTTGATTCATTAAGTTAAATCACAATTTTTCTGTTTTGTGATAGAGTGGTTAAGTTTTGCAGGTTTCTGATCCTGTTGCTACAGATAGCCAGGAGACATATCAGAACCAGAGAAGAGCTTAAACAGAGAAGCCAGGAGATAATTTCGATGGTGGTAACAAAATCCCAGACGACTATCGTAGCAGAGTGATAGGGGGAGTCTGATGAAGGTTATAGCGAAAGAAAGATAGATCCAGGCAGAATTCTTGAAGAAGACCGAACTATATCCGAGAATGTCTTGTTGAAGACTCTCACTGAAGATTCCGTCAACATTCAAGGGGGAGTCTGTTGGTGCAGTTGTCTGTCGACTACATCTTCGTTCGAGTCTTAGAGTCTTAGAATAGGATTGATTGTAAATATGAGAAATAGTGATTGTATAGGTTTAGATGTTGGATCGCTAATTAGGGCATTATTGTTTGGACCGCTCATACGGTAATTGTATGAACCGCTCGAGTGAACAAACAAGTGGATCGCTCGAACGACATCATGTAGGACCGCTCGAAGTGACTACTTGGACCGCTTATTGGGCCTGTCCAATAAGCGGTTCCCAAACAATATATATACCTCATCAGCGATCTGAGTTGTAACAGTTAGAACAGTGTGTAGAAATCGTGCCGAAGTTCTGCCGGTGCGAGATTTGAGCTATAAACGTCTGATATTAGTAAAACAAGTAGTTAAAGTGATTTGCCTGCTGTTTCTACCTTAGTTTCTTGTTATTCCGCACCTGAAACCAAGGAGAAAGCCTCTGAACGACTCGTTCGGGTCAGAATACGATCCTACACAACTGTCCCACGATCTCCACTTGTCTGCTGATGACAGAAGGACAACAAGGCCAACAACAATGACACGTGGCTCCAATCAAGGTGCGCCAGCACCGACGAACGTCTAGAAGCCACTAAGCGGTCGACGCCAGCGAGGCAAAGAGCATATCCGTTATGTTGTCCGTTTCCGGCCCAAGGCCCATCAGCCCATAACCTCTTACACCTCTCCGGCTATAAATAGAGACCTCATTCCACAGGTTAAACATTCTATCCCCTCTACTCTCACTCTTAGCACTTAATTATTCCCAAAGCAGTTGCTTATTCTCACGCCGGAGCCTAGTTAAGAGGGAAACCCCCACATTCCCCTCTTAACGAGTAACGGTGTTCTGTTTTGCAGGATCGAACCATCAAGTCGGAGCTCAAATATCCATAAGAAGATTAACCACTATGATAGAAACATAAACCAATCTTAATTAAGTCCCTAATTAGATCAGTGTTTCTTCAATTACCGTCTAAGCATTGCTAATATTAGGTCAAAGCATTTGGTCACAGTCTTGATTGAAGTCAAGCATTTGATGATTAATTCACAATCTTGATTCACTAGGTTCACAGTCTTGGTTTATTAGGTTCACAATCTTCGTTTAATTCACAATTAGTTGCCTACGTTTTACATAAATTTTGTTCGAAAACGAGTTAGACAAGTATATTACGTTTTCATGATTATTTTTTTTATGTGTCTTTTCAGGTTAGTCTACCATCTAAGATAAGTTTTGTCTGGAAATAAGTTAGGTCAAATATAATATGTTTTCATTATTAATTTTCAAAAAAGATAACGTTTAACCTTAAAAGAATCTATATATATATATAAACATGTTAAATAAGGGCTGATGTGTCATGTTGTGAGGGCTTGGAAAATGAGGTGGCATCACCTTAGGCAATCTAGAAATTGGTTTTGGCTCCAAAAACTTCCGTGTGATTTCCCCTTTTTTCGTGGGATCCGAATAGCCAAAACCGACCCACAAAATCGGATCCTATAACACCCTTCTTTTTTTCTCATTCAGCTTCTCACTCTTCATATTTTCTCTGAAACCCTAACTACACTCTCTCCCTTTTCTCTATAACCCAAACTACAGCCGCCTTCACCAATCTTCCTATCATCATCAAGGTTTGTCATCATCATCGTTCAATCCCAGATCTTCATCATCCTTTTTTTAAACCCTAAAAACCAAAGTCGTATTTCAATAAATGGATGTTTGTTATTATTTCTATAACTTGAGAAGATTCTTGATTTTTCTAGATTATTTTTGTGAAATTGTTACAGGGTTTTAGTTTCTCAAATCATCCAAATCTCCGATTCAAGTCTCCGGTTATTATCATCGAGGTATCATCGAGATTCTGGTTATTAGTCTCAGAGGTTGATGTATGGAGTGTTTGAGCTGTCACATTTTGATTTGTGGTGGTTCGTCGTTTTGGGCAGGTATGATTCTCTGTTTTAATCGTTCTTGACGATTTTACTTTCTTAAGGGGTGTTCGGATTTGTGTTTTGAAAACGTATCTCAAAGAGAGATTATCACATCTGGAAAACCTCTACTTTCATAGGGCTAAGCAACCATCCGCTCTCCTTTCGTCCTAATGTAAATCCCAACACCAAGATCTTTACTCTTGTGAAGTCCCTGTTTTCTTAGGTACCAATTTCTACTTTTCTGTTTCAGTATGTCTTAATCAAGGAGTTTTTATTTATATTTATTCTTTTAGTTATTGTTAAAGTAAGGTAGACAACCACTAATGGAAAAATATGTTGTATACGGTGAAATAAGTTGTTTTTAAGATCATGTTCATGACATCAGTAATATTGTTACCATGCAGTGTTATGGGTCAGTTTGCATATTTAGAGGAACAAAGTGGGAAAATGGGCCTATTGTGCCTTCAGAAAGCAAGTATGTTTCCATCTCGAGGTAAGATATTGAAGTTTTTGGTCCTGTTCCCGGTGAAATGGGTCAAACAAGACGTTTTTAATAGCGGTGCATTGGACTGGGTTGTGTTAACCTAATTCACTTTGTTGAACGTTTGTAATATACATTGGTAAAGAATTAAATATGATAACAAAAATTTATATTATTATGATATAATATAAGTTTTCAACTATATCAACTAAAGGCTATATGCATTCAGATATACTACAACAGACTTTCAACCTTGCAACCCATATGAGGTTTTCCAACTTTTCATTTTCATTAAGTTGTTTGTTTAGTTTGTTTATGTGGCTACCAAATTTTATCCGAAACAAAAAGTAACCAAATTTAATAGGCTATTAGCTCTTTTCTTTAATGGGGACATATATAGATGGTTAAGGGGTGTTTGGATGTGTCTTTAAAAAGTTATTATCATGTTGATGTTAAAAAAATAAATAAATGATACTACAGATAAAGTTTTTGCATCATCTGCAAGGTTAGTGAATCTGGGACTCATAACCATAATGAGACATTTAATAAAGTGAAAGTCAACGTTGTTATTGTTAAGGCTTCTATGAATGGGAAAATCAAAACATTCACTAAAACATTTGTTTCAACCTAACCTAAGGCCAAAGTGGTTAGGAGTTATGTTATTACCAAATAGTAGATCCCTCTCATTGATAAGCTTAAACCAGTTGGGAGTTAAGTGTTAGGGGCAGTTGATCTGAATAAGTAAGTGGTGTTCAGTTCTAAGGTTGTTGTAGGCAAGGGACATACTTAGGCTGGAGCTAAAGGTTCTTATGATTCCTTTGTGTTTGGTCAAGCTACTTCTTCTCTTACTGAGGTTGTTGAATTCATACCACCTAAAATTTTAGAAAATGGTGAAAAAAGTTGTTATAGCCACTGAAGTTATTAAAGTGACTAAGGACATTTTGAAAGCCGATACAATGCACCACTGTCATTCCACTGCATTGGGTCGGGCAGTGCATTGCCTCAAATTCGCCGGTCCACTGTAGTCAGCATCCCGTCTGTCACATCGCGCAACCGCAGTTAGCCATCTCGCTTCAGGTAGTCTCTCTCCTATTCACTTACACATTGGCTCCATGAATCCATAGATGGTTACATTAATCAATATTGACTAAAGGATTTTAGGTTTCTCAAGGTATGAAAACCTACTAAAAAAATCAATTGTTCGGATGAATGGATGATATATCGAGGCATTAACTTTGCAATTATATGTGTTATTTTATGGAAAGAATAAAATTATATAACTAAAAGGCTTTGGAACTTTTTATACGTGCATCATGAAACATGATTCAACTTATTGTTTCGATTTTAATATTCATTGTTTCTTAAGGTGTGTGGGTTTGTAGGAACAGAGACTTTGTAACATTCTATTAGTTGTGCATGTATATATTTTTTTGTATAATTAATGGTACATTTTTTTGGTGATTAAGGCGAAGGTGCGAGTAGCGATGTTGGTCAGTGGTGGTACAAGGGACAAATGGCGACGACGGCTTCTACTCTTTCTTTGGGTATGTTCTACAAAGGTAAATATATGTGTATAGAACTTATGAATGATATGTTCAATTTGTTTACTGTTTAGTATGAGAATATTTTCCACTCGACAATTAATATTGTTAGATTAGATAATAGTCGTGTTATGAATTTACATCACATTAGTTGGTAAACGGGCAATAAGCTGTGCCGCTACCCTTTTTTGAAACTAAGTCTTTTAAAAATTACGTCCATAGATCTCGGGGTCATAACATTACTATGCATGACCCTTTGAACTCGACTAAGTAGGTCCACAACCTAGATATGTGCTTCTCTATAAAATAAGCATGCATTCTTGAAATCATCATTCAAACAAATAAAAAGCACATTAGCCATATGAGTAAATAAAGTGGTTTTCTGCTAATTGCAAACAATTTTCTTCATCTTGAGGTTAAATTTTGTAATTTTGAATCACATACACTTTACCTCATAGAATAAAAAACTCAAAAGTGGTTATCTACTGTTTAAAAAAATGCAATATGCAATTCTAAACACCACGTAAAGCTTCAATCATGGTCATGTATCATGTGAGCTTGCAGGATTCTACTTGCTTGGTTAGTGTTGACTTGAGTGTTTGCGGTTTTCAAAATAACATCATATAGTGTTTGATGTTTGATGATCATTTTGCCTAAATTACAAATGTCAACCATAAATTTCAAAATCTCGATTTATGACATCATGTCGTGCAGGAAGATAGTGAGAAGACGGGTATGGTGACATCAGTAGGGATGTATTTTCTGCATTTTCAAGTATACATAATGAATTTAACTGTTAATGGCGTAGGCTTTCGTCGACAACTTTAATACTTTCCGGTATTTAAAAATCATTTTGGGTTATTTATTTTGGTAATTAATTATGCACTTAGCAATGCCTTGAAGCTATTTTCTTTAAAAGGTTGGAAACTCTTCAACCATGTGATGTATCATAACTAAATCTAAGACTAAGACTGGTGTGTGAGGGCATTTTGGTGTGGGCGTTTTGGCCCTTTAACGTCGGGTGCTCCACCCCGGGTTGGCGTTTTGGTGGGCGTTGCCTGCTGGGCGTGGCAATATTGTTTGGCGTGGGGCGTTGGTCTGGGGTGACGTGGCTGGCAATGGTTGGTTGGGTGTTGATGATCATTTGGCTAGGTGCTAGGTGCCACATGCCACCCCAACGCCGGCCTGGCCACGCCCCTTCCACACCCCACTTTTTTTAGGTGTGGACTGGTGGAGCCCACACTTGACACGTGTCGAATAATGTCCCCAACCCAAACCCCTCCACACCCTATAGTCTAAGCTCAGACACTCACATATATGTTGTTTATTGTTAGAATCTTTTCTTTTTTACCTTCTTTTATATCTTTAATTCTTTTTTCAGATTTTTAACTTAATGGAGTATGTACTTTGTTTTGTTAAAGGAGATATTTTTTTTATAAACATATTATACAATAGAGGTTATCTGTGTCACTGCATATGAGGATACCATTCATACGTTTAAGTTTGTTGAGCAGCAACATTTTTCAAAAAAAAAAGCTACATTAGTTGAGACCGAATACAAACATGTATGGTTTTGAGCTGTTTACTTATATACAAATGGGTATGGTGAAATGGGTTAATAAAAGCTTAAAGAAGAAAAAAGGTTTGAAAGTTAATTAAAAGTATATTTTGAGACATGATTTAAATATTTAGTTACTGTTGGGAAAAAGGAAAAATTTAATGAGCATGATGTGATTATTATGATCAATGTTTCTCATTTGGTATTTGCAGGCTTTGGCACAGTCCCAAAAAGTGACCAACACATACATCCAACAAAAACATAACGTAAGTACTTACGCTTTTACATATATCTATTACACACTTACTTACCAAATTAGACAATAACAACCATACCCAGTAAAATCCATCGGAGGAAAGGGGTCTGGGGGTGGGATTTAACATGTTAATTAAAATTAACCCCTGTAATACTGTAACACCTCGAATTTTTGTGTCCAATGATGTGTTAACACGTGTCATTTGATTACACGTGGCATTGATATTAAATAAAGGACTAATTTTGACAAACCTTGAATGTATGTAAATTCGAGGGTTATAGATGTCAAGAAAGGGTAAATATACTGTATGGTAACCCTAGATGGTGCTTGTACCTTCAAACGAATAAATCATGGATCGTACGGACGCGAAACGCGGAAGAAAGTGAGAGATTACAAGCTACAGGAGTTAACTGTGTCAACATGTTTAATTATACCTCTGAGTGACCCTTTAACGCTCCCGAGGCTTTGTAACAGTATTATACGCTCACTAGAACATACTGTATAAATCCCGTGAAGTTCCGTTTTAAAACGAGAAAGTTATGATCAAATTCGTATGAGAAGGGTTAAAAGCGTCAACAATGAAAGTTAAGGCTTTCTGAATAATTAATAAACTAACCGGGGACTTAACAACGCGGGTAAATAACACGAGGTCCTTAGTTGTAATTAACCGAGGGCCAAACCGCAAAGTTACCCCTTCAAACCCGAAAGGTCAGGTTAATAATTACGAAAGATTTCGTTATTAATTACCAGATTCTCGTCATCATTACAAAAGATTTTAAAAACTTGAAAATCTAACCTCTCGCGACCCGCATTAGAGTTTGGGTTAAGTGAAAGCGGGCCGCGAGCCTTCTAATTATACGCGCCTGGATTTAAACTTCAGGCGGCCCGCGTTAAAACATGCATGGATCCTCCATGCGGGCCGCATGAGACGCCCAGATGCAGAAAGTTTGTAATTGCATGCCTTTTGAGCTTGTGAACGATCAAACATCAATAAATGAGGCATGGGCACCCTATACTCGACCCATAGCTCTATGGGACACCTGCCCATCATCCATGATCAGTTGTAGGGGTTGTGTAATGATCATAGGTGCCTTGTTTCACTATAAATAGCCACATTTGGTTCAAAACTATCACACAACTCAATTACACTCAACTGATCATTCTAAGAAGCTCTCAAGCATTCTTCTATGCTCTCTAAGCAAGACACAACTTCTGTAAGTCGTTCACATCCATTGTGGTCTTGTTTTTCCATAGATTTAGCTTATAAACCCAACCGTCGTAACTAACGGTTGTCATAGCGATAATTCACAAATGGTCCAGTAAATTGTCGGATCAAAAGTAGTTATGAGTTGGTATTTATGTGGGTAATAAACCCCAAAAAGGGTTCCCTCTGATCACCACTCTAACTATGTCAAATGTCGAGTCAAACGTGCACTTAAAAAGTCAACAGAAAGCTATTTTGCCGTTTTATACATAATCTGTAATGTATAAGCTATGAAATCTGTTTTAACACTCATAAAACATGATATTAAGTATATAAACTTGTTTACGCTCATTTGAATCGACCATTTGCTATATTGACCCGGTTCAGAGCCGAATGTCGCAAAAGTTTGACTTTTGCTTTGACTTCAGTTCTGACCCGTTTTAGTAAGGTATAGATATGCCTTAGGACTCTCCTAGGACCAGGTTACATGATGGTATAACCCTCTGTGACCGGTTCATGATTTGTCCGAGTCTTTTACGCATTTCCGTTAATCGCCTAAAAGTTGACCGTAACGGCCTTTTAAAAATAAAACGAGTATTTCGGACACGTGAACGGACCATAACCTTGCTTATTAAATTATAAACATGTCCTTAAAGTTTCACGTCAATCCGAGGTCTAGAATGAGAGTTATGCTAAATAGCGCATTTATAAGAAACTTTTGTAATAAACGGCGCAATTAGCATAACCCCTATCTAAACCAAGTTTCCGTCACCAAAACTTTTACCCACTGTTATAAAATAATATTTTTGGAATTTTAAAGATTTTTAATAATTTTTACCTTGCTCATAACCTGCGGTTATGGCTACGGTTCGGTAAATACCGAATATGCCCTTTTCGGCCAAAACGTGAGTTCTACAAGGTCTTTTGACCCGATTCCAGTTGCCACTGATTTTAAATAATAAATAAAGTATTTTAGACTTTATAAACTGTTCGGGAAACTCAGATTTCCTATAGAACTCGAAAAGCTCTTTAAAAGTCTTTAAAATGACCGAAAAGCCCCTACGGGGCGTAATACTAACTTAAACTCGTTACGGGCATCACGGAAGGTATCCTACTGATACCACAACCTCTTTAAGGCATATTGACTTAGGAAATAAGCGTAAGACTCTCATGGTTAACCGTTTCGCCTATTGCGCGCACGGTTCGGCTTATGAAACTAGTTTTCGTAAATTAGCCGATACGGGTCAAACTATATTATTTTGACCCCAAAATACAGAGTGTGAACATTGAACCCATATAAAACAAGTCTCTGAACTTGTTTGGGGCAGAATCACATTCCATTCTCGGTTTTCGCCTTTCACGCGATTAAACCATATCTATATATCGGAACCAACCGGTCTAGGCTACGGCTAATAAAAAGACCTGTTAGGATTCTAAGAGGTTAATTAAAACCTTCGTTCCAGATTAGGAGCCCCAGTAAAAGCTATCGGTGATTTAATCAAATTAAGGAATATACTTGCAAAGGTAAATACTTTTAACTTATTTCCCCTATACGGGCTTGGGATACGGTATAATAATACCGCTTGATTGAGCATCATATCTTCCATCGCTGAGGTGGTTAATTGAATAATGTGATCGGCTCATTTAAACAGTTTTGTTTCTTAAAAGCCTTTGTGGGGTTAATGACCGTTGTCCCGGATATCCTTGGCATCATTTTACGAAATGGCCACGACCTCGACATCCCGATGTAGGCGTACACCCGGTATATATTGTCGACACTTAATTAAAAGACGTAGCCGTTGGTTTCTATACTACGGTTTTACGCAATGTGGTGTGTCTATTAATCCTTAACCCGGCACGATCCGGGCTACTGAACGCATAAAAGAACATGTAATACGTTCACAAGATTTTAATAATTTTTCCAAGTTATAAAAGAGTTTGTGCCTTGTGCATTCAAATCAATTTTAATAAACATTTTCAAATGTGTCAGTTGAATGTATTTACCAGTGTAAACTAACGTATTTTTCCCCAAAAGATTAAGTGCAGGTACTATACGAAATGGGCTGGTAATAGCTTCCTAGGCATCACGAATAGTCTCGCAAACTCGATGCCGTATCTGAATGAACAATATTTTATTATTATTTTGATCCACTGTGGATACATTCGACTTCTGTAATACATTTGATATTACCACCAGAGGTTGAAGTATATATTTATCTTTAAAGCTTCCGCTGTGCATTTATATAATTGTGTGGTTTGACTATATTGTTGCCAATTACGTCACGGTAATCCCCCACCGGGCCCACCGGTGATACACGTGGAAATCGGGGTGTGACAGGTTGGTATCAGAGCCTTCATTGAGTGAATTAAACACGTTAGGCAATGTGTTTAATCTCAGTGACACAATTGCACATACTTGAGTATAGACAAGAACTTAGGACGAATTCGAATTGTTATTCCAATTTTGTCTTTTTCTTTTATTATTGGTATTTAAAGTTTTATATAGCAGGAAACATGCCGCCAGTGATATTCCGAGGAAGAGGAAGGGGAAGAAGAGGCAGAGGAGAGATCATTACTCATCACGATCACGAAGCCGGACCTTCTGGTACGCGACCTCCTTCAATGATAAGGAGCGAAGAACCACAACGACGAAGAGATCTTTACGAACCTGCGAGGCATTCCACCTCGCACAGCTCGACGCCGTCATACCGGCACTCATTTGGGCCAAATTCAGAGAATGATCCCAACAACCCGCAACCTTCCTTCATACCTCTACAACGTTCGGTATCGCACCGAAATTACGACGACCCTACTCCATACTTCATAGGTCAGTTTAATCCAGCTGACTATATACAGGAACCTTCAGGCTTTGTTCCATTAGGGCCACAAGATCACTTCTCCGAAGACCATATGGATGAAGATACTGATCCAACAGAACCTGCTCGTGGTACGCCCACGCATCCGATAGAAGTCTCTGATGGGTCATCCTTCCATGGCACACCCTATCAGGGACCAGATAGTTTCCAAGCGTTGTTCGACCGACATGAGTGGTACTACACACCACCTCAACAGACATCACAACAACCGCGACATCCACAGGATCCCTCTGAGGATTCACGCTTTGTGGCAGTTACGCCACCACCTCCGCCACCGGCGCAACCAGTAATGCCTGATCCGCCAAGGCGTAGGAGGACAAATGCTCGTATGTCCACACGAGGAGGAGGAGGTATCCACTTCAGCACCCCTCGACACTCTAGTAGTAGCCACTATCCGCCACTACAAGAAGAAGGACCTTCAAGTCCTATACAGGAGGCGAACTCCGCACCAGCTGCACCAAATTCGCCACCATTTGGGTATGACCAACCCATACCTGCTTACACGGGTCCAACGGCTTACAACCCGTTCGAACCGTCACAAGCACATTACAACTACAATTATGAGCGCGACCCATATGTGGTGTCGGCTAGATATAATGCACGCTACCCTGACGGAGCTCATGGGAACATGGGAGCACCGGACTACTCAGCTCATGGGTATCCAATACCTCCCAGACCTCCAGTTCCGCAACAAGCGCCACAACCACGTTTCTCTCCTCCTGAACAGGAAGAGATACTCCATCGACTAGATCGTGTGGAGAGAGAGTTCGAGGAAGAGAAAAAGAGCCACCGAGGATTTCTCAAAGGCTTGGCGAACCTACTAAAGGGCAAAAAGAAGAAACGTGACCACTAGCCCTTAATAGTTGTACTAATGTAATTTCTACTTTGAAATAAGTCCCTGCATGGACACTTATCGTATTTCAGTCCCTACGTGGGCTTATCTTTTAGTCCTTGCATGGACACTTATTTTATGTTAGTCCATGCGTGGACTTGTCACTTATTTTAAACCTCTATGGAGGTATGTACTATTTGAAAGACCCATTTAGGGCAATATGTGATTGTATTTGAATCTATGGAATGTATGTTATGAGTTTTTGTTTTAATAAATATGAAATAAATCAAAACCATTCCTTTTAATTGATCTGCCTAAATAAAGGATCTTAAGAGGTGAAACCTAGCCTGGTGTCTTTTAAGATCCGGCCAAGATGGTACGACCTAATTAAAAGATTCAGGTTCTCTGTTAACCTCTGCAAGCATGTTAACAATCATGGCAGATGTGGTTTGTTAAAAATCGCACGCGTCATTCTTATACGATAATCCTTTAAGGATTTCAAAGCCCAACTAAATGATTTATAAATCATGGGTTAAATCACCAATGAAGGTGATCAATCATATTAAACATCCATTTGTGGTGTAGTGCCTACGGGCCAACCTTATTAAAACATCCATTAGTGATGTAGTGCCTACGGGCCAACCTTATTAAAACATCCATTAGTGGTGTAGTGCCTATGGGCCGTAATAATTGTCTTATAAAGACAAAAGACAGTGGTGGTCTATGACTCCCTGCCAGGAAGGGGTAAGAGAACTACGATTCAAACCTCTATGCCTTTGATTCTCTGAAATCTCGGCCAATATTATAAAACATCCTCGTGATTAGGCTTTATGCCGCCAATATTATTGATATAGCTAAAATAGGATATATTCAAATCCTAAGATTTAATGACTAATAAGATTAACCAAATATGGTCTCTGTTACCATGGTTGACAAATTGTCATGAAAGACAATTGTATAATAATCTCCTGAATAAAATTTTGTCATCTTCTGTAACAGATTCAAGTTACAATGGCGGATCCCAATGGAGAGAATAGCCATACAAATGAAGATGACTACGACAATGCGCCAGTGCATTTGACAGGCGCACAGTTAAAGGCTCTGATTGACAACGCTGTTCAGGCAGCTCTGGATCGTCAATATACTGAGTCCCAAGGCAGAACCGTATCAAAACCACCCTCCAAACCAAAGTCACAATCCAAACCACTCTCCAAACCCAAGAAAGATGATGATAACCACTCGTCCGCTGAGAATAGTATTCGTCGTGAACGAGAATATACTGATGCGTCCGGTGCCAAGGGTTGCACCTACAAGTACTTCGTGTCTTGTAAGCCCCGGGAATTCACAGGGGAGAAGGGTGCTGTGGATTGTATCACCTGGCTGCATGAGATGGACACTATTGTGGACATCAGTGGGTGCGCAGAGAAGGATGTGGTGAAGTTCGTGTCCCAGTCATTTAAGGGCGAGGCCCTGGCATGGTGGAGAGCGTTGGTGCAGGCATCAGGTAAGTCTGCTTTATACAAGATGACATGGGAGGAATTTATTGCTCTCATTAAGGAAAACTACTGCCCTCAGCATGAGGTTGAGAAGATCGAGGCTGACTTTGTGTCACTGGTGATGACGAACCTGGACTGCCAGGCTTATTTGACGAGCTTCAATACGATGTCTCGCCTGGTTCCGTACCTTGTGACACCAGAGTCTAGAAGAATCGCCCGTTTCATTGGGGGCTTGGAGCCTGCGATAAAGGCTAGCGTGAAGGCCTCTCGGCCGACGACCTTCAGGTCAGTTACTGACCTCTCCTTGTCTCTCACATTAGATGTTGTCCGTCTGAGGACGCTAAGGAGCAAGGAGACAGAGAAGAGGAAACGTGAGGATGATACCTCACGAAGGTCAGGAAGGAAGCACCGTGGAAACGGTGATGGCAGAAGAGGGTCGGAGACGAAGAAAGATGGGCAAACTGGTGAAAGACCCAATTGTAAAATCTGCAAGAAACCCCACTCTGGGAAATGTAGGTTTGGGTCGAATTCACAGTCTCAGCCAAAGACTTTTGCCTGTGGACTGTGCAAGTCCAAGGATCATAAGACCGTGGATTGCAAGAAGATCAAGGATGCAACCTGCTACGGTTGCAATGAAAAGGGGCATATCAAGAGCAACTGCCCTAAGAATGCCAGGAAGGCGGAGGAGACCAAAAAGACAAATGCGAGAGTCTTCCGCATGGATGCAAAGGAGGCTGTGCTGAACGACAATGTGCTTACAGGTACTTTTCTCGTAAATAATATATTTGCAAGAGTACTTTTCGATTCAGGCGCCGATAAATCCTTTGTAGACCAAAAATTTTGCCAACTATTAAATATGCCTATCAAAACCCTAGATGTGAAATACGAGGTAGAGTTAGCAGACGGCACGATAGAAACCGTCTCCACTGTTCTAGAGGGATGTGAAATGTCCATTAAGAACCATTCTTTTCCTCTATCTCTACTTCCTTTCAAACTAGCCGGTTTCGACATTGTTCTAGGCATGGACTGGTTATCCCGTAATCAGGCCTAAATCATTTGCGGCAAGAGGCACATAGTGCTAAAGACTCCGAGTGGTGAATCGCTTACCATTCGAGGAGACACGCAGTATGGACTGCCCGAAGATGTGTCGATGCTCAAGGCTTCTAGGTGTTTGAACAGAGGCTGTGTCATTTACATGGCTCAGGTGATAATTGAAGAACCCAAGCCGAAGATAGAGGATCTTCCTGTCATTTCTGAATATCCCGAGGTCTTCCCCGAAGAACTACCTGGTTTACCACCAGATAGACAAGTGGAATTCAGAATAGATATCATTCCTGGAGCAGCTCCGATAGCAAGAGCACCTTACAGGCTAGCTCCTACTGAAATGAAGGAACTAAGAACCCAGTTGGATGAACTGTTGGCAAAAGGTTTTATCAGACCTAGTTCGTCTCCCTGGGGAGCACCTGTCCTATTTGTAAAGAAGAAGGACGGATCGATGCGGTTGTGCATCGATTACCGTGAGCTGAACAAGGTTACCATAAAGAATAGATATCCTTTGCCAAGGATCGACGATCTGTTCGATCAGCTGCAAGGAGCGAGCTACTTTTCGAAGATCGACTTGAGATCGGGCTATCATCAGCTAAAGGTCAGAGACGAAGACGTGCACAAGACAACATTTAGGACTCGCTACGGTCATTACGAGTTCCTAGTGATGCCATTTGGGCTCACAAATGCACCGGCTGCGTTCATGGATCTCATGAATCGCGTCTGCAAGCCGTACTTGGACAAATTTGTCATAGTCTTCATCGACGATATTCTTATATATTCTAAAAGCCAAGCTGACCACGAGAAACACCTCCGTTGCATTCTCGAATTACTACAGCGTGAGAAACTCTACGCCAAATTCTCGAAATGTGAATTCTGGCTACGAGAGGTTCAGTTTTTGGGTCACGTTGTAAGTGAGCGTGGTATCCAGGTGGATCCCGCTAAGGTAGAGGCAGTCATGAACTGGCAAGAACCAAAGACGCCTACCGAAATTCGTAGTTTCCTGGGATTAGCAGGATACTACAGGAGATTTATTGAGAATTTTTCAAGGATTGCTGCGCCCCTGACTTCCTTAACCAAGAAGAAAGAAAAATTTATTTGGGGCCCAAAGCAGCAAGAGTCCTTCGAAGTTCTGAAGCAGAAGCTAAGCAACGCACCTGTGTTGACACTACCTGAAGGTACAGATGAATTCGTAGTTTACTGCGATGCATCACACACAGGCATGGGGTGTATACTTATGCAGAAGGGCAAGGTGATTGCCTATGCTTCAAGACAACTAAAGGTGCACGAAAAGAACTACACCACCCATGACTTGGAGTTGGTTGCCGTTGTATTTGCACTGAAATTGTGGAGGCATTACCTTTATGGTATTAAATTTGTGATTTATTCTGATCACAAAAGCCTCCAGCACCTGTTCAACCAGAAGGAGTTGAACATGAGGCAGCGCCGTTGGATGGAAACCTTGAATGACTATGATTGCGAGATCAGGTACCATCCCGGCAAGGCGAATGTAGTCGCTGATGCCCTGAGCAGAAAAGAAAGGGTAAAACCTATTCGAATCAATGCCAAGAGCATTGAGGTCAAGAACAATTTAATTGAAAGGATATTAGCTGCACAGCGAGAGGCTGTGTTGGAAGCTAATTATCCTAATGAAAAGTTAGGAGTAACTGAGGAACAGTTGACTCTTAGCAAGGATGGAATCCTTAGACTGAACGGACGTATATGGGTTCCGATTTATGGAGGACTACGAGATGTTATCCTCCAGGAAGCCCATAGTTCCAAATATTCGGTCCATCCTGGAGCCGACAAAATTTATCATGACTTAAAGGCAAATTATTGGTGGATAGGCTTGAAAAAGTCTGTGGCCGCCCATGTAGCAAAGTGCTTGACTTGTGCTCAAGTCAAAGCCGAGCACCAAAAGCCGTTTGGCTTGATACAACAGCCTGAGCTTCCCGAGTGGAAGTGGGAATGTGTAACTATGGATTTTATTACCTAGTTACCGAAAACCAGGAAGGGAAACGACACGATATGGGTCATAGTCGATAGGCTGACTAAATCAGCTCATTTCTTACCCATCAAGGAGACGTATAGCTCCGATATGTTAGCCCAACTGTATGTCGATAAGATTGTAGCCTTACACGGCATACCTGTGTCTATTATCTCCGACAGGGATACTAGATACACGTCACATTTCTGGAAGAGTTTCCAGCAATCTTTGGGTACGCGTTTGAACTTCAGTACGGCTTACCATCCACAGACGGACGGTCAAAGTGAGCGTACTATCCAGACGTTAGAAGACATGCTTCGTGCATGTGCGATCAATTTAGGTGGTAACTGGGATAAGAATCTACCCTTAATCGAATTCTCCTACAATAATAGCTACCATACCAGCATAAAGGCTGCGCCTTTCGAGGCATTATACGGTAGGAAATGTAGATCGCCTGTTTGTTGGGCGGAAGTAGGAGAGGTCCAATTATCGGGACCAGAGATAGTTTTCCAGACAACGGACAAGATTGTGCAGATACGGGAACGTCTCAAGGCTGCCCGTGATAGGCAAATAAGCTACGCTGATCCGAAGCGTAAGGACCTTCACTTTAATGTAGGTGAAAAGGTGTTGCTTAAAGTGTCGCCCTGGAAAGGGGTGATGCGTTTCGGCAAGAAGGGCAAGCTGAGTCCGAGGTACATAGGACCTTTTGAGGTCATTGAACGTGTCGGGTCAGTCGCCTATAAGTTGAACTTGCCTGAAGAGCTCAATGGAATTCACAATGTGTTCCACATCTGCAATCTCAAAAAGTGCTTCGCCGATGAATCATTGGTGATTCCACACACAGAGGTGCATATAGATGAGAGCTTAAAGTTTGTAGAAAAACCCTTGTCGATTGAAGATCGACAAGTGAAGAAGCTTCGAAGAAAGCACGTACCGATTGTAAAGGTCAAATGGGATGCTCGTAGAGGTCCCGAATATACGTGGGAAGTCGAAGCCACAATGAAAGAAAAGTACCCCTATTTATTTGAGTAAATCTCGGGTCGAGATTTATTTTAAGGGGGTGAGGATGTAACACCTCGAATTTTTGTGTCAAATGATGTGTTAACACGTGTCATTTGATTACACGTGGCATTGATATTAAATAAAGGACTAATTTTGACAAACCTTGAATGTATGTAAATTCGAGGGTTATAGATGTCAAGCAAGGGTAAATATACTGTATGGTAACCCTAGATGGTGCTTGTACCTTCAAACGAATAAATCATGGATCGTACGGAAGCGAAACGCGGAAGAAAGTGAGAGATTACAAGCTACAGGGGTTAACTGTGTCAACATGTTTAATTATACCTCTGAGTGACCCTTTAACGCTCCCAAGGCTTTGTAACAATATTATACGCTCACTAGAACATACTGTATAAATCCCGTGAAGTTCCGTTTTAAAACGAGAAAGTTATGATCAAATTCGTATGAGAAGGGTTAAAAGCGTCAACAATGAAAGTTAAGGCTTTCTGAATAATTAATAAACTAACCGGGGACTTAACAACGCGGGTAAATAACACGAGGTCCTTAGTTGTAATTAACCGAGGGCCAAACCGCAAAGTTACCCCTTCAAACCCGAAAGGTCAGGTTAATAATTACGAAAGATTTCGTTATTAATTACCAGATTCTCGTCATCATTACAAAAGATTTTAAAAACTTGAAAATCTAACCTCTCGCGACCCGCATTAGAGTTTGGGTTAAGTGAAAGCGGGCCGCGAGCCTTCTAATTATACGCGCCTGGATTTAAACTTCAGGCGGCCCGCGTTAAAACATGCATGGATCCTCCATGCGGGCCGCATGAGACGCCCAGATGCAGAAAGTTTGTAATTGCATGCCTTTTGAGCTTGTGAACGATCAAACATTAATAAATGAGGCATGGGCACCCTATACTCGACCCATAGCTCTATGGGACACCTGCCCATCATCCATGATCAGTTGTAGGGGTTGTGTAATGATCATAGGTGCCTTGTTTCACTATAAATAGCCACATTTGGTTCATAACTATCACACAACTCAAATACACTCAACTGATCATTCTAAGAAGCTCTCAAGCATTCTTCTCTGCTCTCTAAGCAAGACACAACTTCTGTAAGTCGTTCACATCCATTGTGGTCTTGTTTTTCCATAGATTTAGCTTATAAACCCAACCGTCGTAACTAACGGTTGTCATAGCGATAATTCACAAATGGTCCAGTAAATTGTCGGATCAAAAGTAGTTATGAGTTGGTATTTATGTGGGTAATAAACCCCAAAAAGGGTTCCCTCTGATCACCACTCTAACTATGTCAAATGTCGAGTCAAACGTGCACTTAAAAAGTCAACAGAAAGCTATTTTGCCGTTTTATACATAATCTGTAATGTATAAGCTATGAAATCTGTTTTAACACTCATAAAACATGATATTAAGTATATAAACTTGTTTACGCTCATTTGAATCGACCATTTGCTATATTGACCCGGTTCGGAGCCGAATGTCGCAAAAGTTTGACTTTTGCTTTGACTTCAGTTCTGACCCGTTTTAGTAAGGTATAGATATGCCTTAGGACTCTCTTAGGACCAGGTTACATGATGGTATAACCCTCTGTGACCGGTTCATGATTTGTCCGAGTCTTTTACGCATTTCCGTTAATCGCCTAAAAGTTGACCGTAACGGCCTTTTAAAAATAAAACGAGTATTTCGGACACGTGAACGGACCATAACCTTGCTTATTAAATTATAAACATGTCCTTAAAGTTTCACGTCAATCCGAGGTCTAGAATGAGAGTTATGCTAAATAGCGCATTTATAAGAAACTTTTGTAATAAACGGCGCAATTAGCATAACCCCTATCTAAACCAAGTTTCCGTCACCAAAACTTTTACCCACTGTTATAAAATAATATTTTTGGAATTTTAAAGATTTTTAATAATTTTTACCTTGCTCATAACCTGCGGTTATGGCTACGGTTCGGTAAATACCGAATATGCCCTTTTCGGCCAAAACGTGAGTTCTACAAGGTCTTTTGACCCGATTCCAGTTGCCACTGATTTTAAATAATAAATAAAGTATTTTAGACTTTATAAACTGTTCGGGAAACTCAGATTTCCTATAGAACTCGAAAAGCTCTTTAAAAGTCTTTAAAATGACCGAAAAGCCCCTACGGGGCGTAATACTAACTTAAACTCGTTACGGGCATCACGGAAGGTATCCTACTGATACCACAACCTCTTTAAGGCATATTGACTTAGGAAATAAGCGTAAGACTCTCATGGTTAACCGTTTCGCCTATTGCGCGCACGGTTCGGCTTATGAAACTAGTTTTCGTAAATTAGCCGATACGGGTCAAACTATATTATTTTGACCCCAAAATACAGAGTGTGAACATTGAACCCATATAAAACAAGTCTCTGAACTTGTTTGGGGCAGAATCACATTCCATTCTCGGTTTTCGCCTTTCACGCGATTAAACCATATCTATATATCGGAACCAACCGGTCTAGGCTACGGCTAATAAAAAGACCTGTTAGGATTCTAAGAGGTTAATTAAAACCTTCGTTCCAGATTAGGAGCCCCAGTAAAAGCTATCGGTGATTTAATCAAATTAAGGAATATACTTGCAAAGGTAAATACTTTTAACTTATTTCCCCTATACGGGCTTGGGATACGGTATAATAATACCGCTTGATTGAGCATCATATCTTCCATCGCTGAGGTGGTTAATTGAATAATGTGATCGGCTCATTTAAACAGTTTTGTTTCTTAAAAGCCTTTGTGGGGTTAATGACCGTTGTCCCGGATATCCTTGGCATCATTTTACGAAATGGCCACGACCTCGACATCCCGATGTAGGCGTACACCCGGTATATATTGTCGACACTTAATTAAAAGACGTAGCCGTTGGTTTCTATACTACGGTTTTACGCAATGTGGTGTGTCTATTAATCCTTAACCCGGCACGATCCGGGCTACTGAACGCATAAAAGAACATGTAATACGTTCACAAGATTTTAATAATTTTTCCAAGTTATAAAAGAGTTTGTGCCTTGTGCATTCAAATCAATTTTAATAAACATTTTCAAATGTGTCAGTTGAATGTATTTACCAGTGTAAACTAACGTATTTTTCCCCAAAAGATTAATTGCAGGTACTATACGAAATGGGCTGGTAATAGCTTCCTAGGCATCACGAATAGTCTCGCAAACTCGATGCCGTATCTGAATGAACAATATTTTATTATTATTTTGATCCACTGTGGATACATTCGACTTCTGTAATACATTTGATATTACCACCAGAGGTTGAAGTATATATTTATCTTTAAAGCTTCCGCTGTGCATTTATATAATTGTGTGGTTTGACTATATTGTTGCCAATTACGTCACGGTAATCCCCCACCGGGCCCACCGGTGATACACGTGGAAATCGGGGTGTGACAGGTTGGTATCAGAGCCTTCATTGAGTGAATTAAACACGTTAGGCAATGTGTTTAATCTCAGTGACACAATTGCACATACTTGAGTATAGACAAGAACTTAGGACGAATTCGAATTGTTATTCCAATTTTGTCTTTTTCTTTTATTATTGGTATTTAAAGTTTTATATAGCAGGAAACATGCCGCCAGTGATATTCCGAGGAAGAGGAAGGGGAAGAAGAGGCAGAGGAGAGATCATTACTCATCACGATCACGAAGCCGGACCTTCTGGTACGCGACCTCCTTCAATGATAAGGAGCGAAGAACCACAACGACGAAGAGATCTTTACGAACCTGCGAGGCATTCCACCTCGCACAGCTCGACGCCGTCATACCGGCACTCATTTGGGCCAAATTCAGAGAATGATCCCAACAACCCGCAACCTTCCTTCATACCTCTACAACGTTCGGTATCGCACCGAAATTACGACGACCCTACTCCATACTTCATAGGTCAGTTTAATCCAGCTGACTATATACAGGAACCTTCAGGCTTTGTTCCATTAGGGCCACAAGATCACTTCTCCGAAGACCATATGGATGAAGATACTGATCCAACAGAACCTGCTCGTGGTACGCCCACGCATCCGATAGAAGTCTCTGATGGGTCATCCTTCCATGGCACACCCTATCAGGGACCAGATAGTTTCCAAGCGTTGTTCGACCGACATGAGTGGTACTACACACCACCTCAACAGACATCACAACAACCGCGACATCCACAGGATCCCTCTGAGGATTCACGCTTTGTGGCAGTTACGCCACCACCTCCGCCACCGGCGCAACCAGTAATGCCTGATCCGCCAAGGCGTAGGAGGACAAATGCTCGTATGTCCACACGAGGAGGAGGAGGTATCCACTTCAGCACCCCTCGACACTCTAGTAGTAGCCACTATCCGCCACTACAAGAAGAAGGACCTTCAAGTCCTATACAGGAGGCGAACTCCGCACCAGCTGCACCAAATTCGCCACCATTTGGGTATGACCAACCCATACCTGCTTACACGGGTCCAACGGCTTACAACCCGTTCGAACCGTCACAAGCACATTACAACTACAATTATGAGCGCGACCCATATGTGGTGTCGGCTAGATATAATGCACGCTACCCTGACGGAGCTCATGGGAACATGGGAGCACCGGACTACTCAGCTCATGGGTATCCAATACCTCCCAGACCTCCAGTTCCGCAACAAGCGCCACAACCACGTTTCTCTCCTCCTGAACAGGAAGAGATACTCCATCGACTAGATCGTGTGGAGAGAGAGTTCGAGGAAGAGAAAAAGAGCCACCGAGGATTTCTCAAAGGCTTGGCGAACCTACTAAAGGGCAAAAAGAAGAAACGTGACCACTAGCCCTTAATAGTTGTACTAATGTAATTTCTACTTTGAAATAAGTCCCTGCATGGACACTTATCGTATTTCAGTCCCTACGTGGGCTTATCTTTTAGTCCTTGCATGGACACTTATTTTATGTTAGTCCATGCGTGGACTTGTCACTTATTTTAAACCTCTATGGAGGTATGTACTATTTGAAAGACCCATTTAGGGCAATATGTGATTGTATTTGAATCTATGGAATGTATGTTATGAGTTTTTGTTTTAATAAATATGAAATAAATCAAAACCATTCCTTTTAATTGATCTGCCTAAATAAAGGATCTTAAGAGGTGAAACCTAGCCTGGTGTCTTTTAAGATCCGGCCAAGATGGTACGACCTAATTAAAAGATTCAGGTTCTCTGTTAACCTCTGCAAGCATGTTAACAATCATGGCAGATGTGGTTTGTTAAAAATCGCACGCGTCATTCTTATACGATAATCCTTTAAGGATTTCAAAACCCAACTAAATGATTTATAAATCATGGGTTAAATCACCAATGAAGGTGATCAATCATATTAAACATCCATTTGTGGTGTAGTGCCTACGGGCCAACCTTATTAAAACATCCATTAGTGATGTAGTGCCTACGGGCCAACCTTATTAAAACATCCATTAGTGGTGTAGTGCCTATGGGCCGTAATAATTGTCTTATAAAGACAAAAGACAGTGGTGGTCTATGACTCCCTGCCAGGAAGGGGTAAGAGAACTACGATTCAAACCTCTATGCCTTTGATTCTCTGAAATCTCGGCCAATATTATAAAACATCCTCGTGATTAGGCTTTATGCCGCCAATATTATTGATATAGCTAAAATAGGATATATTCAAATCCTAAGATTTAATGACTAATAAGATTAACCAAATATGGTCTCTGTTACCATGGTTGACAAATTGTCATGAAAGACAATTGTATAATAATCTCCTGAATAAAATTTTGTCATCTTCTGTAACAGATTCAAGTTACAATGGCGGATCCCAATGGAGAGAATAGCCATACAAATGAAGATGACTACGACAATGCGCCAGTGCATTTGACAGGCGCACAGTTAAAGGCTCTGATTGACAACGCTGTTCAGGCAGCTCTGGATCGTCAATATACTGAGTCCCAAGGCAGAACCGTATCAAAACCACCCTCCAAACCAAAGTCACAATCCAAACCACTCTCCAAACCCAAGAAAGATGATGATAACCACTCGTCCGCTGAGAATAGTATTCGTCGTGAACGAGAATATACTGATGCGTCCGGTGCCAAGGGTTGCACCTACAAGTACTTCGTGTCTTGTAAGCCCCGGGAATTCACAGGGGAGAAGGGTGCTGTGGATTGTATCACCTGGCTGCATGAGATGGACACTATTGTGGACATCAGTGGGTGCGCAGAGAAGGATGTGGTGAAGTTCGTGTCCCAGTCATTTAAGGGCGAGGCCCTGGCATGGTGGAGAGCGTTGGTGCAGGCATCAGGTAAGTCTGCTTTATACAAGATGACATGGGAGGAATTTATTGCTCTCATTAAGGAAAACTACTGCCCTCAGCATGAGGTTGAGAAGATCGAGGCTGACTTTGTGTCACTGGTGATGACGAACCTGGACTGCCAGGCTTATTTGACGAGCTTCAATACGATGTCTCGCCTGGTTCCGTACCTTGTGACACCAGAGTCTAGAAGAATCGCCCGTTTCATTGGGGGCTTGGAGCCTGCGATAAAGGCTAGCGTGAAGGCCTCTCGGCCGACGACCTTCAGGTCAGTTACTGACCTCTCCTTGTCTCTCACATTAGATGTTGTCCGTCTGAGGACGCTAAGGAGCAAGGAGACAGAGAAGAGGAAACGTGAGGATGATACCTCACGAAGGTCAGGAAGGAAGCACCGTGGAAACGGTGATGGCAGAAGAGGGTCGGAGACGAAGAAAGATGGGCAAACTGGTGAAAGACCCAATTGTAAAATCTGCAAGAAACCCCACTCTGGGAAATGTAGGTTTGGGTCGAATTCACAGTCTCAGCCAAAGACTTTTGCCTGTGGACTGTGCAAGTCCAAGGATCATAAGACCGTGGATTGCAAGAAGATCAAGGATGCAACCTGCTACGGTTGCAATGAAAAGGGGCATATCAAGAGCAACTGCCCTAAGAATGCCAGGAAGGCGGAGGAGACCAAAAAGACAAATGCGAGAGTCTTCCGCATGGATGCAAAGGAGGCTGTGCTGAACGACAATGTGCTTACAGGTACTTTTCTCGTAAATAATATATTTGCAAGAGTACTTTTCGATTCAGGCGCCGATAAATCCTTTGTAGACCAAAAATTTTGCCAACTATTAAATATGCCTATCAAAACCCTAGATGTGAAATACGAGGTAGAGTTAGCAGACGGCACGATAGAAACCGTCTCCACTGTTCTAGAGGGATGTGAAATGTCCATTAAGAACCATTCTTTTCCTCTATCTCTACTTCCTTTCAAACTAGCCGGTTTCGACATTGTTCTAGGCATGGACTGGTTATCCCGTAATCAGGCCCAAATCATTTGCGGCAAGAGGCACATAGTGCTAAAGACTCCGAGTGGTGAATCGCTTACCATTCGAGGAGACACGCAGTATGGACTGCCCGAAGATGTGTCGATGCTCAAGGCTTCTAGGTGTTTGAACAGAGGCTGTGTCATTTACATGTATGGTTTTGAGCTGTTTACTTATATACAAATGGGTATGGTGAAATGGGTTAATAAAAGCTTAAAGAAGAAAAAAGGTTTGAAAGTTAATTAAAAGTATATTTTGAGACATGATTTAAATATTTAGTTACTGTTGGGAAAAAGGAAAAATTTAATGAGCATGATGTGATTATTATGATCAATGTTTCTCATTTGGTATTTGCAGGCTTTGGCACAGTCCCAAAAAGTGACCAACACATACATCCAACAAAAACATAACGTAAGTACTTACGCTTTTACATATATCTATTACACACTTACTTACCAAATTAGACAATAACAACCATACCCAGTAAAATCCATCGGAGGAAAGGGGTCTGGGGGTGGGATTTAACATGTTAATTAAAATTAACCCCTGTAATACTGTAACACCTCGAATTTTTGTGTCCAATGATGTGTTAACACGTGTCATTTGATTACACGTGGCATTGATATTAAATAAAGGACTAATTTTGACAAACCTTGAATGTATGTAAATTCGAGGGTTATAGATGTCAAGAAAGGGTAAATATACTGTATGGTAACCCTAGATGGTGCTTGTACCTTCAAACGAATAAATCATGGATCGTACGGACGCGAAACGCGGAAGAAAGTGAGAGATTACAAGCTACAGGAGTTAACTGTGTCAACATGTTTAATTATACCTCTGAGTGACCCTTTAACGCTCCCGAGGCTTTGTAACAGTATTATACGCTCACTAGAACATACTGTATAAATCCCGTGAAGTTCCGTTTTAAAACGAGAAAGTTATGATCAAATTCGTATGAGAAGGGTTAAAAGCGTCAACAATGAAAGTTAAGGCTTTCTGAATAATTAATAAACTAACCGGGGACTTAACAACGCGGGTAAATAACACGAGGTCCTTAGTTGTAATTAACCGAGGGCCAAACCGCAAAGTTACCCCTTCAAACCCGAAAGGTCAGGTTAATAATTACGAAAGATTTCGTTATTAATTACCAGATTCTCGTCATCATTACAAAAGATTTTAAAAACTTGAAAATCTAACCTCTCGCGACCCGCATTAGAGTTTGGGTTAAGTGAAAGCGGGCCGCGAGCCTTCTAATTATACGCGCCTGGATTTAAACTTCAGGCGGCCCGCGTTAAAACATGCATGGATCCTCCATGCGGGCCGCATGAGACGCCCAGATGCAGAAAGTTTGTAATTGCATGCCTTTTGAGCTTGTGAACGATCAAACATCAATAAATGAGGCATGGGCACCCTATACTCGACCCATAGCTCTATGGGACACCTGCCCATCATCCATGATCAGTTGTAGGGGTTGTGTAATGATCATAGGTGCCTTGTTTCACTATAAATAGCCACATTTGGTTCAAAACTATCACACAACTCAATTACACTCAACTGATCATTCTAAGAAGCTCTCAAGCATTCTTCTATGCTCTCTAAGCAAGACACAACTTCTGTAAGTCGTTCACATCCATTGTGGTCTTGTTTTTCCATAGATTTAGCTTATAAACCCAACCGTCGTAACTAACGGTTGTCATAGCGATAATTCACAAATGGTCCAGTAAATTGTCGGATCAAAAGTAGTTATGAGTTGGTATTTATGTGGGTAATAAACCCCAAAAAGGGTTCCCTCTGATCACCACTCTAACTATGTCAAATGTCGAGTCAAACGTGCACTTAAAAAGTCAACAGAAAGCTATTTTGCCGTTTTATACATAATCTGTAATGTATAAGCTATGAAATCTGTTTTAACACTCATAAAACATGATATTAAGTATATAAACTTGTTTACGCTCATTTGAATCGACCATTTGCTATATTGACCCGGTTCAGAGCCGAATGTCGCAAAAGTTTGACTTTTGCTTTGACTTCAGTTCTGACCCGTTTTAGTAAGGTATAGATATGCCTTAGGACTCTCCTAGGACCAGGTTACATGATGGTATAACCCTCTGTGACCGGTTCATGATTTGTCCGAGTCTTTTACGCATTTCCGTTAATCGCCTAAAAGTTGACCGTAACGGCCTTTTAAAAATAAAACGAGTATTTCGGACACGTGAACGGACCATAACCTTGCTTATTAAATTATAAACATGTCCTTAAAGTTTCACGTCAATCCGAGGTCTAGAATGAGAGTTATGCTAAATAGCGCATTTATAAGAAACTTTTGTAATAAACGGCGCAATTAGCATAACCCCTATCTAAACCAAGTTTCCGTCACCAAAACTTTTACCCACTATTATAAAATAATATTTTTGGAATTTTAAAGATTTTTAATAATTTTTACCTTGCTCATAACCTGCGGTTATGGCTACGGTTCGGTAAATACCGAATATGCCCTTTTCGGCCAAAACGTGAGTTCTACAAGGTCTTTTGACCCGATTCCAGTTGCCACTGATTTTAAATAATAAATAAAGTATTTTAGACTTTATAAACTGTTCGGGAAACTCAGATTTCCTATAGAACTCGAAAAGCTCTTTAAAAGTCTTTAAAATGACCGAAAAGCCCCTACGGGGCGTAATACTAACTTAAACTCGTTACGGGCATCACGGAAGGTATCCTACTGATACCACAACCTCTTTAAGGCATATTGACTTAGGAAATAAGCGTAAGACTCTCATGGTTAACCGTTTCGCCTATTGCGCGCACGGTTCGGCTTATGAAACTAGTTTTCGTAAATTAGCCGATACGGGTCAAACTATATTATTTTGACCCCAAAATACAGAGTGTGAACATTGAACCCATATAAAACAAGTCTCTGAACTTGTTTGGGGCAGAATCACATTCCATTCTCGGTTTTCGCCTTTCACGCGATTAAACCATATCTATATATCGGAACCAACCGGTCTAGGCTACGGCTAATAAAAAGACCTGTTAGGATTCTAAGAGGTTAATTAAAACCTTCGTTCCAGATTAGGAGCCCCAGTAAAAGCTATCGGTGATTTAATCAAATTAAGGAATATACTTGCAAAGGTAAATACTTTTAACTTATTTCCCCTATACGGGCTTGGGATACGGTATAATAATACCGCTTGATTGAGCATCATATCTTCCATCGCTGAGGTGGTTAATTGAATAATGTGATCGGCTCATTTAAACAGTTTTGTTTCTTAAAAGCCTTTGGGGGGTTAATGACCGTTGTCCCGGATATCCTTGGCATCATTTTACGAAATGGCCACGACCTCGACATCCCGGTGTAGGCGTACACCCGGTATATATTGTCGACACTTAATTAAAAGACGTAGCCGTTGGTTTCTATACTTCGATTTTACGCAATGTGGTGTGCCTATTAATCTTTAACCCGGCACGATCCGGGCTACTGAACACATAAAAGAACATGTAATACGTTCACAAGATTTTAATAATTTTTCCAAGTTATAAAAGAGTTTGTGCCTTGTGCATTCAAATCAATTTTAATAAACATTTTCAAATGTGTCAGTTGAATGTATTTACCAGTGTAAACTGACGCATTTTTCCCCAAAAGATTAAGTGCAGGTACTATACGAAATGGGCTGGTAATAGCTTCCTAGGCATCACGAATAGTCTCGCAAACTCGATGCCGTATCTGAATGAACAATATTTTATTATTATTTTGATCCGCTGTGGATACATTCGACTTCTGTAATACATTTGATATTACCACCAGAGGTTGAAGTATATATTTATCTTTAAAGCTTCCGCTGTGCATTTATATAATTGTGTGGTTTGACTATATTGTTGCCAACTACGTCACGGTAATCCCCCACCGGGCCCACCGGTGATACACGTGGAAATCGGGGTGTGACAAATACATGACTCTATAATATGTTACATGTAATAGTACATGTTTTAGGTTGGTTTTAGCTATTAAGCGAGGAAATGAAGAGGAGCAAAATTCATACTAAAAGCAACAAGAGGCATATGCTCCTTATGTTGGTTTATTGCCGCATGATAAAATGGTCATTATTGTTATGCATACGGCCAATGAGGCATGATTTGCATGTGAGTGTGGTTTAAGCAGCTATTCAAGAGTTTTTATTATTTTTTTATTTGTTACTAATATATTTTCTTTCATATCATTTATTTACAATAGGTTTAGTGTTATTGGATTGTATGATATGATTCAAGTTGAGCATATTTCATTAGGTGTTAGGTGATGATTGTTTTTTTCAATTGGTCAAAAACGAATGCGAAGTTATTGGTTACGAAGCTTCAAAAAGCAGAAGTATTAGTTAATTGGCTTTCTATTGATATTTCGTACTACAGAAATGTAATTTCATCATTTATTTATCTTTTCATTTTATCTAAGTATTAGATTAATAGGTTGTCCATTTGTATTTCACACAAGAGAAATTTAATTTCATCATTTATTTATGCTTTTGTTTTAATTATATTTATAGTATGTGGACTGTTTTATTTACTTCATGAACCTTTTGTATTAGATAACAATTTCTTTTTATTTGTTAATAATATATTTTCTTTCATATCAATTATTTACAATAGGTTTAGTGTTATTGGATTGTATGATATGATTCAAGTTGAGCATATTTCATTAGGTGTTAGGTGATGATTGTTTTTTCAATTGGTCAAAAATGAGTGCGAAGTTATTGGTTACGAAGCTTCAAAAAGTAGAAGTATTAGTTAATAGGCTTTCTATTGATATTTCGTACTACAGAAATGTAATTTCATCATTTATTTATCTTTTCATTTTATCTAAGTATTAGATTAATAGGTTGTCCATTTGTATTTCACACAAGAGAAATTTAATTTCATCATTTATTTATGCTTTTGTTTTAATTATAGTTATAGTATGTGGACTGTTTTATTTACTTCATGAACCTTTTGTATTTGATAACAATTTCTTTTAAAGAATTTCGATATGTTCATTATAAACGTATAATGTTCTTTGTCAATACCTGGAAAACATATTATTTTGTTAGAACCGCGAAATTCGCGGGTATTAAATTAAATTACAAATTAGGGGTTTAATGAGTAGGTGCACATAAATTATCTCCCATTTAAATGATGCAGGTCTAAGATAAACTACAATATATTTTTTTTTATGTTTGGCATTTATGTATATTAAAGTGGTAAACTTTTTTTTTTTTAAACCATGTGTTACTGATCATCATGTTGTTACAGGACCAACATCATTTGCTCATGTCATTGAACAGGCAATATGCATCGCTAAGTAAATTGGGGGCAAGTATCATGTGTTTTTAATTATCACGTCACGAGTCCGAGACACTTCTATGCTTATAGAATGCTCGAAAACAAAGTATGTACTTTGTCATTAACTTATCTAATACGTCACATTATTTAAGTTTATTTTAATTATACAGTTGTGAGTATTTTTAAAATTAAATTTTCCTACCCAGGTTGCCATCAGGAACGGGCCATCAAGAATTAATGGAATCTTGATTTCATTTTTTTGATTTGATTTTTTAAATAATCAACTCTCTAACTAATCGGTCATCTATTAATTAATAATTCAATAATTCGAAAAATATGTTTTGTAAAAGTCAGTGAAATATTTGTAATAAATTAAAGACTACAAGTAACTTTAACTTTGCAATCGACTTATTCGTAATTAAATATATCAAAATATAAAAATCACATCTTTATATTATTGCTAAGATATAGATGGTTCAACATTTTGAAAAAGTGTAATATTTGCTATAATTTTGAATAAATATTTCAATGCATTAATTAATTATATTAAATAGTAATCACCCTTTCAATCGATGGATATGGTCTAAATTGAATTTATGTTTCAAGCCCATTTTCATTTTACTTTTATAAATTAGGTTATTAATCTATATGTTATACTCAGTAATCCATTATATGTTTCATTCATTCATACAATCCTTATATTCCTTTTGAAATGCTACTATTTGAGATTTTAACCAACCTAAATGCTATATCGATTTATCGCTTCAAATATGTATTCAGAGAATGGTTAGACGGGCTATCATCCTTTCATCTTGGTCTGAATCATTCTACATACGTAAAACATTATCTGTTAATATGTTAAAAATTATATGGTAATTGTTACCATTCATAAATCACATTGTTTGCATATATTATTATATACGATTAACATTGAATCATATTATATATATCCCCACAAATTTTATAAAACGGACCATTGTAATAAAATTAATAAAATATTAATATCTTTAAAAATAGAGCGACCCGTGGGTACCACGGGTTATAACCTAGTAAACATATATATTTAACCAACCATTTTTGAAAAAATAGAAAAAGTAGTATAAGACTATAAGTTGAATGAGAGAGATTCGAAAATTTGAATTTTAATCGTTGGTAAGATTTTTTTAACACGAAAGTGGCAAGCTGGTAAATAAACGGAAAGAGAGACCCTAAACCAAACACAAATGACTGCCTCATGTCTGATTTTGAGTCTTGAGCCGCTTCGTGTGCTCATGCTTTACATAATAATCTAGAGAGAGAAACTTTTAGAGCGAGAGTGCTTTGCTTTGCTGTGTGTACAATTATATTATACAAATAATAATAAACAAATATATACATATACATACAAACTTCTTACCTCATTTCAGAGATAGAGAGAGAAATATTCCAAAAAACCACTCCTCTCTGCAACAGCATCATCATCATCTTTGTGAATAATCTTCTTCGGCTTCTTGTTTATCACCGTCTAATTGTTATCATTATTTCCGATCTGAATTAGCCGGTGGTGTGTGGTTTCTCCTCCGACTTGTTTTCCTTTTTTATTGATGAGAAGGAGATCGATTGGGCTTTGTAGTCATCGTTAATGGTATGCTTTGATTCTTTGTTTTTGAAGTCAAATCTATTCAACTAAGTTTCAACATGTTTGAGATTTTGTTTTATTTCTTGTTAGTTGTTCGTACGTACTGATTGAATTAGGTTTTATTTTAAATTTAAGTTGCAATTGCAATTGTTGCTGCTGCTATTTCTAGTTGAAGTTTTTAGAGGTTAGATTGAGAGGCTAATTGAAGTAGAATCTAGGGTTTGTGGCTCATGAACTGTTCTGTATTAAACTATTATTATTGTGACCATTTCGAAAGACCTCAATGATTTGTTAATCATTTGAACTGAACAGGCATTTTAGTGTTCAAACTTCAAACCCTAAATCCAATTCTTCCGAACATTATCTTAGATATATTGGTGAATTGTAAACATGTCACATAATCATTTGATATAAATTAGTAATGCCTATGTTTAGGAAGCGTATTTCGGGTATAATAGTTTGGCTTCCTACTTATTGTTTCTCCATTTTGATGACTGATGAGGAAGAAAAATCAACAATATACTACAAACTTTGTTTAAGAAACCAAGGTTACAAACTTAACGTTACTAAAATGATATATGACTACCATTGGCTTCCTTGTCAGAGTCCATAGTATTCTATCGTTTTGACTTCTGAGAGTCCATATCCATTAAGTTGCTTTTGCCTCATAAGAATGTTTAAGTTACACGAACGTCTATTTTAACAATGGATAACTATACGTGTTGTAATTGAATTCTTCTTGAACATTTCATTATGTTCTTTTTTTTGTGTTAACAAGATAATATACTTGCAGGCGGCACCGGTTAATATTATTGTGGGGTCACATGTTTGGGTGGAAGATCGTGTGTTAGCATGGATTGACGGGGAAGTGACCCGAATTAATGGGCAAGAGCTTCATGTACATACAACAAAGGGAAAAACGGTGAGTTTTTATTTTTTATGTTACATTATATCTGTGGAAAACTACACGAAATAGAAACAAAACATACGTTTTGTTCTTTATGTTACCAACCAACTTTAAGTTAGACGCAACATAGAAACTTACTTACATGTTAGTATCAATATTAGTAACTGGCCTTATTTAACTGATCTAGCTGCCACATCCTGTCCTGTCACATACACAAAAAATGCTTATGTGAAAGTAGACTTGAAAATTTATCCGTTAACATGTTTGAAAGTGATATGTTTTCATGTAATCAATATATATGTAATATTTTAATTATAGTAATTTTACTTTTTTTTTGACTTACTGACTTGGGTTTGACTTAATGTGATGGCAGATTGTTACAAATGTCTCGAAAGTGTTCCCAAAAGATACCGAAGCTCCTCCTGGAGGTGTAGATGACATGACACGTCTTTCATATCTACATGAACCAGGTGTTTTACAAAATTTGGCAACCAGATATGAGCTCAACGAGATCTACGTGAGATATCAGACTTCACTTTTCTCAAAATAAAAAAAAGAGTGAAAATAAGAATTATCGGATTGCTTATAGTAGTTTTCCTTCTATGAATTTTGTAGACATATACCGGAAATATTCTAATTGCTATAAATCCGTTTCAAAGATTGCCTCACTTGTATGATACACACATGATGGAACAATATAAAGGAGCTGGATTTGGTGAACTTAGTCCCCATGTTTTTGCCGTAGCAGATGTTGCATATAGGTATGCTAATATATTGTCAATACATTTTTTTGTAATTTAGTTTAGTTAACTCTTTCCTGAGCTAATATTGTTTCAATCTAATAAATAGGGCGATGATAAATGAAGGGAAAAGTAATTCAATCTTGGTCAGTGGAGAAAGTGGTGCTGGTAAGACTGAAACAACAAAGATGCTCATGAGATATCTTGCACATTTAGGTGGTCGATCTGGTGTTGAAGGACGCACAGTTGAACAACAAGTTCTCGAAGTAAGATTTGAATTTACTTTACTATCCTTGACAACTTGTGTCTAGTTAGGGCTGCAGTTTGTTAAGAAAATATACGTGTTCACAAACTATTCATGTACACTTACCGAACGAGATTATATGTTCGTGTTCGTTTGTGAAGGAAATGAACGTTTTCGTGTTCGTTTGTTGATTTTAGGTAACGAACGTTCATAAACACAAATGAACACAAACTAATGCTCATGAACACAAATGGAAACAAACGAACGGAAACAAGCATTCATGAACTGAATATATATAACACTGATACCTATTAATTATCTTATTTGTCGGAATTTTGAAGTATTTAAATAAAATATAAAAACAAAAACCACTAATGAACTATCGAACACAAACGAACATACACAAACACGTTACCGAATGTCCATGAACATAAATGAATGAACACGGCCTTTGTTCATGTTCATTAATAAAAACCAAACGAACAGAATTTCTTTTTCATGTTCGTTCATTTATTTAAAAACAGAACACAAACGAACTTCCCGCCGGATGGTTCACAAACTGTTCGCTGAACGTTCGGTTCGTTTGCAGCCCTAAGTCTATTTATTGAAAAGCCATGAACAAATTTGTATTCAATTGCAGTCAAATCCGGTACTTGAAGCATTTGGCAATGCAAAGACTGTCAGGAACAACAATTCGAGGTGCATGATTGCTCTAGAACGTCCAAAATTCTGATTTCTTAGCGATGTTGTAACATTTAAATCTTTTTTTTTTATGAAACTAACTTTGAGATCGTTGATTTTGGCATGTGCAAAATAGTCGTTTTGGTAAATTTGTTGAGATACAGTTTGATAAAAGTGGGAGGATATCAGGCGCGGCTATTAGAACTTACCTGCTTGAGAGATCTCGTGTTTGCCAGATATCAGATCCTGAAAGAAACTACCATTGTTTTTATCTTCTTTGTGCCGCACCACCTGAGGTATTTTGCGAGCTAATTACGAAGATGGCCCCTTTAGTTTGGCAGATATTACAAAAATGGTCTTTATGCTTCGTTTTTTTCTTCATTTGCAGGATAGAGAGAAGTTTAAATTAGAAAGCCCACAGTCATATCATTACTTAAACCAGTCAAAATCATTTGCGCTTGAAGGTGTAAACGATGCTCATGAGTATCTTGCTACCAGAAGGGCAATGGACATTGTTGGAATCGGTGAAGAAGAACAAGTAAATATATTTCTCTTAAGTTATGTATATCTTATTATCATGTTTTCGGCCTCTTACATTTCAAAGATTTTATCAGGAAGCAATTTTCAGAGTTGTGGCTGCAATTCTTCATCTTGGTAATGTCGAGTTTGCAAAAGGAAAGGAAATTGACTCTTCGGTGCTTAAAGATGAGAAATCCAGGTTTCATCTGAATGTGACAGCTGAATTGCTTATGTAAGTTCAATTTTTTATTTATTATTTTACTATTTAATGCATGATTTCTTGCAATTTGAATTTGAATTATACGTCTTGTGGAAAAAAGGTGTGACGCTAAAAGTTTAGAGGATGCGTTGATTAAACGTGTAATGGTGACACCAGAAGAAGTAATTACAAGAACTCTTGATCCTGAAGCTGCACTCGGAAGTAGGGATGCTTTAGCTAAAACAATCTACTCTCGTTTGTTTGACTGGTAAAAATGGATCAAAATATGTAATTACATGAGTTTATTATTTATTGTTTCAGAATATAATGTTTTACTTTATATTTTGTAAACTAAATCTTGTAGGATTGTGGAGAAAATCAACAGTTCAATCGGTCAGGATCCGAACTCAAAATCACTGATTGGTGTTCTTGATATATACGGGTTTGAGAGTTTTAAGCATAACAGGTAGTATATTAGATTTGATTATTAAACCTTAATGCTTGAATTTGTAATGCTAATAATAGGTTTTGTTTGAAATAGTTTTGAGCAGTTTTGCATCAACTTCACAAATGAAAAACTGCAACAACATTTCAACCAGGTTTGATTTTATCAATCAAACTAGTGAATTACATACATGAAATTTATCGCCGCCTTATTATTATTTTTTTTTTTGCAGCATGTGTTCAAAATGGAACAAGAAGAGTACACAAAGGAAGCGATAAATTGGAGCTATATAGAGTTTGTTGACAACCAAGATGTTTTGGATCTTATTGAGAAGGTGTTGTACACCATTCTTGCTCATATGTACTCACGATTTATACATCGTATTTTGTAACGAAAACTAAGAAACTTTATTGCAGAAACCTGGAGGAATTATCTCACTTCTTGATGAAGCCTGGTATGACCCTATAAGTCTATATCAGTTTTCCTTCTGTTTTTTATATAGATGGAATTTAAAAATAAGGCTATATACTAAAAACAGAAATGGCTTATGTTAGAATATTTAATGCAGCATGTTCCCTAAGTCTACTCATGAAACCTTTGCTCAGAAGCTGTATCAGACATTTCCAAAAAACAAGCGCTTCATCAAACCCAAGCTTTCACGCACTAGTTTTACAATATCTCATTACGCAGGGGAGGTACGTTGGTGATTATCTAGTTAACTACTCTTCATCCTTATGGGATGGAGGTAAACATGTACAGAGGTTGTGTTTGGTATGAGGGTATGGGAATAGGGGAATGAAATGATGATGAAAAAGCTTTTGCGTTTAGAGGCAGGGGCGTAGGTTAGTAGGTGACCGGGGGTGCACCCGCCCCCTCCAATGTTTCGGTTAGAAGCGTATAATTTCCGATTTTTCGTCCGAAAATATTAAAATTATATAGGATCGCCCCTCCAATTATTTTGCCTAAATATTTACAAAATATATAAATCAAAGTAAAGTTTGTTACCATTTTAAATCTTAAAGGTCGTCGGGCTGAGTTGTAATTCTTCGTTCAGGTTTCATTTATCTCGTACCATTATATATATAGGGTAAAGTTCTTGTACAAATAATCTTAACATACAAATTGAAGGAAAACTCAAAAAGACAAGGTGGCATTTTTGTAATTATCAATAACTATCAAAGTTACTCTACAAATATACCTAAAAAAAACCTAACCACTCCCCCCACCCCCAAAAAAAACCTAAACCCCCCACCCCCCAAAAACCTAAAAAAAACCTACCCCCCCCCCCCCCAACCCCCCCCCCCCCCCACCCAAGCTAAAATGCTAAAAACTAAACCCCCCAAAAAACCTAAAAAAATAAAAAAACACACACAAATTATTTTATTTTATTTTTTAACATTTTTTATTAAAAAATCGCTACTTTTAGTAGCAGCCAAAAAAAAAAAATTTTTTTTTTTTTTGCTAACGATATGTAGCGATTTTTTAATAAAAAATGTTAAAAAAATTTGTGTTTTTTTTAGGTATTTTTGGTTGTAACTTTGATAGTTGGTGGTAATTACAAAAATGCCACCTTGTCTTTTTGGGTTTTCCTTCAATTTGTATGTTTAGTATGTTAAGATTATTTGTATTTGATCTTTTGCCTATATATATATTGGTCTTTTGTTTGTTAAACACTATCTAGTTTTTTATATGTAAGAACGGGTCCTTTGAATGAATAAAAGTTTTTTAGTTTTATTTGGAACTATCATTATTTGACCCGACCTGAATCGAATAGTCGGCTCGAAACATAACGATATGAAATTTTTTTTGGGTCCCATGACTTTACGCCCCCTCGAAACTTTTGGTTAAGCTCCGCCACTGTTTAGAGGATGTGGGTTTTAAGAAAGAGGGGGGATGCTCATTTTTTAACCAATAATATGTTGAGAACTGCGAGAACCTTTCCAACTTTTGTACTATCTGTTATACAAATTGACTAAAATGCATGTCAATTTCAATATGTTAAAGATTGATTTTAAAATTAATAGGTATTGATAATCTTTTGTCTAAATGCACATGTGCATATACACTATATGCAAATGTATATGCATAAATGTATATGCAACTTTTATTTTGTTTGGTCTATAAGGATAAAGTCTGAGATCACATATCTAACATAATGATACAAATTTTGTTTAATACTGTATTCATGGCCAAGCAAATGAAGGAATTTACTTCTCAATGTTTTTATTTTACATATTTGTTGAAATTACACAAACTTTTATCTTTTTACGCAACCTATCTATTTCAGTTGAATGTCGAAGGATAAAAATGAGCTTTTCCTGTATTTTTATTTTCAGTGATGACAAACTAAACAACAGATTTTAAGTAATCCTACTGGTTCTTATTCCACCATACTCTCTTTGTAGGTGACTTATTTAGCTGATCAATTTCTCGACAAAAACAAAGATTATGTGGTGGCAGAACATCAAGATTTACTAACTGCCTCAAAATGTCCCTTTGTCGTTGGTTTATTTCCTCCACTTCCTGTAGAGTCTTCCAAATCTTCAAAATTTTCCTCCATTGGTTCTCGATTTAAGGTATAAGTTCTGTTTTTTTACCTCGTCTGTATGCAAATTTAACACTTGCGTAAAAACATCTGACGAAAGATGAGTGTGTCTACTAATTGCAGCTGCAACTTCAGTCTTTAATGGAAACCTTGAGTACAACAGAACCTCACTACATTAGATGCGTGAAGCCGAACAATGTTCTTAAGCCTGCTATTTTTGAAAACTTAAACATTATCCAACAATTACGATGTGGTGTAAGTATTTTCAAGATTCTTTATGCTTAATCATCAAGTAAACTTCTATGTTTTAATTTGGTTAAAATGTACTTTTTAATGTAGGGTGTACTTGAGGCGATCAGGATCAGTTGTGCTGGTTATCCCACCAGGCGAACGTTCGATGAGTTTCTTCTTCGTTTTGGTGTTCTTTATCCGGATGTCCTGGATGGAAAGTATGGTTTTAAAGTCCTTTGTTTTCTGATTTTTTATTTATTATTTTAAATATAAGTTTTAGTTTTACAATAATGTTTTCTTATACTTTTTTTTTTCATGTAGCTACGATGAGAAGGTTGCGTGCCAGATGTTATTGGATAAAATGGGACTAAAAGGATATCAGGTAGCAACCTCACCATATTTTTATTGACTCAAATGCACTTGTGTATTGTATGCAAAAAACGGACCCTTTTAACATCGTTATAAATTCCATTAGTCTAGATGCTACACACATGGTATTTGTGAAATGTAATCTAGTGGAAACAAAATTTCTAATCTTAACTACTTTTGCAGATTGGCAAAACAAAGGTGTTTTTACGTGCGGGACAAATGGCTGAGCTGGATGCCAGGAGGGCTGAGGTTCTTGGAAATGCAGCTAGAGTCATTCAAAGGCAGATGCGTACTTATATTGCACAAAAGGAATATATATCAATACGCAGAGCTGCTATTCAGTTGCAGGCTTGCTGGCGAGGTATCTCTTATTTACACGCACACTTACATATTCCTAAACTCCATATATATATATATATATTATTTATCCGTACGGTTAATTACTTATAATTGTCTATTTCACTAAACAAGCAAGCAAGTTTTTAACCGTGATACTGTGAATCTTTTAACTCGTAACGTTCTCTTAACTTGATCAGTGAAACAACTGTGAATCTTTTAACTCGTAACGTTCTCTTAACTTGATCAGTGAAACAAAGTATTATAAGTCAACTGATTTTATTTTATGTACTTTTAGGTCAATTACTCCCACTTTTTATTTTTATCTTTTAGTTGTATTGGAGTTTGGTTGATATTTTCTATTATTTCATCAGCTTTATCTGCTTGTAAACAATTCGAACAATTAAGAAGAGAAGCAGCAGCAGTCAAGATTGAAAAGGATTTCAGGTGTTTTGTTGCTAGAAAATCATATCAAACACTTAGGGCATCTACAATTAAACTACAAACAGGATTAAGAGCAATGGCTGCTAGAGATGAATTTAGATACCGCAAGCAAACCAAGGCTGCAATCTTTATACAGGTAACATAATCAACATGGATTATAACTAAATTAGTTCCAATAAATATATGAGTTTTTAAGTTTATTTTTTGATGGAATTTGCAGGCTCACTACCGTTGCTACAAGGCATATTCTTACTACAGGAGTCTTAAAAAGGCTGTATTATATACTCAGTGTGGTTGGAGGCGAAGAGTTGCTCGGAAAGAGCTTCGGGAGCTCAAAATGGTATTTAAATCCTTAATGAAAAATTTATGTTTTCTGGTATAACAGATAGAATTGAACTATGCACCTTTTTCTATTTTGGCAACCAACTGTGAGTTAGGTGCAAAATAGAAACCAACTTACACTTATTACCAATTCTAGCTGCCAACTTATTTTATTACCGTTTGTGGCAAATGAATGACATGTTCAACCTATTGCCGCAGTATTTTATTTTTTGCTGATATTTTTAAAGTTGCTGACGTGGCATCCTATTTTTCATTTTAATGTATTATGCCACATGGCATCGGATGTGTCATTTTATAGTTATATATATATATACATACACACATATTAGAGATCATTTTCTCAAACGTGTATATTAATTTATTTTTGCTTATTTTTCAAATAAGCATTTTTTGCATATGTGGCATCTAAAGTGGCGGCTGAATGGCATTAACCAATGCCACATCAGCAATTTACATGTAAAATGAGGTTGGTTTCTAAAATGTAATAATATCTAATTTGGTTTCTATGGGCCTGCCTTGAAGTCGGTTGCAAAGTTTGGAAAAAAATGTATAGTTCGTTTCTGTTTTGTTCCATTTGCCCTTAATGATACATTTATATATTGTCAGGCTGCAAGGGAGACAGGCGCTCTTAAAGAGGCGAAAGACAAACTTGAAAAGCGCGTGGAAGAACTTACATGGCGTTTGCAGTTGGAGAAACGACTGAGGGTAATTTTATTTAACCACCCTTGCCCTTTGCCTCTATAAATTAATGTTTTTTTTTAATTCAAACCGTGGCTTAACTCTTATACAGACTGAATTAGAAGAGACAAAAGCTCAAGAAACCGCGAAGTTGCAGGAGGCTTTACGTTTGATGCAAATCCAAATAGATGAAGCAAATGCTAAAGTAATTAAAGAGTGTGAGGCAGCACGGAAAGCTATTGAGGAAGCTCCTCCAGTTGTTAAGGAAACGCCTATCATAGTTCAGGACACCAAAAAGATTGACACCTTGACTGCTGAGGTTGGAAGTTTGAAGGTAGGCACGTAAAGTAATTCATGGTTTTTTAGATTGTAACAAAACGCGAATAAATTAAATGATAATCAATTCAGTGGTGGTGGCTAACCTGATCAATATATTTGTGCAGGCTTTGATGCAATATCAAAAACAGGAGATTGAAGAGGCTAGAAAGTCTTTGATAGAAGCTAATCTGAAGAACGATGATTTAATTAAAAAATTTGAAGATGCGGAGAAACGAGCATATCAGCTTCAAGAATCCAATCAAAGGTTTGTGGTCATAGTTGATAGTAGTAAAAAAATAATAGACTAAAATGCCATTTTTCGTCCCTGAGGTTTGGCCAGTTTTGCGACTTTCGTCCAAAGGTTTGTTTTTCCTCATCTGGATCCAAAGGGTTTGAAACCTTGCCATTTTCATCCGGCTCGTGAACTCCATCCATTTTTCTCCATTAAGTCAGGGGTATTTCCATCTTTATTTTTAACTTAAAGGGCAATTCGGTCCTTTTCAATGGTATTTGGGTTTTTACATAAAGTGAAAAAGACTGAATTGCCCTTTAAGTTAGCAAAAAGACGGAAATACCCCTTCCTTAACAGAGAGAAATGGATGGAATTAACAAGCTGGATGAAAATGGCAAGATTTCAAACCATTTGGATCCAGATGCGTAAATACAAACCTTTGGATGAAAGTCGCAAAACTGACCAAACCACATGGACGAAAATGGCATTTTACTTAAAATAATATTTAAAGTGGATTTTTATGCTTAATAAAGGTTTGATCTATTAATGTGTATGTATTTTGCGCCAATGATACACTTGATTGTTTGTGATGATAAAGTGTTTCTTTTATAGGCTTGAAGAAAAGCTTTTGAACATGGAGTCTGAAAATCAAGTACTTCGCCAGCAGGCGCTGACCATGTCACCTACGGGAAAATCCATATCTGCAAGGCCGAGAACAATGATTATTCAGGTAACACAATACTGTATTTAAATTTAAATTTAAGTTTACTTTTTGCTCGATTTATAGGTATAATTATCTTTCTTTTAATGAACTTACAGAGAACTCCAGAGAATGGAAACGTTCAAAATGGAGAAACCAGGGTGGCTACACCTGTAAGGATATTATTTAATTTGCTTGAAATAAACTCCTTAAAAATATTAAAATGCTCAAAATGAATATTCTTTTATGTTTTGTCATGTTTTTCAGGAGACAACACATGCTATATCCAATTTAAGAGAGCCCGAGTCTGAGGAGAAACCACAAAAGTCCCTTAACGAAAAGCAACAAGTGAGTGACCATGATCATGGCTTTAAAATTGTAATTTAAAAGCCATTTGATATTTTTGTATTTTCTAACAACTTGATTTTCGTGTTTAGGAGAACCAAGATTTACTTATCAAGTGCATCACTCAAGATCTAGGGTTTTCAAGTGGCAAACCAGTTGCTGCTGTTTTGATATACAAAAGTCTTCTTCATTGGAGGTCATTTGAAGTTGAAAGAACTACGGTTTTCGATCGTATAATCCAAACCATTGCTTCAGCTATTGAGGTGATTTTTTTTTTTTTACCAAATTCTGGTTTGGCTTATACAGACCATATAGTAAAAACTGAATTTGACTTTTGTGTGATGAAGGTCCAAGATAGTAACGATGTGTTAGGCTACTGGTTATGTAACACTTCTACATTACTGACATTACTTCAACACACACTTAAAGCAAGTGGGGCGGCTCATATGACACCACAAAGACGGCGGTCATCATCAGCTTCTCTATTTGGAAGGATGTCACAAGTATGACGATCATAGTATTTCTTTCTTTTTTTTTTTTTTTTTTTTTTACTAAAGTGTAAGACAGTTATAATGCATAAAACTTCTTTAAATTTCAGGGATTACGTGCATCTCCTCAGAGTGCGGGACTTCCGTTTCTGAATGGTCGAGTTCTTGGTAAACTTGACGATTTACGCCAGGTGGAGGCTAAATATCCAGCCTTGTTGTTTAAACAACAACTTACTGCATTCCTTGAGAAGATATATGGAATGTTACGTGACAATTTGAAGAAAGAAATATCACCATTGCTTGGATTATGTATCCAGGTAAATTCTTCATCTTTATGTGGTTGGTGTATAATCATCATCCAAAACTATTATTAATATCGCTTAGGTTTTTGTGCCTAAAGTATGGAAGTTTACTTATTGCAGGCTCCGAGGACATCTCGCTCAAGTTTAGTTAAAGGGCGTTCGCAAGCTAATGCTGTTGCTCAACAAGCATTAATTGCTCATTGGCAGAGTATTGTTAAAAGCCTTGATAATTACTTGAAGACAATGAAAGCAAACTTTGTAAGTTCTAACCCTAAAAGTTAACATCAGTCGTTTCATAACATTTTTTTCTTGTTTACGCTTAAAAACATATTTATGTCTTGTGTTTACTGGATTTGCAGGTGCCTCCATTTTTGGTGCGCAAAGTATTTACACAGATATTCTCGTTTATTAATGTTCAACTATTTAACAGGTAAATGAAACATAAATAAGAATGCTTTTTATCCAAAATTAAATGCTATGAGTTTCTGACAGTTTATTTTTTTTATTTTGTAAATCGAAGTCTACTATTGCGACGTGAGTGCTGCTCATTCAGTAATGGCGAATATGTAAAGTCAGGGTTGGCTGAACTTGAACAATGGTGTTGTTATGCAACTGAGGAAGTAAGCCTTTTTCCTGATTGGAAATTTAAATTACTGGTAAAGGAATTTCTTTTTATTAAAATATATTTGATTTTCAGTATGCTGGAACTGCTTGGGACGAATTGAAGCATATTAGACAGGCTGTTGGATTTTTAGTTATTCATCAAAAGCCCAAGAAGACTCTGAATGAAATAACAAATGAACTTTGTCCCGTAAGAGTCTATTTTGAAATTCAACATTTCAAGTAAATAAAGATTTTTTTCCTTCTATTATTCTAAGATTTTGTGTGTGATTTGTGCAGGTGCTTAGCATACAACAATTATACAGAATTAGCACGATGTATTGGGATGATAAATACGGTACACACAGTGTTTCTTCAGAAGTAAGTTGCTTTACACCAAAAGTTCATTTTGTTGTTGTTGTTGTTGTTGTTGTTGTTATTATTATTATTATTATTTTTTTTTCTTTACTGTGAAGTTTATTATTGTTCCAGCATTCTAACAAAGGGCTGTTTTTGTAATTAGGTCATTTCAAGTATGAGAGTTATGATGACAGAGGACTCGAATAATGCTGTTAGCAGCTCGTTTTTGTTGGACGATGACTCCAGGTAAACGCTCAACAGCTTTTTTTTTTTTTTTTTAATCTTTGACAAAAGTCCTTAGGGTTGACATTTTCCCTTAAAGACTTATCACTGGTTTTGATCGATTTTCGGTCAAATTTGTATGAACCTTAAAAGCTGTTATTTAAAATGGCTACAATTTTAACTGTTAATGCAGCATACCGTTCTCTGTGGACGATATCTCCAAATCTATGCCACAAGTGGAAATAGGGGATATTGAACCTCCACCGCTGATCCGTGAAAACTCAAGTTTCGTGTTTTTACATCAACGGGCAGAATGATAGATGGAAAGAAGCCCCTTTTGATGTCATTATGGGAGCATGCATGCATACCTGTGAATACTGCATTTTTTTGTTTATTTTGGTGTGCAATTAATACCTTTTATCTTTTGTTTTTCTTTTCCAGGCAGTTTGGGTTTTTAGTAGTGTCTGGGGTTCAAATTATTTTGTGTCCCTTCTTGAGCCTTTGGGTTGGTTTAAAAAGGGATGATTAGATGTGATTTGGCAATTGATAATATTGCCAAAAGTGTGATGTTATTTAAAGGATTACGCGACGGGAGGGTGTATTTAGGGTTTATGTTTTTAGTTGCAAATTGTTAGGTTACAATTTGTAGTAGTGTCAACAAAACTGTATAGCTGCATTTTGTATACTGTATATGACACCTTCCCCTAAATACCTACTTTTGTGTTGAATCTACATTATCATACCTCTTTTTTTTCTTTCTTCACAAGAAAACATATGTTTTTCTTTGTGTTGCTATTTGTTGTATAAAAAATAACTTCCATTTAAATAATTTATTTATCTGACATTATTTATGTAATTATATACACACAATTACAAACTAATGTTTATAATCACTGTATACATATATTACCTGAGAGTAGTGTTTTTTAAATCTCCACTTTTCACATCAACTAGAACAAGAGGTTTTTTTTTTTAATTATTATTATTCTTATGGCAAGTCAATTTTTTAAATTAAGCCTTTTTTGGTTATTTTCTTAATGCTCAACGAAATAAAAGCTCGGCTACCCTAGGTAACCCAAGAGCAAAAAGCGGATCCAATATGCCTCCTACCACATACAAGCCTACCATCTCTAACTGCGTCTCAAATACAAATCTTCACCTTCCCTCTGATGCTTATTGAGTTATAGCTCTCAAATACAAATCTTCACTTCCCCTCTAAAGCTTATTGAGTTGTAGCTCTAGGCTGAATTACGTCTCTTATTAAATATGTAGTTTTAAGTAGAACCCTTTCATTCGCCTAAAATAAAATGTGAAGTTAACTATGGTTATTAATTTTATGGCACTTCTATTAAAAAATAAAAGTAAATATTTAGGCATAATGTTTTAATTTTTATCTGTTGTGTTTTAAATTTTATTATTTTTTTTAAGCGTGGTGTCACCATGCTTAAAAAATTTGAAACACCATTCCTTGTACTATTGAACATATATGTGAATGTGAATTTATTAAATATAAAGAAATATTATAATTTGAATTTTAAGATGTATATACATGCCACGTTATTCACAAATGAAGAAAACTTAAATGTGACTATTTTTAAGACAGTTCTATACTGTTTTATCTTCCATTTATCTTATTAATAATAATTTTTTTATACGTCAGAATATTTAAATTATACACAAAATGACATTATTTCTTTATGAAACACCCCGTCACGCGAAATGACAAATTGTGGTACGCTCCAAAATTGAATATGCTACAAAGTGGGGCATATATGTTTAGGAATCTAATGTAACTTTTGAATATGTTACAAAGTGGGCTCATGGATTGGTGTCACGAACTCACAATTGCAAGGTGGAAAATCTTATACAAAGTTTAAAATTTGTAACTTATGGATTGTATACCTCGAAATATATTTAAACTATGTTTAGTGAGTTAAAATACAATTATTTGTTATTCAAAATTCGTTATTTTTTTAATCTTTCGTGTATTAAATTCGTGTGTTTTTTAAAACCTTACACTTGTTAACTTACTTTTTAAGGTTTTGTTTTTTATAAACGTCATTTTTTTAATCTTTATTTTTTAAACCACTCGTTTGTTTAAAATAGATCTTTTTTAAATTTCTTCAATTTTTGAAATCGTTCATTTTCTTATTCCAATACTTTGGATTTTCCAAATATACAGCACACACATCATAATCATAAGTATGATCACGACCGCAACAGAAACATCGTCCATCCGTCCTTGGCTCATAATAAGCATCCTCGTCCTGATCCCATCTGTCAGAGTAATAACCATCCTCCACCGTTGTATCAAAATCATAGAAATAAGGTGGATGGGAAGGATTCTCAGTGGTTCCCTGTACAACTTGCATGTAGAAGAGCTGCAAAATATAAATAAAATCTGTCATCCTGCACAAACACAACTCAACTACCTACGTAAATCACGAACAAACAAGTTAAAAATAAAAATAATACAAAAATTCTTTTAGGGTTTTTTTTTAGAAAAGCTAACTAAAACAAGAAAACTAAACTAAGCGCACTAACTCCACGGAAACGACGCCATTTTGATCGATGTCGCAAGGTCGGTCAAAAATATAAGTGTCCTATTCACCTTTTACTAGTAAAGGGCAAGTAGGGTGTCCAATCCACGGGGAATCAGTGGAAAGTATGAAAGCTCGTTGTTTTAATTATCATCTAGGTCTAAACTAATTGCTTTTTGCAGTTTTGAGAATGATTATGAAAACAAACGTAAATTAAAGTTGTAAACAATTATGAGAAAAGGACCAATCTCCGGGTTTTCAGGTTATGTAGAAAATCGGTTTACTTAGTTACTACTAACTGGAAATCACATAGACATGATTCGTAAAACTTGTTTTGATAAATAATTAACGGATAATATATTTGATTACAATGATTCACGATCGAAACCGAAAGATTGATGCAAATGAATAGTAATCCAATTAATTACCAATTTCAGATTTCTTAAACATTAACCGATTCAATGATTAAAGGTTTAAACAATGACAACCTAAAATTTAATCCCGGTCGTTGATGAAACAAACCAAATAATTGATGAACAAGAGTGAATATGATAATCAAATATTGTTTAACCGAAACAAAAACAATATAAACGACTAACCGAAAGTTTAACCGAATCCTAATCCAAAGAGTCCTAACAATAAGCAAACCAATGTTTCGTACAAACCCTATTCCCGGAGACGGTCACGGGACGACTAGCCGCTCATGATGTTCGTACGATCTTCCGAAGCTTGATAGAGAATCGAGTTCATCATGATTCGGATCTTGGTATGATGTGGATGATGATGAGTGATGTTGTTGAAGATGTTATGAGAGCTAGAAATCTTGAATGATGGTTCCATATATTACTTGATTTCAACTTCCATTTAAGTACCCGAACATCTACCGAATGGTATCTTTCGCATTGTTTATCATTTCCGGTAATTCCGCTTTATCAACACACGCCCTAACTTCCCGAATTAAGCGTTTTACCTGTAAAACCACAAACACACATAATTAACATATTCAAGGGACATTATCACTTAAAACACAATAAAATATGTAATATAACGCACTTTAAGGCATGGGTTTCACACTCTCCATCAGTTATTATACTAACGCATGTGCATTGTATATTTTTTAATAGGAACTCGAGAAAATTATCAGAAAATATTTCCAGGAAGCTTATAGAAAAACCTAAGTTTACAATGTGAGTCATTCTCTTTTTCTCACAGTTTTTGAGTCATTCTCTTTTTTCTCACAGTTGTGAGTCATTCTCCTTTTTCTCATAGTTTGTGAGACATTATTTAAAATGCTTTACAAAACCCTAAATGTTTATCAGTTATGCTTACAGTGATTAAGTTTTTGTATTCTACAATTACTATCGGTATGTGGGGTTTTGTATACATTACTTGACACTCTTACTATTGGACAAAGAGTTAGCCAATAGTATTATGACCACAAGCACAGGGGAATTGTGCCCCAGTAGCAATACTGTTTGAGAAATTGGTAGATATAAACAAATGTAAAAACTCTTGATGCTGTAAAGTATAACATTATATATTTTTTTTTTACGAAATGGAATGTATTCGCCAGTATTTCTTGCTGATAAAATATTTTTAAAACGCGTTTCAGGTAATTTGATGTGAAGTTACTAGAAGCCAGCTATGGAGCACTGAAGGCTTAAATAAAGTAGCTATAAGTTACGTGAATAAAAGAAAGAAGTCGATATTTTCAGGAATTAGGGTTTTTCCCTATAAATACATTATGAAGGAAATATGGGTTTTAGCCCATTTGTTTAATATAAAAGTTTGGTGTTTTGCAAACTCTGAAATTATTTCCTAACTACGATCCTGATGTTTTAATTCTGCTGCAAATTTAATAAGATACCACCGGCTCGTGCTCGCGGCGCCCGCTCCTGGGGTGGGGTCGGGGGTTATGACATATCGTGATGATCGAGTTGCAATGATTTCAGTCAGAAGAACAAAAACAAACAAAAGATTAACAACTATGATTTAACATATAAAACTAAAGAAACACCAAAAGAATCAACATACCATGGATTAAAATCGCTGAATCACAGTGAACATCAACAACAACGAACAGGCATCAACATTTAGGGGTTTCAGAGCAAAACTTAAGTCAACGAAAACATCAGGAACTTTGTATAAGGATGAATCAAGGATAAACATTACAAAACAAATATACCGATGTACTGAACGATGATCAGAAGAACGATGAAGGAGATGAAGTTGTAGGTGTCGGCTAGGGTTTATAGATATAGGGAGAGATAATGGTCTTAGGGGCTGTTTGTTTACCTCTTAATGAGCCTCTTAATGGTTTAGACCTCTTAATGGTTCAGACTGTTTGTTTCACAAGCAGATGTCTGAATAGTTCAGACATTTGCCTCTGAATGGTTAAGATTTATACAGAGTCTGAATGGTTAAGACCTCCAATCTGAATTGGTCAGACATTTGCCTCGAAACGGTTAAGCATTATACATGCTCTTAATGGTTCAGACCTCTTACTAGTTCAACACTTAATGGTTCAGACCTCTTACTAGTTTAGCACTTAACCATTCAGATGTTGCCAAACAGCCCCTTAATTATTGAGGTTGTGGCTTTTATATAGATCCGAATGAACCTGTATAGGATGACCCGAACTCAAAACGAATCCCGTATAAAAATTTCACAAATGAATGAGGTGCATCCCCTCTCAAAAAAAGGCTGAGGCTCCACCATAACATGCCACGTGGCCCAAATCTATCTCATTTATTATATTATAGGGTAAATTACACTTTTCGTCCTTTAAGTTTGTATCTGATTGCAATGATAGCCTTTAACTTCAATAATTACAGTCACAATCCTTTATTTGTAAAACTCGTTACACCTTAGGTCCTTTGACCCTAACCTGGTTAAATTTTTTAGTTAAATATGGCATGTGCCTTGCACATGAGGGTGGATTAGTAATTTTACTAATATATTTAAATTAAACAAATAAACAAAACACATCTCTTTGTTTCAGATCTCTCTCTCCCTTCTCTATCTCCCCAACCAATCCCCACCCCCACCATCACTATGAGAGCTACCACCACAACCGTTTCCGGCAAGGTTCACCTCCACAACCACTACCGTGCACCACCACTGCCACCACCAAAATGAACCCCATCTCCATTTCTTCTTCACCTTTCCACCAAGATCTAAACAAAATAAAAAAATATAGCAGAACAACAACACAGACTTCTGTCACCATTCGACGACCACACACCTACTCTCTCCGCCACCGACCTCTGCGAAACCGCCTACAAGATCTTCAACGCCGCCTGCCGTACCTCCACCGGAAAACCTCTCACATACATTACGAACAACAACAACACAAACCCGCCATCGCAAAGCTCTCAAGGACATTACAGAAGTACAAATATTAATTAAATGGTTAAATGTAACTAAAACGATTATTGTATTTTATTTATTGGTACCACTCGGGTTGAAAAAGTACCCATTTAACAATTACAAGAAACAACAGAAACATATTAGAAATTCAAATATATTGAAGGGACTTAATAAATAAAAAACCTTTGAGCACGTCCAAAAACCAAACGCCCTAAATGTCACACCCCAACCGATGGCAGAATCATCGGGGCATGGCACTGAGCGAAACAGGTTGTCCAGAAGTTTCCACAACAACTATCATTACTATTTAGTTTAATTAATATGTCCCATACCGTATCCCAAATAGTAAAACAAATTATTACAGATAACAACTAGTCAAATGTTCTGTTCCGACAACTCAGATTCAAATATAAACAATATAATTGTTCAAATGCCTCTAGAAACTCGATCTGCAAGATCTACAGACAACTATGCTCTAGACGTTTATTCTAAGCTCGCCTTCCTAGCAGATAAGCATCCTAATTGCCTGTCACATACGTTAAAATAAAGTCAATACATAAAATGTAAAGGTGAGCATACAAGTTTGATAATAGCATATAGAGTTCGAAATTGTTTACGCATAACCAGCACGTACACAGAGGAAAACGAAGCATGTTAATTATCGACATGGATCTATCGATACCAATGACTGCGGGTTGACTGTCCGAGACAGTTCGCAATACATGATTACCACCGTAATCTATGCAAGTAATTGTCCTTAACAACCCCCGTGTGAACGGGTGCTGAGTCCAAACTATCGTACTATCGTCGTTAAGGCAGGTAGACAGCATTCCACGTGTAAACATAACAACAAGCATTCATTTAGTCACGTAATACATGCAGAACGGTTAGCGTTTAAATATTTGAGTAGTGTGGTCGATTGTGATTTAGATAAGTAACGTATGTAACAGCCAAAAGTGCTAAAGCAAAAAGGGTTCGAGTATACTCACAGCGATTGATGGATTGAAGGGAGCGCTTGAGAGTAGGGTTAGCCTGAATAGTTCGATAGTATAACAATGAGTAACGCGTAAACGAATACAAGTGCTGATGGGTCGAACAGCCTGGTCGATCGAACGGTAGGTTCGATCGGACGGGCTGTTCGTTCGGTTTGACAGTCCGTTCGGACAGCCTGTTCGATCGGCCGGTAGGCTCGATTGGTTGGACTGTTCGAGTGGATTGTTTCTTCCTTTGAGTAGGATGTGTTTGTGTATGATGGCTTGTTCTTTTGAAGTTTTCGTTGTAGTATTTGAGAACACTGAAGTGTCCTTACCTTTCAGGTCGATCGATCGAACGGCCTGTTCGATCGGCCGGCTTAACCGATCGGTTAGGGACTTCAGAAATGGGTCCTCAGTGGGATGTCACCTGATCGGACATCATGTTCGATCGGGTGGCACTCCAATACGTCGAACGAGTTGAAAAACCGATTAAGTGTTAAAGCATAGTATCTCATGATCCGAAGAGTAATTCAACCCAAACCGTAGTTCGATCGAACCGCACTTCGTTCAATACTAGGCTTCATGAAATTGTTAAGGTGTGGGGCCATGTGCTAGCCGATCAGCTGGCCTGGTCGATCGGCTGACATGTCCGATCGGTTGGGCTGTTCGTTCGAACAGCATGTTCGATCGGTCAGCATCCTGACCTGGTCGGCCTGTTCGTCTAACACTTGGCTATTCTGATGGTTTGACGTTATATCGAGGTATTTTGACAACGAGCTGAACCATGGCACCTTTGTTCTTACTTGTTTCCTCTGCTCGGACAGGAATCACCCAAGTCCGGCCGGTGAACGATTCAGAACGGTAGTTTAACGTTTAACTCGGAATCGGTGAACCTCGTAGATAGAACCCGGATCTTGCACCACACAACCACTAGAATGATTAGTGAGTTGGCTCAAACTCCGTTTCTACCGGTTAAAAGGCATTGAGTGTAAAAGAGTTAAAAGAAGTTGGAAATCCTTCTTTCAATCCCTCACACCATGTTAATGTTCAGATCTGTGATAGATCTTAGTTTGTTTATGTGGAAATCGGCTAGATCCAAGTGATTCTTGGTGGATTGAGGCTAAAACATGAAGTTTTTGAAGAACACCATGATGACATCATCCTAGAACACTTAGATCTTGATGATTTCACGGTTAGAAATCAAGATTTGAAAGATAGAAAGGTGAAGAAGTGTGCATAGATAAAAAACGTACAAGATTTAGGATGAAATCTTACCGGGATTTGAGAGAAATCGGAGAAATAGTAGAGAGCACGAGCTGGTAAGTCAGAGAGTTTCCAAAAGTGGAAAGAATGACAATGACATGCCTATTTATAGGCTTCCAAAAGGGGAAAGGGCTGGCCGATCGGCCAGGCATCCCGATCGGACAGCCTGCTCGATCAGACAGCTCGACCGATCGGCTGGGCTGTTCGATCGGCTAGGAGCCTGATCGATCAACAGCCTGCTTTGAGTGTTCGGTGCGACGATTTCTGATATTTCGATTTCGATTGAAGACGATATGAATACGATAGAGTTTCCTATCCAAATTACTTTTAATCCCAACCACTATATCTACATACAAGTATCTATATTTCACACTATCCTTTCGCTACCATTCATCATAATTCGATTTCGATTGAGTTCGATTGAGTTTCGAGTTTCAATTCGATTGATCACCACACATAACATAAAGTAAGCACGCACAGGTAACACGTAAGGCACACACACACGTAATATAACACCAAATGTGACACCTATGTCACTTCAACCATCAAAAAAATACCAAACTAATGAAATATTGTATTTCATACTTGGGATTTGTATAAACATGTGTATCTTTTGCACATATCAATTCGTGTTCGATTTCGGGCTCTAAATCGCTTTCTGGAAGGTTATATGCGCACTGATGCGTAAATATAACCAATTTAATGCAAAAAACATTCCGGAATAGTGACATGGGCTTAACATACCTTAAATAACCTTTAAATAACTTAGAAATAAGTTTTGGATGGTTTGGTATGCCGAAATCAAGTCTGTTCGCTTACAGGGACTAAATTCGACAAACTGCGAAAGTATGTCAATTTGTACTGTAACGGACATTCCAGAACTTGAACATAAGTTAAACATACCCAAAATATCCTTTACATAGCTTAGAAATAGGCTTTGAGGTGTTCGGTGTGCTAAAATAAACTTTTTGGTCATTCAGGGACTAAAAGCGTCAAAAAGTGCATAAGTTTGCATTTTCGCTGCATAACTTACGTTCTGAATACTTCCGGACATCCAAAAATTTATGTAAGCATTAAAATATTTTATTTTAGTGTTTGGCATAAGAAAAATCCATGTGTCACGCAATATTGGATCGTTTTCGCGCTTATGCGTATTCCGTCGTAATTAAGCGAATAACGCGATCGTACGACCAAACGAACCGACATCCGAGATATTTTTGAGCATGTTTTGAGTTCCCTATGCTTTAACTTCATTTTAGAGGCTTGAAATGAGGTTAACGGGTGTAACGCCCTACTCTTTTGTACTTTCCATTTATAGAAAGTTTTGTTCGTATTTCTATTTTTGGAAACTTTGTGTTCTTGTAATCGTTCCTTTCTTTGTAATCATTGTCAAACCGAGACTTGGATCATTAATGAAGCTTGTATTTTGTTACATCTATGTTATACACATTCTATGTATGCTCGTATGTTCGATTTGGTGAATCAATCGATGTTTAATCGTTATTCTTGGAAACTATGTGCGAAACTTGTAATTAATCTAAACTTATGCATAAGACGTGTTTTAAACGAGAATGACACTTGATTTGATACTTATACGCTTGATTATACTTGGTTTATACTCTTCATACTTAATCATATCTTAAACTTTGCTTTTGTGACAAATATGGCCCTTAAAACACCCAAAAATCATCAATTACACAACTATAGGGGCCAAATTGTAATAAATGAAAGTTTAACCCGGAACCACAAAAGGCTCGCGGCCCGCGTTAAATTGCCCTGACCCTTTACGTGGCCCGCATGAGTCCCAGATCTGCAGGAAGCTTGAACAGTCGCGACCAGCTTCGTGTTTGGGCGGGATTTCATGGTTTAAACCGAGTTTTGGCCATTGTTAACCCCTCTAATCAACCCTAATCACTTCCCTATAAGTACCCAAGGTCCTCCAAGCACTTGGACACTTTCATCACTCTCAATCTCACCAAAACACTCTCAAATTCAAGCAAAAATCTGCATTTTCGGACAGATTCATACTCTTGCACAAAACTTGGTATAACTTGCTCATTTCTTGATGAAAACACTTGATTCTTTTTCCTACTTGCTTGGTTAATCATGGAGTTTGATTCCTTGACTTCTCCTTGGAGAAATCAGACCTGGAATTGCTCCGAAATTGACCAAAAACTTTCTGTTTTGTTACAAACTTGTTTAAACTTCATCCAACTTGTGTCTAACACATCTCATACCAATGTCCTAATGCTTACAACCTCTCTTATGGTTGGTTAGGCTTAAAAACATGGTTGAGACACTTAAATCAGAGGTTAAAACCTCAAAAACATTCTGTTTTAGTTAGGGTTTTTACCCGCAAGTAGTGTTCAAGTATGAAGCTTGATGAATGTGTGATGGTTGGACTAGCTTGGGCTATCCTTCATAGGAATCCACTCACTACTTGATGTTTTTCCATAGATTAGTTGTTGTTATTACCTTAATACTTGTATGTACATGACCCTCCTTGTTGTTTATAACAACAAGTGTAGTGGTGAACAATAGAGGTGCCTAAATGGAGGCTTGTTCCTCCTACCTCATGTATGAACTCTATGTCACAAAGAGGTGCCTAAATGGAGACATTAATCTCCTACCTCATGCTTGAATCATATGACTTGTAATCTATATAGTATCTAAGTTATTTTATATATATACCTAAGTAACTAAACTTGATGATAACTTAATAGTTACTTGTTAAGAATATGTTACATCATCTATGACCATGCTCTTGTTACGACTCTAATGGACCTTTGAATCCATGAAATCATACCAACTCTTTCGAGTTTTAATAGTGTCAAGAACAAGAGTTATGTGTACAAGATGATTATTTTCACCTATGTTATTTTCTATACATTTTAGACTCCGAATCTATAATCTTCCGATTTCCCCAAACTCACACACCTTTGCTTTCCTCGTGTAGAAGGACAAGGTGCTCCAAACTAGTTCATCCACCAAACTTGCTCTCGGAACTTCAAGTCAAGATTTGTAAACCGTGAGTATACTCGATCCCTTGTTCTCCTTTACACTTTGGGATGCAACATGTATAACTATGCAAACATCTTTATGCTAAACTAAACATACTCAATCCTCGTACGAACATGAAACTAATGTGCTTTACTTATGATTCCTGTATGCTCTATTTGAACGATTTGGAACGTATATGCTCATTAACTTTGCTAGCCCACCTTAACATTTATAGCGCTATAGGATTTATGCACCGCCCGTTAAACTTGGGGTATTGTTAAGTGAAACTTTTACCATCCCGCGATACTTTGGGATTAGGCTATTTTATGCGTTGGATTCTTGGGTTTGATCATAGTGTACGCCAAAATTGCATACTAGTAATTCACATATTATGAATCATGTTGGATTTGAGACTTTTATTCTATTATGCTATGTAAACAAACTTGTATACTCGCTCTTTGCTTTTGCATTGAACTCTATTTTAATACATGTTGCAGGTTGATTATGAAGTATGGATGAATTGATGAAACAAGTTTAGGGTGGACTAGATACACACCTAGATTTATCTATCTTTTGTTGTTATGTTATTTGTTGAAACAATGTTGTTATTTCCTTTTGAATATTGTATGACATTTAGTTTTGAAATGAAATTTGAATTTAATTAAATATTGTCACATAGTGTTATGACGTCTCTAGCAATCTTTACACACTTCGTCTCATCCCGATGTTTCCGCCATCGGTTGGGGTGTGATAGATTGGTATCAGAGCCATAACTATAGGGAATTAGGAAAATTGCCATGCTTTTGCCCTAATCTATAGTTCTAGGAATTTTGCCTCTTATTTGTTGTTTAAAACTTTTGTACTCTACCATGCATGCTTCCTAGCTATACTTTCTATTAAAATTATGTGCCTTTCCTAAGGCTAACACGAATACACTTATGCTATTTTTATACTCTTGTAACACCAACGAGAAGAATTTACCAAAATAGGCGTGAAACCCACAACTTGGTAAACAACTCTCATTCTACCTTTAATCTATTTTTGCACAAAATTTCACCATTAAGCTAGGAGTGACATCCACAACTTAATGGTAATTTCTATTTCAACTCTAGTGGACCCTCGTCAAAGTGTCAAAATTTTATTTTGATCGACGAGTGCCAACCACACTTAGGGTACGAAATCGTCAAGTTAGGGGTGAAACCCGCATCTCGTCGATTAAGTCCCATTCCTTGATTTTTATTCTCACCAAAGTCCCGAATGTTTCAATCATTTAGAGATGTGTAGTAACCGGAAGGGTAAGATACCGTTAATCACTTCTCGATGAGAGTATCTTACTTATAGGCCAAAGCACAATATCTCTAATTCGAAAGAACTTTCGATCCACTTTGGAGTAGTCGACGTTTCTCTACCCGAAACAATCCTATGTTTTATTGAGCCTCTCTTTTATGTATCTCAATTTATATGTGATTTTTATACTTGAACGTTCGTTCATTTCAAAATGTCGTTTTAATCATTTCGCACGTAATCGCAATCACAAACAATAATAATCCCTCGTGAACAAACTAAATTTACAATGCTTTCATTTATTCATGTTATGCTATGTGGAATTCATGATTGTGCTATATGAGACGTTTAAACTTTTATGCTATGCGAATCAACTTGAACCTTTATGCTATGTGACCCTTTATACTATGTGATCAATCTCATTTTCTTAAATAAACATTATGGCCAAGTCTCACTCTTTTCGTTCTTTTGAATCTTAGATGTCTTCTCGTCACTCCAACGCGTCTAGGAAGTCAAAGTCTCGCTCCACAAAGAAGATGATGGCTTTCATGGCCGATCAATTTACGTGTGTCGTTCCAAAGGTCATTTCCGAGATTCGAGCCTCCGAAACTCCTCACTCTTCCGTCGACTCTAAGGTTGAAGCACGCAAGCCCGTCTCGTTCAACTTCAAGCACTTTTCATCGTGCAATCCGAAGCCATTCACTGGCAATGATGGGGTGACCGCCATGCTCGAGTGGTTTGACAGCATATAGGTCACATTAATCAATAGCGAATACCCTGAAGAGCTCAAGACGCGTAGCGCGACCGGGGTATTCCAAGCCCGAGCTCTCGAGTGGTGGACGAATGAAAGAAACATCCGTTCGAACGAGCTGGCATATGCTTTGACATGGGAAGAAACTAGGGCCCTGATGATGGATGAGTTCTGTCCTCCGCATGAGCAACGAAAGTTGGAGGAAGAATTTTGGGTTTTAAAGCAAATTGGTGACGACAACCTAGCCTACACCACCCGTTTCAAACAACTCAGTTTCATTGTCCCTCACCTTGTCTCGACCCCTGACCGCAAGAGAAGCAAGTATATCAATGGTTTACCCCCTAGCATGCGTGACACAATCGAGGCAGCCAAACTCGATAGCATCGAAGCCATTTACCGATTAGCCGCATCCTTGAACAACAATCGTGTTCGCGATAAGCAAGCCGCAAACCCCGTTCCTTCGAAGCCAGCCAACCAAATCACCCAACAATCGAATAACAATAAGGGAAAGAAGCGAAAGCAATCCAACCCTGTTTGTAACGCGATTGTGCCGCCTGTTAACGCGAACCCTGTTGCTCCTGATAACGCCCAAAGGTCGTACACTGGGATTCACCCCAAGTGTGCCACTTGTAATTTCCATCATCCCACAACCGCTAGGTGCCGTCGCTGTGACATTTGCAATCGTTATGGTCATACTATCAACTTTTGTCGCAATCAACCACAACAAGCACCACCGGCTCAGCAAGCTCAACCAGCGCAACAAGCCCTACCTACTCCTCAAAACGCAAGACCCGCTAGAGCTTGTTTCAAATGTGGGGATGTTAATCATATTCGCCCTCAATGCCCACAATGGAATCAAGAGCAGCAACAGCCTCCTCGTGGACGCGCCTTCAACTTAAACGCGAACCAAGCACGCAACGACAATGATGTCGTTAATGGTACGTTTCTTGTTAACCACCTTTATGCTTCGATACTATTTGATACTGGTGCGGACAAAAGCTTTGTGTCCTTAGAATTCGAATCATTGTTAAATTGTGCACGCTCTAAGCTACCTAAGTCGTTTTCCGTTGATGTCGCCAATGGCAAATCTATCTTAGTCGATTCCATTCTTCTCGATTTTCGTCTTACTCTTAACGAGCATGTTTTCCCTATCGATCTTATACCCATGCAATTAGGTAGTTTCGACGTCATCATAGGCATGGATTGGCTCCAAAAGAATCATGCCGAAATCGCTTGCCACGAGAAGTTCGTTCTCTTACCTCTTCCATCTGGTGACGTTTTACACGTTTATGGAGACCGAGCTTCAAAGGGACTAAAGTTGATGTCTTGCACACAAGCGAACAAGTACTTATGCAAACAGTACTTTGCCTTTTTAGCCCACGTAGTGGAAGAAAAAGGCAAGGGAAAAAGTTTAAGTGATGTTCCAGTGGTGCGCGACTTCCCTGACGTCTTTCCTGAAGATTTACCCGGTCCTCCTCCGCCTCGATCCGTTGATTTTCGTATTGACCTCATACCTTGTGCGACTCCTGTTGCCAAGGCTCCTTATCGTCTTGCACCTTCCAAGATGCAAGAATTGTCTACTCAGCTTCAAGAACTCCTCGATAAGGGCTTCATTCGCCCAAGTACCTCTCCTTGGGGTGCTCCTGTACTTTTCCTTAAGAAGAAAGATGGTTCTTTCCGCATGTGCATCGATTATCGTGAGCTCAACAAACTCACCGTCAAAAATCGTTACCCTCTTCCGCGTATCGACGATCTTTTTGACCAACTTCAAGGCGCTACCTGTTTCTCCAAAATCGATCTTCGTTCTGGTTATCACCAACTCCGAGTCCTCGAAGAGGACGTTCCCAAAACCGCTTTTCGCACTCGCTATGGACATTACGAGTTCGTGGTTATGCCGTTTGGTTTGACCAACGCACCCGCCGTGTTCATGGATCTCATGAATCGCATTTGTAAGCCTTATTTGGATCGCTTCGTGATCGTCTTCATTGATGATATTCTCATTTATTCTAAGTCTCGAGCCGATCATGAGCGTCATCTTCGCCTTATCCTTGAACTCTTGCGTACTGAACGTTTATATGCTAAGTTTTCTAAATGCGAATTTTGGATCAAAGAAGTTCAATTCCTTGGGCACGTTGTTAGTGAAAAAGAAATTCATGTCGACCCTTCAAAAATCGAAGCCGTGAAGAATTGGACCGCGCCTAAATCTCCTTTTGAAATCCGTTCTTTCTTAGGATTGGCGGGTTATTACCGTCGGTTCATCTCGAATTTTTCAAAGATCGCTGTTCCCCTCACTTCGTTGACTCAAAAAGAGAAACCTTTTGTTTGGGGTCCTGAGCAAGAGGAATCTTTTCAAACTCTCAAGGACTTGCTTTGCAACGCTCCTATCCTCGCTCTTCCTGATGGGAATGATGATTTCGTGGTGTATTGTGATGCCTCGAATCGTGGTCTTGGTTGTGTGCTCATGCAACGAGACAAAGTCATCGCTTACGCCTCTCGTCAACTCAAAATACATGAGAAGAATTATACTACCCACGACCTCGAGCTTGGCGCAGTTGTTTTGCGTTAAAGATTTGGCGACACTACCTATATGGTACAAAGTGTGTGGTTTTCACTGACCATAAGAGCCTACAAGACATCTTTGACCAAAAAGAACTCAATATGCATCAGCGACGTTGGGTGGAATTACTCAACGACTACGACTGCGAGATTCGCTACCATCCTGGTAAGGCGAATGTCGTGGCCGATGCACTTAGTCGTAAGGCTCATGTAGATGCCATTCGTTATTTTCATATCTCGAGCGATCTTCACAATCGTATTCGTGAAGCGCAGTACTCATCTATCAATGAAGGTTCCATGGCTGTAGAAATACGTGGAGCATCTGAAAGTCAACTCGTTTCGAAACCCGATGGTCTCCTCTATTGTTGTGATCGCGTCTGGATTCCGGATCGCGACAATCTTCGTGACCTTATCATGAACAAAGCACACAAATCTAGGTACTCAATTCATCCTGGCGCTGACAAGATGTATCATAATCTTCGTGCATCTTATTGGTGGCCTGGTATGAAGAGAGACATTGCTGTGTACGTTTCCAAGTGTCTTACCTGTTCGAAAGTCAAAGCCGAACATCAACGACCTTCTGGCCTACTCGAACAACCCGAAATTCCCGTTTGGAAATGGGATAGCATTGCGATGGACTTCATAACTAAACTCCCACGTACACCTTCTGGTTACGATAGCATTTTATCACACCCCGACTTTCCACGTGTCACCGGTGGGCCCGGTGGGGAGTATAGTGACGTAGTTGATATCATCATAGTCAAACAACACAATATTTAAATGCACAGCGGAAGCAAAAGATAAATATATTACAAACCGATATAAAGTAATATCAAGTATTACAAACGGAATGTAAAGGATCCACAGGCGAGAAAAAAAATGAATCATTTGTTCAACAGACTTAAAGGCATCCAAGCTTGCGAGACTTATTGTGGACGCTAGAAGACCGCCAGCCTATTACGCGTAGTACCTGCACTTAACCTTTTGGAAAATACGTCAGTTTACACTGGTAAATACAATTTAACTGACTCATTTTGGAAAGGATTAAAAATTTATTTGAATGCACGTGGCACAAAACTTTTTTTATAACTTGGGATAATTATGCAATATAATCTTGTAAGGGATTTACATGTTACTTATGCGTTCAGTAGCCCGATCCGTAGACCGGGTTAAAGATTAATAGACACACCACAATATAGATTTATACACTGACGGGTGTACGCCTACACCCCGTGCTCAGGTCGTGGCCATCTCGTAAGATGATGCCAAGGATATCCGGGACATGGTCATTAACCCCCCAAAGGCTTTAAGCAAACAAAACACATTCAAAACATAGCATATCAATAAGTTAACCTCTATTGGATTAAGAATTCAATGCCGGACCAAGCGGTACATTATATACCGTACCCCAAGCCCGTAAAGGGAAAATAAGTTAAAAGTATTTACCTGAGCTAAATATAAATTCAATCTCAGCCGTATACCACCAAGCAAGTACAGATAGCTTTTACTGGTTCTTCTTATTCTGGAACAAAGGTTTTTAATAACCTATTAGATTTCTAACGGGTCTTTAATCAAGCCTAAGCTTAGACCGGTTAACTTTCAAAAGGAAGACACGGTTCAAACGCGTGATAAAGCGAAGACCGGTTTAGAATGTGGTTTTGACCCGACGAGCTTGTATACTTGTTTAATATGGGTAACTTAAACACATTCTGAATTTTAAGACAAAAACGATATGGTTTGACCCGTTTCGGCTAATATGTGCAAACTAGTTACATACGCCGATCCAAACGCGAAAAGTGCGTAACGAGTAACCATAAGAGTCATATGTAAGTTCCCTGAGTTAACATGCCTTAAATATGTTGTGATATCAGTAAGGTATCTTCTATTATGCCCAAACGGATTCAAACACAAAATTATGCCTCCTAAGGGCATTTTGGTCAATTAAAAGATTATAAAAGAGTTTAATTAGTAATCTGAGTTACAGGTCTGATTTATACAGTAAATACACTTAATTTAATAAGTTATAACAGTAGGGTATGACCTATATGTGAAATTTATCATTTAAAACCAACTATGCACCTTAGGGGTATTTTGGTAATTTCACTTAGGCCTAAAAGGTCAAAACTGGAAACCTGAGTTCAAAAACTTTTACTTACTGTTATTATCTCAAAATATACTAAAAACATCAGTAGGTATTAACCTTATATGTTTAATATAGTTTTAGTACATACTATGCGTTAAAAACACTTAAAAAGGCGATTTGGAGCCATTACCGGGTTTTTAAAGGAAAGCTGATATTTTTATAATTCCAGAAGGCTCAAAATATTTTATTTAACAAGTTCAATCAGTAGAAAAAGGTTTGGGGTCAAAAGGATTTGTAAAACTCATTTTATGGCTTAAAAGGGCATAATCGGTATTAACCGAATTAAGCTTAGAGACCTATGTTATGCTCAGCCAAAAATTAAATAAAAATCTTCAAAAATCCCAAAATATTATATTACATCAGTGGGTAAAAAGTTTGATATCAAAAAGTGGGTTTAAATAGGTTATATACTAATTACGCCGTTTAAGTAACACAAAGCTTTCAAATTACGCTAATGAGCATAACTTCTAATCTAGACCTCAAACTGATGTCAAATTTTAGGTGCAAGTTTATAAATCAGTAATTAAGGTCTCTACTCTTTCACTTTTTCAAAATCACGTTTTATAGTCAAAAGGGCATAATAGTCAATATTTAAGCATTAATCGGAAACATGCATGTGAATCGGATAAGTAATGAACCAAATTGTATAATCTCAGAGAGTTATACTTATATGAAACCTGGTCCAAATTAAGCTCTAAAGCATTTCTAAAACAAGGTTAATCAGGTCAGATTTGAGAGTCAAAGCATTGGTCAAACTGTTAGACTTTTGATTCAAAACAAGCAATTACACCAAAGTGATCAGTTTGACATGTTCTTGTAACAATTACCAAGTTATTTAGGTGACAAAACCTGATTCATAACCTCTGTTATATTAGATTTGATTAAATTAAGAATCTGGTCCGTTTGACTTTTCTTGTTACCAACTTTGACTTAACAAATGGACCTGAAATTGTAGAAATCGATAAGCATGATTTCGATGGATCATTACAAGCATCAATACCAACAATTAACAAGATTCAATTGGACTTAGAACTGATCAATTCGTGATCAATTCTGGAAGTCAAACAAAAGTCAAATATTAGTGTTCTTGGCCAAATTAAACTATGAACAAGAATCAAAACATGATTGGAATACTTACAATTACTGAATGAAAGATCAAGAACACCAGAAAGATCCAAGATGGTTGTGCAAATCGGATTAGAACATGTTTCAGTGTTTGAAGGTTGCAAAAATTTACAAAAATGAAGGATATGTGGTGTTCTATAGGATTCTTGGAACGAATCGAATCACAACAGGTGTCGGGTGGTTTAAACATACTATGGGCAGCCTCTAGTATCGATCTTGTGGTATTAGAAACCAGTTTGGTCATGAAAACAGCAACGAACAGGCTGTTAATAGCTGTTTTCCACTTCTGATGAACTCATGCGGCCCGCCTGAGAATACCCAGGCCTGTACGCGGGCCGCCTGCAGGTTTATAACAGCAAGCACAGTTCCAGAATTGGCAGAAATGGTCCCTGTGATCTTTAAGGACATTTAAGGCACGTTTAAGGCCCGTTAACCTCAATTTAAGGCTCCATAATGAAGTTTAAACATAGGGGACATGAAACATGTTCAAAAACATGTCGGATGCCGGTTCGTTTGGCCGTACGGTCACGTTGTTTGTCTATTTACGACGAAACACGAACGGACGCTAAAAACGAACCAAACGACGCGACGAAAGGAATTTTATCAAGGCGATCACTAAAATAAAATATTTTAGTGCTTACATAAATTTTTGGGTGTCCGGAGATATTCAGATTGTGAGATATGCGCGAAAATGCAAACTTGTGCACTTTTTGACACTTTTAGTCCCTGGTGGACTTGAAAGTTTATTTTTGCGCACCAAACACCTCTAAGCCTATATCTAAACTATAGAAATGATAATTAGGGCATGTTTAACTTATGGAAAATTTCCGGAAGGTCCGTTACCGTACGAGTCGACTTACTTTTGCAGTTTGACGCAAATAGTCCTTAAATTGCGCAAAGTAGCGCGAATTGCCGATTAATGTTATACAAGCCTTCCATGGCCCATATTTATCCTTCCCAAGCATATACTTAAATATTAATACGCTCTCGTTCGCTTAGATGGTCACCGAAAGGCATAGATTCAAAAGTTGACGCTTTAGGTCCCTCTATTGCGCAAACTTGCGCATTCCATCATTTAATAGTATTGAAGCCTCATCTAATCCATATTAGACATTCTTGAAAGTATTATTAAATATCACGATGCTTCGGATTCGCTAAAAGGTCATTCAGAGGTATTAATTAAACATATTGACACTTTTAGCCCCTCTAACTTGCAAAGTTGCGCGTAACTTTACTTATAGGCATAAAAACCTTAGATGGCCATTATTTGGCATTCCCGAGAGCATAATTAAATATTATTAAGCTCCCGGTTTGTTAGAAGGTCACTCAGAGGTAAGAATTAACATGTTGACGCTTTTAACCCTTTATTGCGCAAACTTTCAATTAATTACGCAAACGACTACACTTATTCATCAAGTGGTACATTTGTGAATATAAACATCGTGAGAGACTATTTGAAAACTTATTTTAGGTATGCAAACACTTCCAGTCCTTTTATTATCAAGGTTTTCGATTTTTCGAAAAAAATTAGTCCCTCAAATTTACTATTTGACTTCATCAGGGTTTATTACACGTGTCAATACATCATTGGACATGATTTTACGAGGTGTTACATCCTCACCCCCTTAAAAGAAATCTCGACCTCGAGATTTGCTAAGATGCTGGAAGTACTTTTTGTCGCATAATGGACTCAACTTCTATAACATATCTGGAATCTCTCCAAGCTCCCAAAGTGACTTTTATATATGGTACATGTATCGTTTTGGAGCTTCTTAACCTATCGATCTTAATCGATATAAGTTGCTCATCATATCATAGATCTGCATATCAATATGTGATAATGCTTCTTGCCTTATTGGTGAAACACATCCTCAATCCATTAGTGTACAATGCATTGTATGCTCCGCCAAGCTCCTTAAATAGGTTTTAGCTTATAAGCTATTTGATCTTTGATACATTCGGTTCCTTCGAATGATTTTATATATTCAGAGCTTAACTAGTCTGGTAATTAACAAATTGGCACACCCTTCTAGGGCGACATCTTTATTGAACCTTATTCCTTAACAAGGACTTAGGAGGGTTGCTACTTTCATTAATCTTTGATTTCTTGCCAAAACTGGAAATCTTACAGATGATCATGGATTTGTATGATCCTATTCGTTGTTTCCAAGGAAATTTTCAGATCCTGATGATCGGACGTACCGATCTTCTATTTAACAATAGGTATTCAACATTCCATCTAAGTAAGGTCTCCAAAGGAGCAGCCTTGATACTTATACATCAACTATTATAGAAAAGCTTATCTCAATGTGAAATGGTTATTCCAACCATTACTTAAAACTACTCTTAAGGGATAGTTAATCCTCACAGTTAGTCGAACAAATCGACGATCCTGGGCAGCTGATGGAAATTCTTAATTGTTGCCTAATTTGGGTTGCGGTATTCAATGCATAAGCAAAATGAACCGTCTTTCTTAATTAACAATACCGAATTCTTAGAATATAGGGTTAGGCTATATGAATTCTTTATTTTCAAAACTTATTTAATTGGGGTTTTGATTCTTCTAATAATGGCACTAGCCGTCTTGGAGATTTCATAAGAATACAACCCTAAATGGGATATAAATCTTAATTCTACCTGCCCCTCAGGAGGTAAACAGGGTAATCACGATACAATGAGGTTACAGAGATTTTACAAATCTCAGGCTCTAGTTCATCTGTCATATTCTGTGTCAGATAAGTGACACATTTATGTCACAAGTCCATGAATTCCTTAATCGGGAACATTTACTTTGGCAATTCCATTCTGGATATCTTCCTTGAATACCATTAGTTGACTTTAGTACCATATGACTATTAGAATATCCTTGCGGTTCCATGCATTAAACCTCCATACTGATCAGGCATGGAAGCAATCTATGGAACATATTAAGATACACCAATCCTCATGTGGCGCTTTTATCATACCATCTGGTATTCGCAATCGATAGAGATCTAAGAGATATCAACTATACATGCTGACGCACCTCTTCTAGAGAGAGGGTATTTCTAAAATTCCATGATTAGAGATTTCTAACAGGAACAGAAGAAATGGTTCTTATGATTTTGCCTGTAAGTTTTTTTTTTTTACCTTACACTTACTATCTGGGGTTCTTACGGGAAAGATTAAAAGTTTGCTAAGCTTATGGTTTTATGAGGGACTTAGCAGTACCTGCAACCAAACGTAACTCCTAGCCATAAAATCACCATAATGGATTTATCTGGTGTCATTATTAATGTGAGTTGCCTCTAATCATTCATCAGGAGGGCTAAACGCCTCCATTCTTAAACCTTTTAAACTTAGCTATAAAACTTTTGCCAAATTGTAGGGCAATCTCGGCCTCGACTGGTTATTTCTTAATCTATAAAACGTGAGTAGTTGAGGTGGATCCATAATGGATTCATAATAAGCAGGCTTTGAAATCTTAATGTGCCCTCTTATTGCCGATGCTAAATCATAATATATATATATATATAGTACATTATGCTTAAATTCTAGGTTAACCGAATAAGGGCACTATTTCCATCAATGAACCAAGGTTTGCAGCACACTGCCGATAGTTTATAAATCTTATGGGGAAGTCGGAAAATTTTTACTCAATCTTTTCCTATTTTGTGACAAGTATAATAGGTTTTCTAATAAGGTCCTTAAAACTTGGACCATCCCATAATGTATAAGAGGATCTTTCTTGTGGATTTCATTAATGTCCTCACTAATCAAGGGTATTACCATCGAATGATTGTGATGTATACCTTACCATGTTCTTTCTAGTATTGATATACTTAATGGTTTCTACTTCATCCTTTCTATTGTTTAGTCAACATAAGCAAGCCAAGAGTAACCAAAACATGGAGGTAAAATCTTGGATTCTAATACTTAGTCAACATAAGGAGGATAAGTAGGTGACTTATAATAAGAAGTAAGGAAGTTATTGTACATGTGCTTATATTCAATCAAAATAGAGATTTCACAAACTAGGCACCTAGTTCGGTGGGCTAGGCGCGCGAAAGGGTGTGGCCTAGACCCAGGTTCGATTCCGGGGACGGCCGGTTCCACCATTTTTTTATATTGTTTAATATTAATTTAAACGTACGGATACATGTAATTATGAGGGTTGTCTCATAAGGAGTCTTGATAACTATTTGTTTCTTATTATACACAATATAGGCTTGATTTTCAAGACAACCAATCGATATTTATCACTATATTGAGTCCTTATATTTTAACAGAAACTAGGACATCATTTGCGGATGCTTACATATATATATATATATATGTATATATATATTATCATCGTCATTGAGTAAATAAGTCATGATCTTATCGATCTCAGAGACTATAAGACTTAGGCATTGCCCATTACCTCCGATGATGTACCATAACGGTTATATTTAGTAATGTTTCTAATGGACAATATAATATAAAACCCGTAGGCGATATAGACCCTATCGGTGATTCAGGATAACGCCACGAAGGGTAATACAATAAACACACTTATATATAGGAAGTACCTGCGGCGCATCCACCATGCGTTTATTGTATTACTCTAGTTTTGTTACCTAAATCACCGTCATGATACATATAATCATAATCATTTAGTCGGAAAGTACTTCTTGAGATCCTACTTATGAATATAGGAAGACTTAAGATTGTGCTGCAATTATCCTATAAGATAATATGATCATCGTATCCGACGATTTTAGCTACGATTACTCTGATCATATAGACTGTTAAGGTTGGGTATACACCACTTGAACAGGGGATCTTAAAGACCACCACTAACTTTGTCTTAATTCTTATTGAATAGAGTATAACCCGTAGGAATTTCATCGCTGGAGGATGCTAATTAGCATGATCATCATTTTAGACAATATTAGGCACGATCGCATTGATCATATAGACTATTATGTTTGGACATAGTCCATCATTTTTAGACAGGGAGTCAAAGACCACTACTGTTGTTGTCTTATCGGACAATCAGTTTAGCCTGATAAGCTCAGTCTTGCATTATTATTCTGACCAATTGGATGAGTGTGAGCTTTAGATGGGTCAGCCATGGTGAAGCTTTGAAGGCTACAGACCATGTAGTAATAATTTGCTGATTTGTCGAACTTGATGATTAAATAGCCATGGTGTAGATCAACCATATAGGTGAATAGATAGTATTAAATTTATTTGATTATGTTTTGCCTAGGTTTTTAAATAAACCATCTTTGGCGTTTAAATGGAATAAAATCCTTTATATTTACTAGACAGGGGACATAAGTCACGATTGTCAATGTCATACTGACATCTTATATAGCACAACGGCTTGTTCCATAGGACTTTTCGATGGCACAGATGCCTTGTCACTATGGAAATTTTAAAACATAATCAATGATTCCTTTGGATCAGAAAATTTCATAATTCATTGTCTTGACAAGAAGTTATGAAATAAAACTACCGTTTTCATGTATGCATCTTTGCCCGTAGGCATACATCCCAGGTGGATGTTTAGATGTGTACATCATGTTCGACGTTTATTAGCCATGATTCCTATTGATTATATAGGCTAAATAAAGGGTTTGGAGGCTCCTAATATAAAGATGACAATCGTGATTTTATCGTATCACTGTTGTCGGGAGTGTTAACACGTTTTCAAGTGTTCCTTTCTTTGTAATCATTGTCAAACCGAGACTTGGATCATTAATGAAGCTTGTATTTTGTTACATCTATGTTATACGCATTCTATGTATGCTCGTATGTTCGATTTGGTGAATCAATCAATGTTTAATCGTTATTCTTGGAAACTATGTGTGAAACTTGTAATTAATCTAAACTTATGCATAAGACGTGTTTTAAACGAGAATGACACTTGATTTGATACTTATACGCTTGATTATACTTGGTTTATACTCTTCATACTTAATCGTATCTTAAACTTTGCTTTTGTGACAAATATGGCCCTTAAAACACCCAAAAATCATCAATTACACAACTATAGGGGCCAAATTGTAATAAATGAAAGTTTAACCCGGAACCACAAAAGGCTCGCGGCCCGCGTTAAATTGCCCTGACCCTTTACGCGGCCCGCATGAGTCCCAGATCTGCAAGAAGCTTGAACAGTCGCGACCAGCTTCGTGTTTGGGCGGGATTTCATGGTTTAAACGGAGTTTTGGCCATTGTTAACCCCTCTAATCAACCCTAATCACTTCCCTATAAGTACCCAAGGTCCTCCAAGCACTTGGACACTTTCATCACTCTCAATCTCACCAAAACACTCTCAAATTCAAGCAAAAATCTGCATTTTCGGACAGATTCATACTCTTGCACAAAACTTGGTATAAGTTGCTCATTTCTTGATGAAAACACTTGATTCTTTTTCCTACTTGCTTGGTTAATCATGGAGTTTGATTCCTTGACTTCTCCTTGGAGAAATCAGGCCTGGAATTGCTCCGAAATTGACCAAAAACTTTCTGTTTTGTTACAAACTTGTTTAAACTTCATCCAACTTGTGTCTAACACATCTCATACCAATGTCCTAATGCTTACAACCTCTCTTATGGTTGGTTAGGCTTAAAATCATGGTTGAGACACTTAAATCAGAGGTTAAAACCTCAAAAACATTCTGTTTTAGTTAGGGTTTTTACCCACAAGTAGTGTTCAAGTATGAAGCTTGATGAATGTGTGATGGTTGGACTAGCTTGGGCTATCCTTCATAGGAATCCACTCACTACTTGATGTTTTTCCATAGATTAGTTGTTGTTATTACCTTAATACTTGTATGTACATGACCCTCCTTGTTGTTTATAACAACAAGTGTAGTGGTGAACAATATAGGTGCCTAAATGGAGGCTTGTTCCTCCTACCTCATGTATGAACTCTATGTCACAAAGAGGTGCCTAAATGGAGACATTAATCTCCTACCTCATGCTTGAATCATATGACTTGTAATCTATATAGTATCTAAGTTATTTTATATATATACCTAAGTAACTAAACTTGATGATAACTTAATAGTTACTTGTTAAGAATATGTTACATCATCTATGACCATGCTCTTGTTACGACTCTAATGGACCTTTGAATCCATGAAATCATACCAACTCTTTCGAGTTTTAATAGTGTCAAGAACAAGAGTTATGTGTACAAGATGATTATTTTCACCTATGTTATTTTCTATACATTTTAGACTCCGAATCTATAATCTTCCGATTTCCCCAAACTCACACACCTTTGCTTTCCTCGTGTAGAAGGACAAGGTGCTCCAAACTAGTTCATCCACCAAACTTGCTCTCGGAACTTCAAGTCAAGACTTATAAACCGTGAGTATACTCGATCCCTTTTTCTCCTTTACACTTTGGGATGCAACATGTATAACTATGCAAACATCTTTATGCTAAACTAAACATACTCAATCCTCGTACGAACATGAAACTAATGTGCTTTACTTATGATTCTTGTATGCTCTATTTGAACGATTTGGAACGTATATGCCTCCATCATTTACTTACTTGGATTTTTTGTAAGTAAAAAAAATGAAAAATAATGGTTTTGAAAGAAAAATAGTTAGTCCTAATGCCTCCATCATTTACTTACTTGGGTTTAAGTTGGTAAGGACCGGGAATGTATCGTCGTGGCAAGTTCTAGATTTGTAAAGACCGAGCGGCTATTCACACAAGAAACGAAAAATGAGCATTTAATCTAAATATGTGTATTTTTATGCTCAATAAAGGCTCAAAACTCACTTTTTGTGGGAATGGGTTTTTAATGTGATCAAGCATATATAATTGAATTTTAGCTAGACTTGTTATACCGTTTCATAATTTTCTTATGTTAGTTCTTTTTATCACGACGCTATCGATTGTAAGTTTGTAAAAATATAACCCTTTTATAACTTGTTATTCCCAACTTAAACTAAGACAAGTAAAAAAAAAATGAAAAAGTTTTTGAAAAAATTTGGGGTGTTTAGCGGTTCCAATAGAGTTTTGTGTAAGGCTTGTTTTAGGATTTTGCAAAATTCCAAGGTTTTAGCATCCCCCCCACACTTAAATTACACATTGTCCTCAATGTGTCCAAAAATAGAGTTTTTGGTTGATTAGAATATGTAAAAGTGTGTTTAAAAACAAAGATTTTTGTTACTGGCGCTCTGGACACGGCCCCGTGTTGACCGGGCACGGCCCCGTGGTCAAGTGCCAGTAACAAAAATTATAGAATTGAAACAGAAGCCTGGACACGGGGGCGTGTTCGCTGAACACGGCCCGTGTCCAGTTACCTGAACTGGTTGCTTTCCTGCAGGGGGCTCAGCACGGGGCCGTGTTGGTTGGGCACGGCCCGTGTGGAGCCTTCTGTTATGGAGATTTTTGTCGGTTTGTTCTATTCTTCTGCATGGTTCCATTTTTTCTCGTTCCCTTTTTCATCCATTACCACCATGAGTCCATAAATCATAAAAACCATCATAACATTGCTAATAGAGAGATAATACATAAAGATAAAAGTTACATAGATAGTAAGCTTATGGAGTTCTAGCCCTATGTTTTATTTTAATTTTAGCAAAATTTCCAAGAATCTACTGATCCTGGTTAGACAAGGCTTTGTAGAGCTCCAACTTTCGGCTGCGTTTCTCCTCATATGTCGGCAAGCCACTCCTCTACCTCCCTTGGAAGGAGGAAGGAAGGCTCGTTCGCATTTGTTTGAGGAGTTTCAATTTCCGCCGGGACTTCTTGTGGGATTTCCATAGGAGGTTCCGCGGGGATGTCTCCCCACCCGGTAGGGTTGTTAATACCGAGTGCTAAGTTCCAGTCTTGTTGTGGAAGGACTGGTTCCATAGGAGGTGCCACCAAAATGTTTAACCTTTGGTGCAAAAGGTTAATCTCTTGGAAGCTGCTTTCCAATCCCATTGTAAGATCATTGATACGGTCAATGAGGACCTCCTCTACGGACGTCATTTCGTCGAGAGCCTCTCTTAGTGCTATCACGTAGTGCACAAGTGTGGCTTCAACGGAGGGTCTCCTTCCCCTTCGGCTGTTTGAGGAATGCACGGATGATGTTTCGCTGTTTTCACTCGCCATTCTACGAAAAATAAACCAAAAAATAGTTTATAAGACGAAACAGTTTCTGGACACGGCCCCGTGCTCACTGAGCACGGCCCCGTGTTCATCTTTCTGCAGAATTTTGGAGCAAGGAACCTTGGGTTTTCGAGTTATTTTCTGAGTTTGTGCAAGCTTTTTGACAGTAAATAACTCTAAACAATGTTACATAACATGTTTTTACCAAGATTCCATGATCAAAACTCCTTGTTTCCTACCATAAAGATTGAAAATTCAAACTTTTCATGGTGGCTTTTGAAGAAAGATGAAGAAGAAGGAAATGTCTAGAAGAGGAAAGGACAAGATGAGTTGTTGGAAACTTCTTTTAGACTTACCTAGGATTGTTTGAGAGAAGATTCCTTCAAATCTCTGTCCCCAAGTTGGTCCAAATGTGCAGGATTTTTGGCTGCATTTATAGAAAATGACAGCCTGCTGGACACGGCCCCGTGTCCGCTGGACACGGCCCCGTGTGCATAGAAAATTCTGACACAGTTTGTCCGTATTCTGACGTCATGATCAGAAGGGAATCTTTTGATGGACACGGGGGCGTGTTGGCCGAGCACGGCCCCGTGTCGGAAAGCTGATTTATGAAGTTTTGTCTTTATTAAGGAGCTAATTCTTATCGGGTGGCTCCTGACTTGTTGGAACAACCCCAAAGTGCCTAAGATACCTTAATTGTCCTATACTAAGGCGAGAACGCAAGAGGTTGTCGGTGAGGGTAATTCCTATTTTCATTCTAGGTGGACAAGTCCAACCCTTTTCCGGGCTCTCGTTAAAGAAGGTGTATGCCGAATCGCTCAGGTCTATGTATGCACCGAACGAGGTCGATGGGGAGTCCTTCACGGCACAATCGGCACAGGGACGACTATCGTCCACGTCTTGTCTAGGAAGAAAGGTATTTTCGGGAGCAACGAGGTTGTCAGAATGCTGTTCCAACATTTCCTCATGGTCATCGTCTTGAGATGGATCTAAGAAATCCTTCCTAAGTTCTTTTGACCAATTTAGAAGTAGTTCTTCTAGTTGAAATAGCTCGTCAAGGAGCATATCTCCTAGAATATCCGGTTGGGCGCATTCGAGGGAGAAATAGTGTTTATTTTTACTTTCGCCCCTCTTAAGGCTACAAGGAATTGGTGGGTCTATATAGTGTGGCCTATAAGTGAGGAAGAAACATTTTAATTCCTCGTGTTCGCCTCCACATATTTGACACCACAAACCATAAGAGTGCCGAAAGTAAAAAGAATCACTATTACTCATGTTTGTATCAGAAGTTACCAACCGCCGGGATCAAACGGTTCTGTTTTCAGCAACTGAATCTTGGGCACGGGGGCGTGTTGAGTGGACACGGCCCCGTGTTCAGCCTACTGTCTGATATAAAACAGGATTGCCAGTTCCAATGATTGGGCACGGGGGCGTGTTCAGCAGGAACGGCCCCGTGCTGAGCTCTGCAGAAGCTGAAAAATCTAAAAAAATCCTAAAAAATTAAAGAAAAATAAAAAGATGATTAGGCCGTTGATTCCTAACTTTCTTAAAATCCTTGTGTCCCCGGCAGCGGCGCCAAAAACTTGATGTGCGTGAAGTGTGTTATATTTTTAGATATATAATTAAGCCCTTTTTACACTTTTAGCCAAGTTTTAAATTTATAAAACACGATATTTACTAACACTAAACACACATATGGGCAAGTGCACCCATCGTGGACGTAGTATAGTGTTGGTAAGATACCGAGGTCGTCCAAGGACACAAGAGCTTTTAATACCGGTTTATCCTCAACGTCTAATCAAATCAAAAAGTTAGAAAAATGTTTTAAACTAAGAAAAATAAAAACTAACTAAATGCTGAAAAATAAAATAAAATAAAAACAGATAGACAAGATGAATCACTTGGATCCGACACGTGTATTAGTATAACCTTTGATTATTTTCGCACTTTTGCACTTGTTTAAGAGATTATCTTAGTTATTGTAGTAGGCCCCTCTTTTGAAGGTGACGTTACCCTCAACCCAGTAGTTTGAGTCAGCAAGGATACAATCCTAAAGGGTCGGATTATTGAAAGATAATGAATTAAGTTATTAATGCAAATTATGGTAGGCCCCGCTTTTGGCGGTGACGTTACCCTCGGCTAAGTAGTCTGAGTCAGCAGGGATACAGTCCTAAATAGCCGGGTTATAGTATTAATAGTAGTTAGCTTATGAGGGGGTCAAAGAGTTTGGATCCCCGCCATCCAATACCTATGGGCATTGAAGGAGATCCTACTAAATTTGACCCAGGTCCCAAGCAGGACCTCTAAACGCTGAACAAGGGCAAGACCTTTACCAAACCGTTCCCTTAACCCCCGACCAGGTAGCCAACATACCTCCATATAGACCGTGGAGATATGAATGGTGAAAATCTTTTATTTTATATAGACAGTAAAATAACGCCAAGACACCACGGACAAACGATAAGGAAAGATCACCTTCAACATAAGTAACTAGTTATTAAAGTCATTAATACAAAACCAAATAAAAAGTGCAAAAGATTAAAAATAAAAAGTATTATACTAAACACTTGTCTTCACCAAGTGATGTAAGAGACTTAGGCAAACATGGCCTTGATTGTCAAGAACTCTTACGATCAATCTTGGATCCCGAGACGACTCACACACTCTATGATGGACAATGGATGATGGTGGTGGATGATGGTGTTATGGTGGTGATGGGTGGTGGATGAAGTGTGAGAGAGGTGGTGTGCCAAGGGATGAGAGAGAATGAAACCAAGCTCCTCTATTTATAGGCTGAACAGAACGCTGGACACGGCCCCGTGTTCGCTGAACACGGCCCCGTGCCCGTCTGACATTCTCTCTCTTCATTAATTGTAATTGCGAATTACAATTAATGCGCCTGCTGTACTTTCAACACGCCCCCGTGCCCGCTGGGCACGGCCCCGTGGTGAGCAATGGAAGCTTCTACTGGTTTGTCTTTTCTGCTGCTTCCTGGGCACGCCCCCGTGTTCGCTGGACACGGGGCGTGTTCAGACTCTGTTTCTCTTCTCTTTGTCTTGGGAGGTGCCGTTGAGGGTCCGGGCAGTTCACTTTTGTTCCTTTTCTTGTATTTATGGTAGATTTAGTAGTCTTTTTGCTTCTTTTGTGATTTTGAGCTCATTTCATCCTGAAAATACAAAAGGAAGACAAAAACACTCTTTTTCCAACATTAGTACTTAAAAAGGGTTAGTTTTATGCCTTAATTGATGTGTTTTATATGTTGCATTTTACACACATCAAATACCCCCACACTTGAACTTTTGCTTGTCCTCAAGCAAAACTCTTTTAATGTGGCTTACACTCCCAAATGGAATAGGTAGAAGAGAAGTTTTTCAACTTGTCCTAGAGTGTCGGGAATCCAAGGTTTAGATAGGTTCTATTTTTATTTTATTTACAATCTTATTCGTCATGGTTTATTTTGAACTTTTCATAAGATAAACTACTTAATTTGGCATAGCATGCCTTATTAAAATTCCATTTATATACAAGTTCACATACCTCACGGGAGATCACTCAATCACTCGGCCGAAGGTGTATATTTAAGTGAATCGCTCGAGAGCGGCACGGATTTACATTTTCCATATGCTTGCCAAGCGATCAATCCTCCTCCTTTTTAACTTTTACCTTTGTAAATATCAAGAGGTCTTTTGGGGTGAAGGCTTGGGTTTAAAGGTGGGTGGTTGGTTAGTGGTTAGTAAAAAGGGCGAAAATCGTAACAAATGTCGGTTTTCGTGAAATACCTTATTTTTGGTGACATTTATTTTTGAAGTATTTCTCCAAACAAGCTTTTTGTAGCTTATGTTTGTTTTTGACTTCATCATATTTATTATTATTATTATTATTATTTTTTTTTTTTGTCACGTAAAGGTATGTTTATGAAAAACCGAGTTTGTTACTAAAATAAAGGTGAAAAAATGAAAAAGGTTTTTGGTGGGTAAAAAAAAATTGTTTTTGGGGTAATGAAATGAAAGGTTTAGGCTCAAAGGGGTTTTCTAGGGGGATTTTTTGTAAGTAAAAAAAATGAAAAATAATGGTTTTGAAAGAAAAATAGTTAGTCCTAATGCCTCCATCATTTACTTACTTGGGTTTAAGTTGGTAAGGACCGGGAATGTATCGTCGTGGCAAGTTCTAGATTTGTAAAGACCGAGCGGCTATTCACACAAGAAACGAAAAATGAGCATTTAATCTAAATATGTGTATTTTTATGCTCAATAAAGGCTCAAAACTCACTTTTTGTGGGAATGGGTTTTTAATGTGATCAAGCATATATAATTGAATTTTAGCTAGACTTGTTATACCGTTTCATAATTTTCTTATGTTAGTTCTTTTTATCACGACGCTATCGATTGTAAGTTTGTAAAAATATAACCCTTTTATAACTTGTTATTCCCAACTTAAACTAAGACAAGTAAAAAAAAAATGAAAAAGTTTTTGAAAAAATTTGGGGTGTTTAGCGGTTCCAATAGAGTTTTGTGTAAGGCTTGTTTTAGGATTTTGCAAAATTCCAAGGTTTTAGCATCCCCCCCACACTTAAATTACACATTGTCCTCAATGTGTCCAAAAATAGAGTTTTTGGTTGATTAGAATATGTAAAAGTGTGTTTAAAAACAAAGATTTTTGTTACTGGCGCTCTGGACACGGCCCCGTGTTGACCGGGCACGGCCCCGTGGTCAAGTGCCAGTAACAAAAATTATAGAATTGAAACAGAAGCCTGGACACGGGGGCGTGTTCGCTGAACACGGCCCGTGTCCAGTTACCTGAACTGGTTGCTTTCCTGCAGGGGGCTCAGCACGGGACCGTGTTGGTTGGGCACGGCCCGTGTGGAGCCTTCTGTTATGGAGATTTTTGTCGGTTTGTTCTATTCTTCTGCATGGTTCCATTTTTTCTCGTTCCCTTTTTCATCCATTACCACCATGAGTCCATAAATCATAAAAACCATCATAACATTGCTAATAGAGAGATAATACATAAAGATAAAAGTTACATAGATAGTAAGCTTATGGAGTTCTAGCCCTATGTTTTATTTTAATTTTAGCAAAATTTCCAAGAATCTACTGATCCTGGTTAGACAAGGCTTTGTAGAGCTCCAACTTTCGGCTGCGTTTCTCCTCATATGTCGGCAAGCCACTCCTCTACCTCCCTTGGAAGGAGGAAGGAAGGCTCGTTCGCATTTGTTTGAGGAGTTTCAATTTCCGCCGGGACTTCTTGTGGGATTTCCATAGGAGGTTCCGCGGGGATGTCTCCCCACCCGGTAGGGTTGTTAATACCGAGTGCTAAGTTCCAGTCTTGTTGTGGAAGGACTGGTTCCATAGGAGGTGCCACCAAAATGTTTAACCTTTGGTGCAAAAGGTTAATCTCTTGGAAGCTGCTTTCCAATCCCATTGTAAGATCATTGATACGGTCAATGAGGACCTCCTCTACGGACGTCATTTCGTCGAGAGCCTCTCTTAGTGCTATCACGTAGTGCACAAGTGTGGCTTCAACGGAGGGTCTCCTTCCCCTTCGGCTGTTTGAGGAATGCACGGATGATGTTTCGCTGTTTTCACTCGCCATTCTACGAAAAATAAACCAAAAAATAGTTTATAAGACGAAACAGTTTCTGGACACGGCCCCGTGCTCACTGAGCACGGCCCCGTGTTCATCTTTCTGCAGAATTTTGGAGCAAGGAACCTTGGGTTTTCGAGTTATTTTCTGAGTTTGTGCAAGCTTTTTGACAGTAAATAACTCTAAACAATGTTACATAACATGTTTTTACCAAGATTCCATGATCAAAACTCCTTGTTTCCTACCATAAAGATTGAAAATTCAAACTTTTCATGGTGGCTTTTGAAGAAAGATGAAGAAGAAGGAAATGTCTAGAAGAGGAAAGGACAAGATGAGTTGTTGGAAACTTCTTTTAGACTTACCTAGGATTGTTTGAGAGAAGATTCCTTCAAATCTCTGTCCCCAAGTTGGTCCAAATGTGCAGGATTTTTGGCTGCATTTATAGAAAATGACAGCCTGCTGGACACGGCCCCGTGTCCGCTGGACACGGCCCCGTGTGCATAGAAAATTCTGACACAGTTTGTCCGTATTCTGACGTCATGATCAGAAGGGAATCTTTTGATGGACACGGGGGCGTGTTGGCCGAGCACGGCCCCGTGTCGGAAAGCTGATTTATGAAGTTTTGTCTTTATTAAGGAGCTAATTCTTATCGGGTGGCTCCTGACTTGTTGGAACAACCCCAAAGTGCCTAAGATACCTTAATTGTCCTATACTAAGGCGAGAACGCAAGAGGTTGTCGGTGAGGGTAATTCCTATTTTCATTCTAGGTGGACAAGTCCAACCCTTTTCCGGGCTCTCGTTAAAGAAGGTGTATGCCGAATCGCTCAGGTCTATGTATGCACCGAACGAGGTCGATGGGGAGTCCTTCACGGCACAATCGGCACAGGGACGACTATCGTCCACGTCTTGTCTAGGAAGAAAGGTATTTTCGGGAGCAACGAGGTTGTCAGAATGCTGTTCCAACATTTCCTCATGGTCATCGTCTTGAGATGGATCTAAGAAATCCTTCCTAAGTTCTTTTGACCAATTTAGAAGTAGTTCTTCTAGTTGAAATAGCTCGTCAAGGAGCATATCTCCTAGAATATCCGGTTGGGCGCATTCGAGGGAGAAATAGTGTTTATTTTTACTTTCGCCCCTCTTAAGGCTACAAGGAATTGGTGGGTCTATATAGTGTGGCCTATAAGTGAGGAAGAAACATTTTAATTCCTCGTGTTCGCCTCCACATATTTGACACCACAAACCATAAGAGTGCCGAAAGTAAAAAGAATCACTATTACTCATGTTTGTATCAGAAGTTACCAACCGCCGGGATCAAACGGTTCTGTTTTCAGCAACTGAATCTTGGGCACGGGGGCGTGTTGAGTGGACACGGCCCCGTGTTCAGCCTACTGTCTGATATAAAACAGGATTGCCAGTTCCAATGATTGGGCACGGGGGCGTGTTCAGCAGGAACGGCCCCGTGCTGAGCTCTGCAGAAGCTGAAAAATCTAAAAAAATCCTAAAAAATTAAAGAAAAATAAAAAGATGATTAGGCCGTTGATTCCTAACTTTCTTAAAATCCTTGTGTCCCCGGCAGCGGCGCCAAAAACTTGATGTGCGTGAAGTGTGTTATATTTTTAGATATATAATTAAGCCCTTTTTACACTTTTAGCCAAGTTTTAAATTTATAAAACACGATATTTACTAACACTAAACACACATATGGGCAAGTGCACCCATCGTGGACGTAGTATAGTGTTGGTAAGATACCGAGGTCGTCCAAGGACACAAGAGCTTTTAATACCGGTTTATCCTCAACGTCTAATCAAATCAAAAAGTTAGAAAAATGTTTTAAACTAAGAAAAATAAAAACTAACTAAATGCTGAAAAATAAAATAAAATAAAAACAGATAGACAAGATGAATCACTTGGATCCGACACGTGTATTAGTATAACCTTTGATTATTTTCGCACTTTTGCACTTGTTTAAGAGATTATCTTAGTTATTGTAGTAGGCCCCTCTTTTGAAGGTGACGTTACCCTCAACCCAGTAGTTTGAGTCAGCAAGGATACAATCCTAAAGGGTCGGATTATTGAAAGATAATGAATTAAGTTATTAATGCAAATTATGGTAGGCCCCGCTTTTGGCGGTGACGTTACCCTCGGCTAAGTAGTCTGAGTCAGCAGGGATACAGTCCTAAATAGCCGGGTTATAGTATTAATAGTAGTTAGCTTATGAGGGGGTCAAAGTGTTTGGATCCCCGCCATCCAATACCTATGGGCATTGAAGGAGATCCTACTAAATTTGACCCAGGTCCCAAGCAGGACCTCTAAACGCTGAACAAGGGCAAGACCTTTACCAAACCGTTCCCTTAACCCCCGACCAGGTAGCCAACATACCTCCATATAGACCGTGGAGATATGAATGGTGAAAATCTTTTATTTTATATAGACAGTAAAATAACGCCAAGACACCACGGACAAACGATAAGGAAAGATCACCTTCAACATAAGTAACTAGTTATTAAAGTCATTAATACAAAACCAAATAAAAAGTGCAAAAGATTAAAAATAAAAAGTATTATACTAAACACTTGTCTTCACCAAGTGATGTAAGAGACTTAGGCAAACATGGCCTTGATTGTCAAGAACTCTTACGATCAATCTTGGATCCCGAGACGACTCACACACTCTATGATGGACAATGGATGATGGTGGTGGATGATGGTGTTATGGTGGTGATGGGTGGTGGATGAAGTGTGAGAGAGGTGGTGTGCCAAGGGATGAGAGAGAATGAAACCAAGCTCCTCTATTTATAGGCTGAACAGAACGCTGGACACGGCCCCGTGTTCGCTGAACACGGCCCCGTGCCCGTCTGACATTCTCTCTCTTCATTAATTGTAATTGCGAATTACAATTAATGCGCCTGCTGTACTTTCAACACGCCCCCGTGCCCGCTGGGCACGGCCCCGTGGTGAGCAATGGAAGCTTCTACTGGTTTGTCTTTTCTGCTGCTTCCTGGGCACGCCCCCGTGTTCGCTGGACACGGGGCGTGTTCAGACTCTGTTTCTCTTCTCTTTGTCTTGGGAGGTGCCGTTGAGGGTCCGGGCAGTTCACTTTTGTTCCTTTTCTTGTATTTATGGTAGATTTAGTAGTCTTTTTGCTTCTTTTGTGATTTTGAGCTCATTTCATCCTGAAAATACAAAAGGAAGACAAAAACACTCTTTTTCCAACATTAGTACTTAAAAAGGGTTAGTTTTATGCCTTAATTGATGTGTTTTATATGTTGCATTTTACACACATCAGAGCCCATGGTATCCAAATACCATTCCTATAAATACCCACCTTCATTTCATTCACTCCTCACTTGAATTCTGAGATTTTCTCTAAGTTGGAGTGATTATCACTTCATACCTGAGAAATACTTGGAATTCAATCTTGCGGGGACCCTCTGTAAGTATTCTTTCGCGTTTTTCGTTCGTTTCTATCGTTAAAATCAAACTGCGTTTGACTTTCTGCTTTGACCAGTTTATGGTCAAATCGAAGTTCGTTTGAACTTCATAACGTGAGCGTAATCACGATGGTTATAGTCCCTAGTAACTATACCTACTGATTACCACGTTATCTAGGCTCAGTGACGAGTCGTAGTTTCGGCCAAAATGCGTTTTCTCGCGTATTTTGTAACCAAACTACTCTAGGATATCAAAACCGTTTGTTTTGATATCAAAACCTGTTTTCTAACTTTACTAAACATATTCTATCATGTTTAGCTCGTCGCTTTTAGAATTGTGCTTGTTTAGGGTCGTAAAGGTAAGCGATCTAAACAATCGCTTATGTTTTCGAACCCGACCCATTTGGTCGATCATTAGGATCCGACCAAACACTTTAGGTGACCATAGTTATATAGGGAATAACCTTCCGAGGTTATACCTTATGGTCACTTCGTTTAAGTAGTTGTATGATAAGTAGTTTATATGCCTTAGGTAAATTACCAAAATACCCTTTTTGCGCTAAAATTCATTTTAAGCATAAGTAACATAACTTTTGACATCTAAACTGATTTGGAAACAATATTAAACATGTTAAGGCATATCTTACTTGTCATAGGGCTAGTTAGGCGGTCTGAACGCGTTTTACGCGAACGACGCGTTAAAATAGCATAAGCTACCTAAACGGGTCGTAATGGGTCATAAGCACTTAGGTTAGGTTTCATTTTAGTATGTGGGCTTTGTATAACCATATCATATGAGTTCAAATACTCATTTGGTTTACGAAACCTCATACTATCCAATCTCCCGATTAGGTCCGGTTATTTATGTAGTTATCTATATAGGGCGCCGTTTGATTCCGTGATCCCTCTAGCTTTGCTTGGTTGTTGTTCAAGACTTCTAAGCGCCCTCAAGTGAGTACATAGTCCCCTCGTTTACTGTTTTTCAAACATTTTGGGGTGAAACACATGTGCCTACTTGTTACTTTCATGCTTTTCATGTTTTCATATCATATACTTGCTATGTTCATTAGTACACTATTAGTACATGATTTCATTATGTTTTTGCTATGTATGTCCATTGTGTGCATACTTAGTATATCGTTTTATATGACATTTTCATGCTATGTATGTTTATCATACTTAGTACATCGTTTTACATGACATTTTCATGCTATGTATATTCATCATACTTAGTACATTGTTTTACATCACATGCTATGTATGTTCATCATGCTTAGTACATTTTTCATTTCTTCACATGCTTACATTTTGGGTATGACATTTGGTTTGTTTAAGTGGGACCATATACATTCATTAACTTTGATCACGCCGCTCGTTAGTAGGTAATGGTACCATAGGAATTGACAACTCTCGTTCCTGACATCCTAGGTATGTTTGGATGGAAGGAATGACCGAATTCGATTAAAACATTTAGACAGATAGACCTTTAAATTCGTTTAGGGGTTTATCACCACAGTCACAAGGCTTGGATGTATGCATTTTCACAATACCGCATAAATGTCTGTATTCAGTATAGCATGCATTTCCACAAAACATAACATTGATTTAAACCACGTTTTACTTCAATACATTGTTTTGTGCATTTTTACCTATGGTTTAGTTGATACATAATTCACTTGCCATACATGACATTTTGTTTACACATTACATGATTTACATTTGACATGGGCATTTTGATATTGACATATACATTTCATAAACATTTTGACATAAACATTTTGACATAGTTTTCACAAAGACATTTGACAAATGGTTTAGACATGGGCAATTTACATTGGTGGTTTGGTTTGGATAAGTGATTTAAGTAACGAGGCGTGTGTAATGTGGTACAAGCATGGTGGATACGCCGCTGGTACTTCCTATATATAAGTGCTTGTATTACATTACATGTCGTAGCGTTATTTAAATCATTCAATTTGGACTTATACATTTTACACAAATAACATATTTTTCACAAAACATTGTTTTACAAAACAGTTTGTTTTATACAAATTCTTTTTACTTGGTTATTCATTTAACCTTACTATCATTCTTTTAACTATACATATCTATCATCGCTTTTCAAACGATTTATAAAACAAAACATTTTACAAGGATCATGACTGATTTTTGTTAAACAATTTTTTCTAAACTTATAAGTCATGAATCCTAACTCAACAAAACCTATGTACTCGCCGGCATTTTTATGCTGACGTACCTATTTTCACATGTGTTTCAGGAGATGATGCATAGGATTGATCAAGATACACATAGGCGAACTTGGGCCTTAGTGACAATAAAAGATGCAAGACTAGTTAATTTTGTTATACTTCTTTATTTGTTAAGACATTGTAACTCTTTTAATCAATAAAACAACATTTCAATTTTCCATGTGTTATGAAACAATGATTCTGTTACAACACTCCCCGATGATTCCGCCACGTTTTGTTGTTTTACGTGGTTGGGGTGTGACAGAAAAGTTGGTATCAGAGCTCATGGTTATAGGGAATTAGGTTATTAGTAATGCTTTGACCTAGTCTATAACCTTCCTAGGACCCTAACGCGAGTTTACTTGCGTTTAGTCATAAAACAATACCGTCACCTATCCTTAGGCGACAACCACAACAAGAACATAAATTTCAAAACCGCTTTGAAAACTAATCATCTGTTCTAGGATGATTTATTATATGGTTTTGAACCCTTCCAGTTTGATTGTTGGCCTAGTGCCTTCTAAGTTTTCAAAATCTCGTCAAGGTTTTGGGTTCTAAATAATGTGAACACGTGCAAACCGGAAGAGTGAATGCATGTACTCTGAGTTTTCTGTCTAAGGCTAGAGTGTTCGTACAAATCCGCAGTATCGGACTAGTCACTCTTACCTGGGAACTCTTGGGGTGAGTGTTCACTTATAGGCAAGCATGTCTTCAGCGATACATTATTATGACCCATTTACTTTGATTCTTCACCATCTCATTTGTTTGCCTTAGGTAACAAACAAATGATCGCAATTTCTATGCGTTGTCATTTTGTTTTGATCACCCGATAACCTTTCACTTGTTTCTTCCTATGTCTTTCATTTTCTTCTAGAATGTCTCTTTATCTCAGCAACGGTCAGATGTCTGAGCAAACAGCCAAAGTTGCCCAGCAAATAGGCGAAGTGATTCTGAAGTCTGTGGATCTAGGCATTGCCATGTCACGTCTCAAAAATGGAGCCACTCAAGAGTCACCGAAGGAAGCAGAAGTCAAGCCTGCACCAAAATCAAGAAAGCGTAAGGCTTCAAAGAAACCCGCAACAGTTACACCTAATCAAGCGGGACCTAGCCAGGTAGCGGCGCCACCAGCTAGGAAGCCGTACATGGGAGTTGCCCCATGGTGCAAGCGATGCAACTGTCATCATTCAAACCTCGTACCCTGCTCCAAATGTACCTACTGTGGACGGTTGGGACATTTGATTAACATATGCCGCTTTGCTATCCAAAACAAAGTTGTTGCAAACCTTGCTTCTACCCAACTCCAAGTCAACCCTACTCGAGTTCGTTTCCCATCTGGTACTTGCTACAACAGTGGTGAGACGAGCCATTTCAGGAACAAATGCCCGAAGATTGTCAATGCAAACCCAACCCTTGGATAAGCATTTGGCCAAGCAAAAGATGTTGCTGTCTTATGCCTTTGTTTCTTTGGTTTTCCTGTATTGTGAAACAATCTGTTTTGTTCATAAATGAAAGTCGTTGTTCGCAATTCTGATGTACAAGTGTAGTCACATGTGTGTATGGCATTTCCCTATGATACCTACATCAAGGAACTATGTTCTTTATAAACTACTCTTGTGATTCTCCCTTTCAAGTGACCGCTCATGATTTCCTAGAAAATTTTAAGTACTCGTTTCATTCTAAGAGACGAAGTACAAGAAATAAAGCAAAATTGTGAGTAATCGTGCTTTTTGCACATCTGTGACTTTGAATCCTTGGTTAGATAACTAAGGGCATTTTCAAATTTCATACCCATTACGTTCTGATTTTTCAACATGCATAACATAAGTTTTCAAAACAACCTTCATGATTTCAAAAACATTTTATATATAGTTCAAAAACGTTTTTAATATAGTGTATTTACTTAACATATCATATGCATGATTTCAAAAACACTGTCTATACTTTCAAAAACAACCTCCATGATTTCAAAAAAAAAAAACATTGTCTATGTTTTCAAAAATGACCTTCATGATTTCAAAATGTTATTAATACAGTATAAGTACTTATATCATATGCATGATTTCAAAAACACTGTCTATACTTTCAAAAACAACCTCCATGATTTCAAAAAAAAAACATTGTCTATGTTTTCAAAAATGACCTTCATGATTTCAAAATGTTATTAATACAGTATAACTACTTATATCAAGTGCATGATTTCAAAAGCACCATTCATATTTTCAAAAACCTTTTACATAATTTCAAAATTCATCTTGTATGATTTTAAAACATTTTTTTTAAATATACCTACCTAATACACCTACTTTATGATTTCAAAAGTATTATATATAAGGTTTCCAAAAACATTGAACACATTTTAGATCCCCATGCATAGTTTCAAAATATTTTCCTCATACATTGATTTAACCTTCAAATTCCGCTTCATGTGTGTGACAACTCGACCTTTTGACTCGTATTTAATGCACGTTGACCTTGACCATTGACTTTGACTGTTTGACTTGTAACTGTACATGTTATGTGTTAATGAAACGTACTGTGTTATGCATATATGTGATTACCATTGCAATGTGAGTATTATGAAACAATTAGACATAGACTACTGATTAAACCACATTGTGCCCGACGAATCAGAACTAAATTCGCCAACATCACCTCGACGAAACAGGAGGCCTGTCTCGTCAACCCTATCTCAACGAAACACCCTGATTCGCCGGCCCAACAGTTTCGCCAAGCCCAGTAAGGGCCCAAAACACTTAACCGCGTATAAGTTATACGTAACCTCTTCATTTGTCACACTTTAGCAAAAACAGAAAAACCCTAGAGTCCTTCTGTGTGTGACGGCAATTTGGAACTCTCGAAGCCTGCCCTAGCTTTCGATTCACCGTTCCCTTCACTTCGGTTAGCATTTAAACTTTGCATGATCATTTAATTGTTATCCTTGCTAGTTGTTAATCGAAAACATGGTTCGTTGATGTATATAATGCCTGATCTCATGTTCGAATCCTTTGCTTATTGATAATGTTGATCATTGTGAACGGAAACGAAACAAGTAAACACGGTTCGGTTAGTTTAAACACAAAGATCTAAACCTGTTGTCACTTAAGGTTTTGGTATTTTGATCGGATTATTAATTAATATTATGGATTGATTGTAGTGAGGAATCGTGCTCGTATGATACTCGTTATTTAGATAAACTGTTAAGATTGGTAATTGTTGTGATTGGTTGAATATACATGATCTAATGATGGTGATGATCGATGATGGTTGTTGACGGCTATTAGGGTTTTCTGGGTAATACTGTAACTGACTTGCATGATTTTCTGTAACTGATATGTTGACGAAAGTACTGCTTAACGAATCTGAAGGTTTGGCGAATTAGAATGTTGACGTAATAGGATCTTGACGAATGTGAATATTGGACGAAAGAGAACTCTTGACGAAACAAGATGTGTTTCGCCAAGAGTAATTGACGAAATAGAAATTGTAATTCGCCAAAGAATGTTCGACGAAACAGAATGTGTTTCGCCAATTAATGTGTTTCGCCAAATAATCTGTTTCGCCAACTTGGATAACCTGCACAGTAATCTGATGTAATTCTGTTAAGTGTTAACTGAGTTAATTAACTGATGTTAAACGCTATGCATGATTTGTGTAATGATGAATAGTGATGTGTACTACTTGATGATCATTGTTGATGCTTATACGTGAACCATATGAATACAAACTGATTGTATACGTGCATACTCTAGGGCGTGATTGATTTACTTTGAGCACATACTTAGCATACCGAGCAAACCCAAGGTGAGTTCACACAGCCAAGGCATGGGTTCCCGGGTGGGGAATGGGATTGATAGATTGTTGTGCATACTCAGATGGTAGAACTTAATGAATACGAACCTACTAGACTAGTAACACTTATTGAACTGATCTTCGCACACCTGCCAAGGGTTGGCCGCGATATTATGACATCTTCGCACACCTGCCTTTGGAAGGCCGCGAACTGAACTTACTAATCTTCGCACACCTGCCTTTGGAAGGCCGCGAACTGAACTTACTAACCTTCGCACACCTGCCTGGGAGGCCGCGATACAAAATAAACCTAGTCTAGAATACTTGGGAAGAACATCCCCTAATATCTTCGCACACCTGCCTGGGAGGCCGCGATGGAAATATGACACATGATATAAACGAACGAACTTACTATTACTTATACCATACAATTACTGAACTGTTATCTGTGAACTCGCTCAACTAGTTGTTGACTCTCTGCTGCATGCCTTGCAGGACCTTAGGTACTTATGGAGCTTGCACTGGAGGCGCGGTCGTTGTGGGCAAGGATCGTGGTTTCTACGTTGAATCGTTATGACATTTAAAACTATTAACTAATGTTGGATTATTTACTATGCTTCCGCTATACTTTGAAACTATGGTTATGTTTTGAAGCACCTATCGTATTGGATGTTTGGTTTACATTTATTTCACTTGATATTAAATACATGTTCAATATGATTGGTGGCTTGATCCTGGTCAGTCACGCTCCCAAGCGGTGATACTCCGCGGGTGGATTTTGGGGGTGTGACAGATTGGTGTCAGAGCCATTGGTTATAGAGAACTAGGTTTTAATATGGGAAAACGTTTTATTAAAACCAGACTATAACCAGAACAGTGCTCTCAACGATCCACAACGACGCTTCGCTCCACGTGCAAGACTCGACATCCTAGGTAATAAGGTTTATGTTTATTACCTGCTTGCTAGAACTGTTTAGAACTTTGCTCGTAGTATGCTTACCCTACTATTGCTCACTATCTGTTACTGCTTGAGAACACTTATGTGCTTACACTCTTCTGTCATCGCACTACTCGCGAACCATTCATACTTATGCTACCTTTACTGTTCGATCATGTCTGGATGTGTTGACATGACTCAAGCCCAGTTGACGGCTCTCATTAACGAACAAGTTGCTGCGGCACTTGTAGCCGCACCAGCAGGAGGTATAACCTGCTATTTCAGACCTATCCTAGGATGTTAGATCCTACTCTCGTGACCCAACTCTCGCGCTTAACCTTGACCTATCTTTCTCGCGCAACGGGTCGGAACGCACAGCAACCTGTCCGCACATTCAAGAACTTCATGGACTGTCGTCCTAGCGCATTCAGTGGCACAGAAGGAGCAGTGGGACTACTCCATTGGTTTGGGAAGCTCGAGTCAGTATTCGAGATGTGTGAATGCCCTGAGACTCGCGGGGTCAAGTACGCCACTGGTACTTTGGAAGGAATCGCGCTAACCTGGTGGAACGCGCAAGTACAGATACTAGGGTTGAAAGCTGCTAACGCCACCCCCTAGAACGAATTCAAAGAACGCATTAAAAGGGAATACTGCACGCATGATGACATCCACAAGTTGGAAGTGGAGCTTTACCATTTGAAAATGACGGGGTCAGAAATTGATGCTTATACGAAACGGTCGAACGAACTGGCCATCTTGTGTCCAACCATGGTGGACCCTCCAAGCAAGCGTATCGAATTGTACCTCAAGGGTCTAGCCTCAGAGATTCAGAGCCATGCTACATCGGCTAACCTTGACAGTATCCAAGACATTCAGCGTCTTGCTCAGCGCCTCACGGATCAGGCAGTGGATCAGAACAGGCTGCCTAGTTGTATCAGCGCTATTACTACCGCTACCACTTCTGCTACTCCCGCTACTCCTAGTGACAACAAGCGGAAAAGGGATGGGTATTCCAGCAAGGGTTCAGCTACCGTTCGGTCTCAAGCACAGCAGCGGCGCAAGAATAGTGATCACCAGAGCCGAGTCAACCAACTTCTGGTGGTCAGGGGCAGGGTGGATATCGGGGAATTCACCCAATGTGTAACTAATGCAACAGACACCACGGTTGTTAGTGCAACGAGGGACGTTGCCAGAGGTGTCTCAAGATGGGCCATGAAGCTAAGGATTCAGGAGCCCACGGCCTGCAAATCGGAATCGCCAGCAGCAACAGCAAGCAGAAATCCTATGAAAAGAAAAGATTGTTCGTATTCCTCGTTCTGGCCAAGAACCTCTCGAAGTTCAAGGCGGCAAGAGTGGTGCAGTGGTTGGCATCATCTCCTTCTTGAAGGCTCAGAAATGTTTACGAAAGGGGGCACACCGCCATTCTGGCACTTGTCACTGACGCATCAGCAAAGGAAAGGAAGCTGGAGTATATTCCAGTTGTACGTGATTTTCCTCAGGTGTTTCCTGAAGATTTACCTGGTTTACCGCCTCATCGCCAAGTCGAGTTTCAGATTGAGTTAGCTCCTGGAGCAGCACCAATAGCCCGCGCACCGTATCGTTTAGCTCCAACCGAACTGGAAGAACTGTCGAAGCAGCTACAAGAACTCTTGGAGAAGGGTTTTATTCGTCCAAGCTCATCGCCCTGGGGAGCTCCAGTACTTTTCGTGAAAAAGAAAGATGGCACCTTCAGGATGTGCATCGACTACCGTGAACTGAACAAGGTGACGGTGAAGAACCGTTATCCTCTTCCGCGTATAGACGATCTGTTCGACCAGTTGCAAGGGTCGAGTTACTACTCCAAGATAGACTTGAGGTCGGGGTACCATCAGCTGAGAGTCCGGGATGAGGACGTCTCCAAAACCGCGTTCAGAACTCGCTACGGTCACTACGAGTTCCTCGTCATGCCATTCGGGTTAACGAACGCGCCTGCTGTATTCATGGATCTGATGAACAGGGTGTGCAAGCCGTACTTAGACAAGTTCGTCATTGTCTTCATCGATGACATTTTAATTTACTCCAAGAGTCAGGAGGAGCACGAGCAGCACCTGCGATTGATTTTGGAACTCCTTCGAAAGGAGCAATTGTACTCCAAGTTTTCAAAATGTGACTTCTGGCTTCGTGAAGTCCACTTCTTAGGCCACGTGGTGAACAAGGATGGGATTCATGTCGATCCATCCAAGGTAGATTCGATCAGGAACTGGCCTGCACCGCGTACACCAACGGAAATACGCCAATTCTTAGGTTTGGCGGGTTACTATCGGCGGTTCATCAAAGACTTTTCAAAGATCGCACAACCGCTTACACTACTGACACAGAAGGGTGTCACCTATCGCTGGGGAGAGTCCCAGGAAACCGCCTTTCAGTACTTAAAGGATAGGCTTTGCAGTGCGCCTATTCTCTCATTGCCAGAGGGCACGAAAGATTTCGTGGTATTGTGACGCATCAATACAGGGTCTTGGTTGCGTGTTGATGCAGCGGGATAAAGTTATTGCCTACGCCTCTCGTCAACTCAAGGTTCACGAACGGAACTACACGACGCACGATTTAGAGCTGGGAGCAGTTGTTTTCGCGCTTAAGATATGGCGACACTACCTGTACGGTACCAGGTGCACGATTTACACCGATCACAGCAGTCTCGAGCATATCCTCAAGCAGAAGGATTTGAACATGCGTCAACGAAGATGGGTTGAATTACTGAATGATTATGAATGCGCCATCAAGTATCATCCAGGCAAAGCCAATGTGGTGGCTGACGCCCTCAGTCGGAAAGACACTCTACCTAGACGCGTACGAGCTTTGCAGCTCACTATTCAGTCTAGCCTACCCGCACAGATACGAGATGCTCAGGTGGAAGCATTGAAACCAGAAAACGTAAAGGCTGAAGCTTTACGTGGTTCGAGGCAACAAATGGAACAAAAGGAAGACGACGCCTACTATGTATCGGGGCGTATTTGGGTCCCACTTTTTGGCGGTTTACGCGAGCTGGTAATGGACGAAGCTCACAAGTCTCGCTACTCGGTACATCCAGGGTCGGATAAAATGTACCACGACATCAAAACAACATATTGGTGGCCTAGCATGAAGGCCCACATCGCTACTTACGTCGGCAAGTGTTTGACCTGTGCGAGAGTCAAGGTTGAATACCAGAAGCCCGCAGGTCTGCTTCAACAACCCAGGATACCACAGTGGAAATGGGAAGAAATTTCCATGGATTTCGTTACGGGTTTACCTAGATCTCAGCGTGGGAACGATACGATATGGGTGATCGTGGATCGACTCACCAAGTCTGCGCACTTCCTGGCTATAAAGGAAACGGATAAGTTCTCCACTCTCGCAGACATCTACCTTAAAGAAGTTGTTTCGAGGCACGGGGTGCCCATCTCTATTATTTCGGATCGCGATGCACGATTCACGTCAGAGCTATGGCAAGCGATGCACAAATCTTTCGGCTCAAAGTTAGACATGAGCACGGCATATCACCCTCAGACGGACGGGCAGTCTGAGCGAACGATTCAAACTCTTGAAGACATGCTCCGGGCATGTGTCATCGATTTCGGCAACGGCTGGGAAAAGCACCTCCCTTTAGTGGAGTTTTCGTACAATAATAGTTATCACACCAGCATACAAGCCGCTCCATTCGAGGCATTGTACGGGCGTAAATGCCGGTCACCTCTCTGTTGGGCAGAGGTGGGGGATAGTCAGATTACGGGTCCAGAGATTGTAGTGGACGCCACAGAAAAGATTGCACAGATACGACAACGCATGGCGGCAGCACGTGACCGTCAGAAAGCCTACGCGGATAAGCGTAAAAGGCCTTTGGAATTTCAGGTCGGGGACCGGGTCTTGTTAAAAGTTTCACCCTGGAAGGGTGTGGTACGTTTTGGCAAACGGGGTAAATTAAATCCGCGATATGTCGGACCATTCGAGATCATTGAGAAAATCGGCAAGGTAGCCTACAGATTGAACTTACCAGCTGAACTCGGGGCAGTTCACAATGTCTTTCATGTATCGAACTTAAAGAAGTGCTTATCAGATGAAACCCTCATCGTTCCTTTTAAGGAACTCACTATCGACGAGCGGTTGCAGTTCGTCGAGGAGCCTGTAGAAATCACGGACCGGGATGTGAAGGTCCTCAAACACAAGAGAATCCCTCTTGTTCGAGTTCGTTGGAACTCCCGACGTGGCCCAGAGTACACCTGGGAACGCGAAGACCAAATGAAAGAAAAGTATCCCCAGTTATTCGAAACCAATACAACCACTGCTGAGGCTGAAGCTACTACCACGGAATTTCGGGGCGAAATTCCAGATCAACGGGGGGAGGATGTGACACCCCAGGAAAACCAGTGAACGATGCAACCTATCTAGCTTCCTCAGTAAGTACTTACCAAATTTCGGGACGAAATTTCTTTCAAGTTGGGGATAATGTGACAACTCGACCTTTTGACTCGTATTTAATGCACGTTGACCTTGACCATTGACTTTGACTGTTTGACTTGTAACTGTACATGTTATGTGTTAATGAAACGTACTGTGTTATGCATATATGTGATTACCATTGCAATGTGAGTATTATGAAACAATTAGACATAGACTACTGATTAAACCACATTGTGCCCGACGAATCAGAACTAAATTCGCCAACATCACCTCGACGAAACAGGAGGCCTGTCTCGTCAACCCTATCTCAACGAAACACCCTGATTCGCCGGCCCAACAGTTTCGCCAAGCCTAGTAAGGGCCCAAAACACTTAACCGCGTATAAGTTATACGTAACCTCTTCATTTGTCACACTTTAGCAAAAACAGAAAAACCCTAGAGTCCTTCTGTGTGTGACGGCAATTTGGAACTCTCGAAGCCTGCCCTAGCTTTCGATTCACCGTTCCCTTCACTTCGGTTAGCATTTAAACTTTGCATGATCATTTAATTGTTATCCTTGCTAGTTGTTAATCGAAAACATGGTTCGTTGATGTATATAATGCCTGATCTCATGTTCGAATCCTTTGCTTATTGATAATGTTGATCATTGTGAACGGAAACGAAACAAGTAAACACGGTTCGGTTAGTTTAAACACAAAGATCTAAACCTGTTGTCACTTAAGGTTTTGGTATTTTGATCGGATTATTAATTAATATTATGGATTGATTGTAGTGAGGAATCGTGCTCGTATGATACTCGTTATTTAGATAAACTGTTAAGATTGGTGATTGTTGTGATTGGTTGAATATACATGATCTAATGATGGTGATGATCGATGATGGTTGTTGACGGCTATTAGGGTTTTCTGGGTAATACTGTAACTGACTTGCATGATTTTCTGTAACTGATATGTTGACGAAAGTACTGCTTAACGAATCTGAAGGTTTGGCGAATTAGAATGTTGACGTAATAGGATCTTGACGAATGTGAATATTGGACGAAAGAGAACTCTTGACGAAACAAGATGTGTTTCGCCAAGAGTAATTGACGAAATAGAAATTGTAATTCGCCAAAGAATGTTCGACGAAACAGAATGTGTTTCGCCAATTAATGTGTTTCGCCAAATAATCTGTTTCGCCAACTTGGATAACCTGCACAGTAATCTGATGTAATTCTGTTAAGTGTTAACTGAGTTAATTAACTGATGTTAAACGCTATGCATGATTTGTGTAATGATGAATAGTGATGTGTACTACTTGATGATCATTGTTGATGCTTATACGTGAACCATATGAATACAAACTGATTGTATACGTGCATACTCTAGGGCGTGATTGATTTACTTTGAGCACATACTTAGCATACCGAGCAAACCCAAGGTGAGTTCACACAGCCAAGGCATGGGTTCCCGGGTGGGGAATGGGATTGATAGATTGTTGTGCATACTCAGATGGTAGAACTTAATGAATACGAACCTACTAGACTAGTAACACTTATTGAACTGATCTTCGCACACCTGCCAAGGGTTGGCCGCGATATTATGACATCTTCGCACACCTGCCTTTGGAAGGCCGCGAACTGAACTTACTAATCTTCGCACACCTGCCTTTGGAAGGCTGCGAACTGAACTTACTAACCTTCGCACACCTGCCTGGGAGGCCGCGATACAAAATAAACCTAGTCTAGAATACTTGGGAAGAACATCCCCTAATATCTTCGCACACCTGCCTGGGAGGCCGCGATGGAAATATGACACATGATATAAACGAACGAACTTACTATTACTTATACCATACAATTACTGAACTGTTCTCTGTGAACTCGCTCAACTAGTTGTTGACTCTCTGCTGCATGCCTTGCAGGACCTTAGGTACTTATGGAGCTTGCACTGGAGGCGCGGTCGTTGTGGGCAAGGATCGTGGTTTCTACGTTGAATCGTTATGACATTTAAAACTATTAACTAATGTTGGATTATTTACTATGCTTCCGCTATACTTTGAAACTATGATTATGTTTTGAAACACCTATCGTATTGGATGTTTGGTTTACATTTATTTCACTTGATATTAAATACATGTTCAATATGATTGGTGGCTTGATCCTGGTCAGTCACGCTCCCAAGCGGTGATACTCCGCGGGTGGATTTTGGGGGTGTGACAATGTGTCACCTTGGCATATCTGGCATCTCAATTTCATAAGCATTTGTACTTCATGTTTTGACTTAAGCACACCCAGTGCAAGATTTCAAAACATCTTCAACTTCTAAAATCCATATGGGATCTTCTTATCATTACAATTAGATCCTTGTGGATGATTATCATTCAAATCAGAGTCCTTAATTGGATTCTTTGTGTACCTTAATTCGAACATTTTGGTTCCTTATAATCGAAATCGAATTTTCTCTTTAAGATCTTTCTATCTTCATAGTTAGATTCTTGATAATGTTTAAAGCACCAATCAAAATCCACTGATTGGATACCTGGTGTGCTTTAAATACATGTGCTCAGTTAGCAGAACAAATTAACAAAATGATGACAAATTTAAAACCAAGTTAAACAATTATGTGATTATGTGTTTATGCACTTTGTGTTTTCTTTTATGCATTTTTGTGTTTTTGAATACTCCGCATATTCGTTATCCAAATCCTCGTAGAACCTTTCATATCTTCATATGAGGGATTCGTAGTAGGATATTCAAAAAGGTACTACCTTAAATCCTTATTGGGCTTCTACGTGATAGTCAAGACCCTTGGATTATATAGTACCATTCCATGATTCAAAAGAGACCCTTTGAGTGGTCTAATCAAAAGATTGATTCAGGATCTGGTTAAGAATGACATGTGGTGATATAGCTGAACAGACTCCTTGGTAGTCTATTTAAATCATTCATTGATTTTATTAAAAGACCTTATGGTGGTCTAAGCACAATCATCACCGGCTCGTTCATTGTTTCCTTCCCCTACACATTATAAGATGCACTACGTGACTATGCAAGGAATTACATAATTATGGATGCATACATAATTAAGAAGTTCAGTGCACGGAAACCATAGTAAGACTTATTATGTGTAAGAACCAATAGTGGCAACCGCAACAAAATGTGAACAATGTAATAGAGGTACGGTGGACGCACCAATAACACTTTATATACTTGTATATAAGTGTCCTTCCCACATTGTAAGCATGATGTTATTTAAAGTTACTAGAAGTTCAGAACTCTAACCAGTGTTGTTTGATCTTTTCAACGTCATGTTTCAAACTCTCACAAGTTTCCTCTAAATAAATTTCGGGACGAAATTTCCTGAAGTAGGGGAGACTGTGACACCTGTGTCACTTCAGCCATCAAACAAATACCAAACCAATGAAATATTGTATTTCATACTTGGGATTTGTATAAACATGTGTATCTTTTGCACATATCAATTCTTGTTCGATTTCGGGCTCTAAATCGCTTTCTGGAAGGTTATATGCGCACTGATGCGTAAATATAACCAGTTTAATGCAACAAACATTCCGGAATAGTGACATGGGCTTAACATACCTTAAATAACCTTTACATAACTTAGAAATAAGTTTTGGATGGTTTGGTATGCCGAAATCAAGTCTATTCGCTTACAGGGACAAAATTCGACAAACTGCGAAAGTATGTCAAGTTGTACTGTAACGGACATTCCAGAACTTGACCATAAGTTAAACATACCCAAAATATCCTTTACATAGCTTAGAAATAGGCTTTGAGGTGTTCGGTGTGCTAAAATAAACTTTTTGGTCATTCAGGGACTAAAAGCGTCAAAAAGTGCATAAGTTTGCATTTTCGCGCATAACTTACGTTCTGAATACTTCCGGACATCCAAAAATTTATGTAAGCATTAAAATATTTTATTTTAGTGTTTGGCATAAGAAAAATCCATTTGTCACGCAATATTGGATCGTTTTTCGCGCTTATGCGCATTCCGTCGTAATTAAGCGAATAACGTGATCGTACCACCAAACGAACCGACATCCGAGATATTTTTGAGCATGTTTTGAGTTCCCTATACTTTAACTTCATTTTAGAGGCTTGAAATGAGGTTAACGGGGCTTAAACGTGTCAAAAATGGGCCGAATTGCATGTTTCTCAAGTTCAGTGGCCAATTCTGACAATTCTGGAAACTAAGCCCAGGCGGCCCGCGTGAATGTGTGTGTGTCCTTTACACGGGCCGCGTGAGAGGCCCAGGTCCGCAAAAATCAGTTTCCAGCTGTTACCAGCTGTTCCACTCTTGTAAATGGTTTTTGATCATTCAAGGGGCCAAATTTGATGGTTTTTAAGAGCCCATGGTATCCAAATACCATGTGCCCACTTGGACGGCCGAGATCGAAGCACGTTTCACGATGAACGATCCTAACTTTGTGCCATTCCTATAAATACCCACCTTCATTCCATTCATTCCTTACTTGAATTCTGAGATTTTCTCTAAGTTGGAGTGATTATCACTTCATACCTGAGAAATACTTGGAATTCAATCTTGCGGGGACCCTCTGTAAGTATTCTTTCGCGTTTTTCGTTCGTTTCTATCGTTAAAATCAAACTGCGTTTGACTTTCTGCTTTGACCAGTTTATGGTCAAATCGAAGTTCGTTTGAACTTCATAACGTGAGCGTAATCACGATGGTTATAGTCCCTAGTAACTATACCTACTGATTACCACGTTATCTAGGCTCAGTGACGAGTCGTAGTTTCGGCCAAAATGCGTTTTCTCGCGTATTTTGTAACCAAACTACTCTAGGATATCAAAACCGTTTGTTTTGATATCAAAACCTGTTTTCTAACTTTACTAAACATATTCTAGCATGTTTAGCTCGTCGCTTTTAGAATTGTGCTTGTTTAGGGTCGTAAAGGTAAGCGATCTAAACAATCGCTTATGTTTTCGAACCCGACCCATTTGGTCGATCATTAGGATCCGACCAAACACTTTAGGTGACCATAGTTATATAGGGAATAACCTTCCGAGGTTATACCTTATGGTCACTTCGTTTAAGTAGTTGTATGATAAGTAGTTTATATGCCTTAGGTAAATTACCAAAATACCCTTTTGCGCTAAAATTCATTTTAAGCATAAGTAACATAACTTTTGACATCTAAACTGATTTGGAAACAATATTAAACATGTTAAGGCATATCTTACTTGTCATAGGGCTAGTTAGGCGGTCTGAACGCGTTTTATGCGAACGACGCGTTAAAATAGCATAAGCTACCTAAACGGGTCGTAATGGGTCATAAGCACTTAGGTTAGGTTTCATTTTAGTATGTGGGCTTTGTATAACCATATCATATGAGTTCCAATACTCATTTGGTTTACGAAACCTCATACTATCCAATCTCCCGATTAGGTCCGGTTATTTATGTAGTTATCTATATAGGGCGCCGTTTGATTCCGTAATCCCTCTAGCTTTGCTTGGTTGTTGTTCAAGACTTCTAAGCACCCTCAAGTGAGTACATAGTCCCCTCTTTTACTGTTTTTCAAACATTTTGGGGTGAAACACATGTGCCTACTTGTTACTTTCATGCTTTTCATGTTTTCATATCATATACTTGCTATGTTCATTAGTACACTATTAGTACATGATTTCATTATGTTTTTGCTATGTATGTCCATTGTGTGCATACTTAGTATATCGTTTTACATGACATTTTCATGCTATGTATGTTTATCATACTTAGTACATCGTTTTACATGACATTTTCATGCTATGTATGTTCATCATACTTAGTACATTGTTTTACATCACATGCTATGTATGTTCATCATGCTTAGTACATTTTTCATTTCTTCACATGCTTACATTTTGGGTATGACATTTGGTTTGTTTAAGTGGGACCATATACATTCATTAACTTTGATCACGCCGCTCGTTAGTAGGTAATGGTACCATAGGAATTGACAACTCTCGTTCCTGACATCCTAGGTATGTTTGGATGGAAGGAATGACCGAATTCGATTAAAACATTTAGACAGATAGACCTTTAAATTCGTTTAGGGGTTTATCACCACAGTCACAAGGCTTGGATGTATGCATTTTCACAATACCGCATAAATGTCTGTATTCAGTATAGCATGCATTTCCACAAAACATAACATTGATTTAAACCACGTTTTACTTCAATACATTGTTTTGTGCATTTTTATCTATGGTTTAGTTGATACATAATTCACTTGCCATACATGACATTTTGTTTACACATTACATGATTTACATTTGACATGGGCATTTTGATATTGACATATACATTTCATAAACATTTTGACATAAACATTTTGACATAGTTTTCACAAAGACATTTGACAAATGGTTTAGACATGGGCAATTTACATTGGTGGTTTGGTTTGGATAAGTGATTTAAGTAACGAGGCGTGTGTAATGTGGTACAAGCATGGTGGATACGCCGCTGGTACTTCCTATATATAAGTGCTTGTATTACATTACATGTCGTAGCGTTATTTAAATCATTCAATTTGGACTTATACATTTTACACAAATAACATATTTTTCACAAAACATTGTTTTACAAAACAGTTTGTTTTATACAAATTCTTTTTACTTGGTTATTCATTTAACCTTACTATCATTCTTTTAACTATACATATCTATCATCGCTTTTCAAACGATTTATAAAACAAAACATTTTACAAGGATCATGACTGATTTTTGTTAAACAACTTTTTCTAAACTTATAAGTCATGAATCCTAACTCAACAAAACCTATGTACTCGCCGGCATTTTTATGCTGACGTACCTATTTTCACATGTGTTTCAGGAGATGATGCATAGGATTGATCAAGATACACATAGGCGAACTTGGGCCTTAGTGACAATAAAAGATGCAAGACTAGTTAATTTTGTTATACTTCTTTATTTGTTAAGACATTGTAACTCTTTTAATCAATAAAACAACATTTCAATTTTCCATGTGTTATGAAACAATGATTCTGTTACAACACTCCCCGACGATTCCCCACGTTTTGTTGTTTTACGTGGTCGGGTTGTGACAGCAAATTTGCATAATTCGAGTTTCGAGTTCGAGTGATGATTCGATTAGACATTCGATTACTTCGATTCCTTTGATTTACAACACTTACTCCACATAAGACCAATAATAAAACATAAAATAGACTAATTACAGTCAAAGAAGTCAAACTTGACTTGGACTTTGACTTTGACTTTGACATTGGAAAACACGGGGTGTTACACTAAAGGTCACACAATAACGACACACAAATTTTGAAACTAGAGTCCCGTTCTCTGCCGCATCCTCCGCCTCCTTCCTCCACCGCCGCACGTTCTCCAGCGAAGACACCACCACAATCAGTGTTGAAACTAGAGTCTCGTTCACCGGCCACAACTGCGAACCTCCATCGGGATCTTCTCTGATCCGAGGGTTTTGTCATTTGATCTGAAGATGTAACGATGAGAGAGATGGCGGTGGCTGGATTAGGATGGTGGTGGTGATGGTAGATGGTGGCTGAGGTAGAGAGTTGCAGGTTTGGATAAACCTTAACGGGGGATTTGGGGGAGAAAATGGGGTATTTATATGGTGGGGTAGTTGATAGATGAATGGTCTTAAATGCCCTCACTTGCGAAGGATTAGAACTAACTTAATTCTCTAACTAGGTTTGAGGTAAAGGATGAAACGTGCAACATGTTTATTAAACAAACGAACACGAACAAGAAATTTCGTTCGTTTAGTTAAATGAGCATACATGAACAGAGGTCGTGTTCGTTCGTGAACGTTCGGTAACATGTGCGTTTGTGTTCGATAGTTTATTAGTGTTTTTTAATTTTTATATCTATTTAAATACTTCAAAATTCCGACAAATTAAATATCTAACAAGTTCATTTCTTTAACAAACGAACACGAACATAAAATATCGTTCGATAAGTGTTCGTGAACGGTTCGCGAACACATATATTTCTTAACAAGTGAAGAACGAAAAGTGTTTGTTCGGTTTGTTTGCAGCCCTAGTAACAAAACATAAAGGACGAAAAGTGTAATTTACCCAATATTATATTTTATATATATAGATTTGAATATCCATCATCCCAAGTGAAGAAGCCGTTACCACTTTTGTGTTTCATCATTCAGTTACATTCATCCAACGGCACTCTTTCCTTTCTTTCTTTACCAATCTGTCTGGATTCAACAACCAACGCAGCAACTCTTAGATTAGATTCACCATCTTCGTTTTCATCCGATTCGATTACCATGTCCATGAGCGCACCAGTCACACCCTTAACCAAGATTCGAACCACCACACCTTCTTCAACCCCAAGAACTCGTGAGGAGGAGAAGATTCTGGTAACAGTTAGGGTTAGGCCATTGACGCCTAGAGAGCTTGCTAACTATGACCTTTTCGCTTGGAATTGCACCGACGATAACACCCTCACTTCAACCAACCTCAATCACGATCGCCATACCTCCACCTACACTTTCGGTACTACTTACTCTTCTCTCCCTTTCTTATGATGACGACCTACTGATGATGATTATTTTGTGTCTGTCTACAGATAGAGTATTTGATCCCTCTTGCCCTAATCGGAGTGTCTATGAACAAGGCGCTAGAGATGTTGCCCTCTCTGCTATCAAAGGGATCAACTGTAGGTTCATTTCTTTAAAATGATTTATCTCAATCTTCTTCAATTTCAGTTTCTAGATGATTCATTCATTCATGAATTCTCTCTTCTTCTTGTTGTTGTAAAATGTGTGTAGCTACCATTTTTGCGTACGGTCAGACTAGCAGTGGCAAGACCTACACCATGAAAGGAATTGCAGACAACTGCATCAATGACATTTACGCCCATATCACCAATGTTTGTTAGTTATAATTTTGTTATCAAGTTTATATCAATCACATATTCCTTTTTTAACTTCGATACTTTCTTGTTGTTATGACGACTAGGCCACTGCAAGTAGGTTTGTTTTGAAGTTTTCGGCTATCGAAATCTATAACGAGACGGTCGTAGACCTCTTGAACCGTGATTCTGGTGCCCTTCGTCTCTTGGATGATCCCGAGGTGAGCATTCAAGTTCATCGTTATGTTTGTCGTCGTGTATTTCTATTTTTCTTTGGTTTATATTTTGTTCCTTGAATCCAGAAAGGTACAGTGGTGGAGAAGCTGACGGAGGAGGTCGTAAGAAATAGTCAGCATCTTAGGAGCTTAATTGCTACTTGTGAAGGTACTTGCCCATTCCCTGCATACGCTTAATAGGAATTTCTTCATATCTCAACTTTACACTTGCTTCTGCTTGCAGATCAAAGGCAAGTCGGTGAAACATCTTTGAACGATAGAAGCTCAAGATCACATCAGATAATCAGACTGGTAATCTTAACAATTTACCAGCTTTGGCCTTTTCTTTTGTGTATAAACGGTTCATGTGAAGTAAATGGCAAGTTTCATGTCTTTCACATTAGAATAATCTATCATTCTATTTGTGCACACTTCATCTCATCGTTTAAGGGTTCTCCTTTTCAGACTATTGAGAGCAGTTTTCATGATGAATCAGGATGTGTAAAATCTCTCCTGGCAAGTTTGGTACGTAATTTAATATTCTCTTTGTTATTGATTATTTTTCGGTAAGTTGATTTTAACCTCATTGGACTCTTGCAGAGTCTTGTGGATCTTGCTGGCAGTGAGCGTGCATCTCAAACGTATGCTGCAGGTGCCCGATTGAAGGAAGGCAGCCACATAAACAGAAGCCTACTCACTTTGACAAATGTGATTAGAAAGTTGAGGTATTGGATGAAAATGATGTTATCAAATGTTGATGTTGAAGTGTCTTCTTTTGTGAAAATGCTAGCTGGTGAAATTAGTGTAACCGTGAACACACATTTGAAACAGAGTATGATAATCGAGTTTTTCTTGTTATGCAGTGGTGGGAAGAAGAGTGGTCACATACCATATAGAGACTCGAAACTGACACGGATATTGCAGTCGTCATTAGGCGGGAATGCACGGACTGCAATAATATGCACAATGAGTCCTGCTTTGAGCCATGTGGACCAATCACGCAACACCTTGGCTTTCGCAACTAGTGCCAAGGAAGTCACAAACACTGCCCGAATTAATATGGTATAATGAACTCGCAATCTTGATTTAGGTGGTTGGAATACTAATATAAAAAATATAATACGTATATATAACTCTAAGAATCCACTTGGGTTTTTTCACATAGGTTTAACATGTTAAATTATTTTAGCTTTGTTTATAAACAGTTAATTATTTTCACAAAGAATTTAAACTATTTAGTATTGTTTAATTTGACATATGTAGTACAAAAATCAAGTTGTTTGGCTCCAATATTAAATATCACTTGTAATGGATATTAGGTGGTTGCTGAGAAGCAATTGGTGAAGCACTTGCAAAAGGAAGTAAGTAGACTTAAAGCAGAATTGTTGAGTCCAGAACCTTCTTCCTCTGAATGTTTAAAGTCTTTGCTGGCCGAGAAGGAGCAGAAAATTCAGCAGGTCTGATCCATTTTGCACACTTGTTTATTTGCTTTAATTCTTATACAGTAGTGGATAAATCTTGAATCCTAATGCAGATGCAGAGAGAAATGGATGAGCTCAAGCGTGAGAGAGACCTTGCGAAATCACAACTTCAAAAACTACAGGTCGGTTATCAGAATGCTCCTAGTACCATCTATCTACCAATATATATATACTGATAAGCCTGTAAACAAACCGAACGTTCATGAACTGTTTGTAAACTTGTTCGGCGGGAAGTTCATTTCAAACGAACATGAACACTCATTTTTGTTCATTTAATTAAACGAACAAACATGAACACACGTTTTGTTCGTTCAATTATGTTTGTTCATTTGTGTTCGGTCACTTATGTTTGTTCGTTTCAATTTAAATACAAAAGTGGTTATATTTATATAAAATTAAACATAAAAGGAACTTTCTAACTACTTGTATAAATATAACAAATTGGTAATTGGCTTTCTAGCAATAAAATGGGGTTTTCAATGGAATTTATCATAATTAATCACTAATTTAAATAAAAAATACTTTATGTTTGTTTATATTTAGTAAATTATGTTCATTTATGATTCTTCAATTATGTTCATTTGTGTTGTTTATTGTTTGTTAAATTATGTTCAGTTTGTTAGAGTATGTTCATTTGCGTTCATGAACTGTTCGTTTAGGTTTTAAACGAACGGACATAAACGAACACGAACTTCCCATTTTTCTTAATAAATGAACATGAACAAAAAAAGGTGTTCGAGTATATGTTAGGTTCATTTCCAGGCCTATACACACACACACGTGTGTGTGTGTATTACCACCAGACAGCAGTACTTGAGCTTTTTGTACCAGGATGATGACCGGCCCTCTCGTCAAGCAGTCAAACGACTATCTTTTGGTGGTGAGAATTCATCGAAAGTATCTGGATCAGAAACAAAGGCACATAGAAGACGGAGACAGTCAATAGAGCCATGCATGCTGGTGCGTGAAATAAGAAAGATCGGGATGATGCAGAGGCAGCTTGGTGATGAAGCAGACCGTACTCTCGAGTTACTTTCATCTCACAGGTTAGAGAATAACGAAAGTATAGTTCGGCTGGTGGCAGATATTAAGAGCATGACAGCAAGTCTTAAGGATGATTTAAGCGCGAACGAAGAAGAAAGTGGCAGTCTGAAGGAAGAGATTGCCAGGTTAAAATGTGAAGAACTAGCATCTCTGGAAAAAAAGCTTGAACACGTACAGAAATCGTTAGACAAGCTAGTTAGTGTGGAAGAAGGTGGTGTGGATTCAAGAACTCCATTAAAGAACAAGAAGAGGAATAACAGTAATAACAGTGGTGGTATGCCAAATTATATTCGCTCTCCGTGTTTACCAAATGTTCGCGGTACCGAGAACAGGGATCCGGAGACTCGTAATTCACCTGTTGCTGCTGCTAATGAGGACACCTCTTTGAAGAAAGCGACTCCTAGATCTGCATCTAAGCAACCGGGAAGTTCTGTTAATGTGAAAAAGATACAGATGATGTTTAAGACGGCAGCTGAAGATAACATCCAAAGCATCAAGGCATATGTTACGGATCTTAAAGAACGTGTGGCGAAGCTACAATACCAGAAACAACTGCTAGTCTGCCAGGTTTGCCTTCTTTGTTGGTTAACATGTTTTACTGGGTTGGGTTTTTTGGTCCAATTTTTTATTATGTAAATAATTAATTAATATATTATTACTGAGTGTTAACAGGTGTTGGAGCTAGAGGAAGGAAATGATGAGAGGGGTGATGATTTGGAGGAACAATCTCCAATGCCACGACATCTGGTGTTTGAGGATCACAGAAATCAAATAATAATGTTGTGGCATTTGTGTCACGTGTCTATCATACACAGGACACAGTTCTATATGTTGTTCAGAGGAGAGGCTGCTGATGATATATACGTACAAGTTGAACTTAGAAGGCTAACTTGGTTAGAACAAAAACTATCAGATCTCGGAAACGCAAGTCCAGCTCTATTGGGTGATGAACCGGCAGGGTATGTCACATCAAGGTGAGTAGTTAGTGAGTGAGTTCTCTTGTGATTTTTTTGTTGTATGTATATTATAATTATAATATATATATTTGGTAACTTGATGTGGCAGTATTAAGGCGCTAAAACAGGAGAGGGAATATCTGGCTAAGAGGGTGAGCACAGAATTAAGTGCAGAAGAAAGGGAGGTGTTGTATAAAAAATGGGAAATCCCAGTGGGAGGAGGGAAGCAGAGGAGGAGGCTGCAACTTGTGAATCGGTTGTGGACAGACCCGCTGAACCTGTCACAGGTTAAAGAGAGTGCTGAAATAGTTGCGAAACTTGTAGGATTTTGTGAAACGGGGTCGAAGGAGATGTTTGCACTTAATTTTGTAAACCCGTCTGACAAAAAGTCTTGGATGGGGGGTTGGAACATGATATCCAATCTCTTACATCTCTAGAGTTGGTGTTTGTTTGTTTGTATACAGTGAGTGAGTGACACACATTTCTCTTATTCATGTTTTTTTCTTAGGTTACTACTACTGTTACCAGGAATAAAATGCATGATTGTTGTGGAAAGATGAGCAGCCAGACAGAATATAAAGCTGGCTGGTTAAATGGCTCATTTCATTTCTGCTATCAGCTTTTTTTTGACCAGCTGAAGGAATATTTTATTACCAAAAAAATGACCTCTTAGCAAGAAACTAAGAGGCCCAAAATCACACCAGAAAAGCCACCTTAATTATTTACAAGTATAAAATGTACGAACCGAAGGTTTTGCTCAAAAAACACGGTGACATTTTCGTAATTATTTACATTGTAGAGTAATTATCAAAATTACTCTACAAATAGATCAAAATTACCATACAAGATCATTTGTAGAGTAATTATCGTAATTTTGATAATTACTCTACAATGTAAATAATTACGAAAATGTCACCGCGTTTCTTTTGGTTTTTTCATGCCTTCCATACGTTTTGTACGATAAGATACTTTGTACGTGAACTTAACTCAAAAAATAAAAAGTATGTAAAAGTAAAAATTTATACCGTTTGATGCCAAAAACCGTTGAATAAGTTCAACTTTGCTTGCCTAGCTTTCCAGTTCGGACGGACTTGATGAACGGTTCATGAATTTCCTCCAACGGTTGCGTTGTAGTGTGCAAGAACTTTCTTCCAAAAACCTTTCGATTTTGGGCATTTCCTTTTTTCTCGTTAAAACTACAATGCACGTACGCTATCACTAACGCCTCTTGTTTCTTCGTCCATCTTTGCGGATCCGCCCTACCACCTCTTCCTTTCCCTTCATGTTCGGCCTCTTCTTCAACTTCAAGATCTTCCTCTTCGTTGACTTCTTCATTTTCATCTAAGTTTTGAGTCTCGGATACAAATTCTTCGTCTTCTTTGTCATCATATATGGGAAGCATGTGTTCAATATTATCTCTTGGAGATTGAGTCGGTGGACTCCGATAAGCAAACGGGTCAAAAGTGTTTTGGGCTTCCGTAGGATACTCGTACACACCCGGTGCAACCATCGTGGGACCTTGTGGTAATGAAAAAAATTATGGTGGATAGTTGGGTTGGGGTTGGGTGTTGTAAAAATCTGTTTGTGAAAAAAATTGTAGTGGAAAGTTGGGTTGGTACACACTCGATCTGCCTCGTCTACTTTGCGAGCCGTGCCCCCTCACATTCGAACCAGAACCAGAAGCTTTTTTAATGTCATCGCACTTGTTTTGTCTATCCATGGTATGCTTGAGAGGCTGTAAATTGGATGAAAAAAAATGAAATGTTTAAAATGGTATTTATAAAGGAATTCAATTCTTTTTTTAATAAAATGGCCATATAGCCGTTGTATCCCCAACGTTCAAAATCAGCCTTCCCCGCATGCGGTAATAAGTCCCCGATTCAAGAACTCCCCGCGCGACATTAACTGTTGGCGGCGATGTTCCCCTTGCGGCAAAAGGGTTCACCGCTCCCCCTGCCGCTTCCACCCCATTCACCCTAACAAGTTATAATTTGTTGTATATAATACATAGTTTTCAATAGAACCTTTTACATACTTAAAATAAACTCTAACTAAAGTATATTATTTATAGAGTTAATTACACAAATGGGTCCTGTGATTTATACCTAATTTCGCCTTTGGGTACTAACTTTTTATTTTAACATATTTAGGTTCTATAGTTTCAATTTTGTAACACCTTTGGGTACTAACACCAAAATTAGTTAATTAATGACTAAAATACCCTTGTATTTTTTTAAGTTTATCAATGTAACACATTTGGGTACTGACACCTAATTTTATTTAAGTTTAAATCAATTTTACAAAATCTATTTATTTTTTTATTTTCATCTTTTTATTATATCTCTTAATTAACATAAAGTCTATTTATTTTTATATTTTTATTAAATTTCTTATTTAACATAAAATTTACTTGTTACACCAGTATTTTTTTTAAATAAAATCTACTAGCTATATAGTTTTATGTAAATTAAATTTCTTACTAGTTTTAAATAATGTAAACCTTACTCGTTTTGAATTTTGGATATATATGATTGATATATTATAAATACAAATACATCTATATGTATATTTATCCAAACAAATGAATAATTACTAATGTCAATTATACATTTTATTTCCTTTACTTGAAAAATTATAAATACAAATATAGATACATATAGATGTATTTGTATTTATAATATATCAATCATATATGTCAATCATATATAAATACATATAGATGTATTTATATTTATTAAAACTTATAATTATAATAAAAAATGAGAATTTGTTTGGATAGATGTATTTGTATTTATAATTTTTCAAGTAAAGGAAATAAAATGTATAATTGACATTAGTAATTATTCATATGTATAAAATGTATAATATACATATAGATGTATTTGTATTTATAATTTTTCAAGTAAAGGAAATAAAATGTATAATTGACATTAGTAATTATTCATTTGTTTGGATAAATAGTTTTGAAACCTGATAAAGATTTCAAAATATTATATTATTTCATATAGGAATTGTTTAATATATTAAATTTAATTATATAATTATCTTTTAATTAAAATTAATTATTATCTATAGATATAGATATATACATATAGATGTATTTATATTTTATTATCTATAGATATATTTTACTATTTTAAAAAAAATACTTGTGTAACAAGTAGATTTTATGTTAAATAAGAAATTTAATAAAAATATGAAAATAAAAAAAATAAATAGATTTTATGTTAATTAAGAGATATAATAAAATAATGAAAATAAAAAAATAAATAGATTTTGTAAAATTGATTTAAACTTAAATAAAATTAGGTATTAATACCCAAATATGTTACATTGATAAACTTAAAAAATGCAAGGGTATTTTAGTCATTAATTAACTAATTTTGGTGTTAGTACCCAAAGGTGTTACAAAATTGAAACCATAGAACCTAAACCTGTTAAAAAAAGAAGTTAGTACTCAAAGGCGAAATTATGTATAAACCAGAGGACCCATTTGTGTAATTAACTCTTATTTATATTATTTGTTGTTGTGGTGGTTGTTGCTGCTGTTAATTTTGTATGATATCTTTATTTAAAATCACAAAAATTTGTAAGAACACGTTTACCATTGTATAAAAAATAAGGCTTAATATTAAGCATATATGTGATTTTATTGAAATATAAGTAAACATTTTAATTCAACTACACAGAAATATATATATGTCACATTTTTACATGCGAAGAAAATGCAAATGTGAATATATTAATGATATTCTTTCTTTGTAAAACAGCCACGCGAAATTATTGTGCGCTCCGAATTTGAATATGTTACAAGGTGGGCCATATTTGGTCTCATACATTGGTGTCAAAACTGTAGTGGGATAAAAAAAATTATACATTTTTTAAAAATAAATTAAATGCAATTTTTGTTTGTTTGGGGATATAACTTGTGGATTTTGTAATTGATTTAATATGCTTAGGTGGGGTGAGTCAAAATATAATACTTTGATTTTGTAATTTATTTAATATGCTTAAGAATAAATATGTTAAGATGGTCTCGACAGTCGTGTTGATCGTCATACTTCTTCATCCCGAGCTTAGAGCTTAACTACAAACATTACAAATAAACATCTAGAAGGGGTCGTAAGCCTAAGTTAACAAGCGTATGCATATATAATTTGTTACATGTATGATAAATGTTATTATATGATCTAGTTCATGTTTTTTAAACAAAATATAAACTATAAATAAGAAAACAAAAGTTTTTTTTTTTATATATATTTATTGGCTTTAATATATAGACTTAAGATCATTGAAATGATTAAGGAAGATAATAGCAGTTAGTGAAACATTATTATAGTATAATAAAGGTTTTGTAAAAAGATGAAAGTAAAAGGGGCGATCTGTAATATAGCAAACGATGACAATTGCGTTTCAGACAACATGTTTTTTGTTTGAATTTTGAAACAACTCAACTAGAGAGAGAGAGAGAGAGAGAGAGAGAGAGAGAGAGAGAGAGAGATGAAGGGTATATAGATAGACTAGCGTTTCATAGATCGGTAGCTGTTGTTACAAGAATTTACAAAAAAACACGCTATTAAATTAATTACAATTACAAGCTTCAATCTTGGCTTTTTTCTTCTGCGGATTAACCGAGGCAAGTTGTTTAATCTTCCACCCTTCTTCTGTTTCAATACTTAATAATTCAACTACTTACTTAAGTATTGCTGTTAATTCTAGTTTTCAATATGTTTGAATCAACATACATAATCCAGTTTTGTTCAACTAGTTGTCTTGTATTTTGATTGTGTCTCAGTCATGAATCCAATTAGGAAGATTAAAATTAAGAATAATAGGGGTTGCGTTGCCTAATTTTGACATTTCTTAAATTGTTTAGGAGGGGAGGGAGGATGTCCAGAAACACAGGTGGAAAGGGGATGTTTTTTAATGATATAGATGTCTTGACCAAAGCTTTGTATCAAGATAAACAACCACAGCCTACAATCGGGAATTCGACAGCTAGTAGTCGATCGAAAGCGGTCACAAAACCACCATTTCCTGATACCAAGTCTAAATCCAAAGTCAACAGTAATGAAGATCGGTTTCTCAAGGATAAAAAGTCAATTTGGAGTTGGAACACTTTGAAATCGTTTACACATGTTCGGAGCAAACGATTCAACTGTTGTTTTTCTCTTCAAGTTCATTCGATTGAAGGGTTACCTCCGAGTTTTGATAATCTTACGCTCTGTGTCAAGTGGAAAAGACGTGATGGTGAGTTGACCACTCGGCCCGCGTTGGTTTTGAAAGGCGTGGCGGAATTCGAGGAGCTTTTGACCAACACTTGCTTGGTTAGTGGTAGCAGAAGCGGGCCCCATCACTCGGCCAAGTATGAGGCCAAACACTTTTTGTTGTATGCGTCTGTGTTCAGTGACCCTGAGGTTGACTTAGGAAAACACAGGGTTGACCTCACTAGATTGCTCCCTCTTACGTTGGAAGAGCTGGAGGACGAAAAAAGCTCCGGAAAGTGGACTACGACTTATAGGTTGTCGGGAAAGGCAAAAGGCGCGACTATGAATGTCAGTTTTGGGTATTCAATAGTTGGCAGTAATGTTGAGATGGTCAATTCTTCAGTCAAGGCGTCCGCTCAAAGTCAACTTAAACGGGTTGAAAGTCTTCCTGTTAATTCTCATTCTGTTGAAGATATAAAGGACCTTCATGAGGTTTTGCCTGTGTCCAAGTCGGAACTTTCTGAGTCGGTTAGTATGTTGTATAAGAAACTCGAAGAAGAAGAAGAAGAAGAAAAGTCAATTATCTCTGTTGACTATGAAACTAAACGAGCTGTTCAAGTTGTAGCTCCTGAACCTGTAAATCAAGATTTAAACTCTACTGATTATGATAATATTAACAGTGAGTTTTCTGTCATGGAGCAGGGAATTGAAATTCCCTCAAAAGAAAACGTAAAAGAAGATGCTTTAAAAGGTTTTGACAGTTCGAGTCTTGAATCTTTGCTGGTCGAAAGATCCAAAAGTCAAACCGAAGAATGTGTTGTAAGTGAAAGCAATACCAAGGAAAAAGAATTTGACGACAAAGAATTACTCCTGCAAGAGTTGGAGTTGGCCTTGAATAACGTGACGGACTTGAAAGAAGAATCCGATTCTCAAGAAGAAAGCGAATGTTTAAACGAAACTGAATGCTCGGAGGCTAAAACTGGTTACAAAGAGAAAGGAAAATCACTCAAATTAGATTACGATACTGAGACTGTCGCTGATGATTTCTTAAACATGCTTGGGATAGAACACAGTCCCTTTAGTTTGACTTCCGAAAGCGAGTCAAATTCGCCACGTGAGCGGCTACTAAGACAATTTGAGAAGGATTCCATGGATAATGGTTCTTCGTTATTCAACTTTAATCTTGACGACGATGATATTGATATGTTAGGGTGCACACCCGAAGAACCGCCACGGAACAAAACAAATGCATCAATCATAGAAGAGATGGAGACAAAATCATTGATGTGTGAGTGGGGTCTAAACGAGAACGTTTTTCAGGGTTCACCGTCAAGTGGGCCGGGTGGTCCGGTTGACCTTGACCCATCTCCTGAAGGGCATTTTGAGCTTCCTCCACTCGGAGAAGGGTTAGGCCCATTTGTCCAGACCAGTAACGGAGGGTTCTTACGGTCAATGAACCCTGAGATTTTTAATAATGGTAAAATCGGTGGGAATTTGATTATGCAGGTTTCTAGTCCAGTTGTTGTACCTGCAGAAATGGGTTGTGGAATAATGGATGTGTTACAGTGTTTGGCTTCAGTTGGTATCGAAAAGCTTTCAATGCAAGCAAATAAACTCATGCCTTTAGAAGATATATCTGGAAAAACCGTTCAACAAATAGCTTGGGAATCTACACCATCTTTAGAGGCCCCATACAGGTATCCTTAATTTCTTATGAAACTACTTTTTAATTCTTTGTTTGTGCTTGCTATAGGTAGCAATTACGGCCTGTTTTAGTGTGAACCAGGGGCAAAGTGGTAAAACTAAATTAAGTGGCTTTAAAGGAAACTAGTCAAAAGGGCTCATCTTAAGTAGGGTTGTAATTCATTAAGGAATGAACATGTTCATGAACGGTTCACTAACGCTTTTGTTCATGTTCATGAACACTTGCCGAACGTAAACGAACACAAACAAATGTTCATGAGCATAAATGAACACAAACGAACTTTATATATCCATTTTAAAAGAAAATCTGCATTTTTCATCAAAAAGAGAAAGATTACAAAGAAATAACCACTAGTACTTAACATAACTATCCTAACATAGTTGAAAGAATTATCATAAACATAATTAACACAAAAGTTAAGAAATAAGCTTTAACACAAATTGTAATTGGAATGGTCAAATGAGGGATTGCTGGCGGAGGCTTATAGTATAACTATGGTTTCAAATTTTAATAACCAAAACCAATAAAATATAATTAGAACATAAAAAAAGCCTTTAAATGAATGAACAAAAATACCATAAACGAACGAACATAGTTCATGTTCATTTGTTTAACTTATTGAACAAAATTTCTTGTTCGTGTTTGTTCATTTATAAAATGAACGAACATAAACGAACTTCCCGCCGAACTGTTCACGAATTGTTCGCTGAACGTTTGGTTCATTTACAACCCTAATCTTACGTGTAAACTGAATTCATAAAAACCTATTTAATAAATTTATTCAAAGAATAACATTATTCAAATACTGGAAATCTGTAATGTATTAACATGTATTTAAAACACTTCTTTACATTTTTTTTGAAAAAAAAAAAGTATTTTTAGGGCAAACCAACTTGATGGCCCGTACCAAAAATAAAAAAAAAAATACCCATTTTGACCCTTTAGCCAACTTGCCTGACCAGTAAGTTTTGCCACCTCTAGCACATGTTAATAAAATTTCTGTTGTGCAGGCAAGATTCATTACAACAAGAGCCGATTCTTGGGCAAAATGCAGTGGATCACTTCAATGGACGAAAAACGGGTCGCGGGTCAAAACAATATGAATTGGATGGGGTAGACCAAGAATACGTATCACTGGAGGATCTTGCTCCATTGGCAATGAACAAGATTGAGGCTTTATCGATTGAGGGGTTAAGAATACAGTCTGGCATGTCTGACAAGGATGCACCTTCAAATATAAGCCCGCAATCCATTGGTGAAATCTCGGCTCTTGAGGGTAAAAGAGTAAATTTTGATGGGTCTTTGGGTTTGGAAGGAGCTGGAGGGTTGCAGTTGTTGGATGTTAAGAACAGTAGTGGTGGTGGTGGTAACGAAGATGATGTTGACGGGATTATGGGTTTATCTGTTACTCTTGATGAATGGATGAGACTAGATGCTGGTGAAATTGACGATGGAGATGAAATCAGTGAAAGAACTTCAAGAATTCTTGCTGCTCATCATGCGAGTGATTTAATGCGTGCAAGAGTCGGTAAGAAGGGATCAAAGAAAGGTGGGCTTTTAGGGAATAACTTCACTGTGGCGTTAATGGTTCAGCTTCGTGACCCGTTAAGAAACTTTGAGCCGGTTGGTACTCCAATGCTTGCTCTTGTTCAAGTTGAACGGGTTTTCGTCCCACCAAAACCGAAAGTTTACAGCTCAATTTTTTCATCATGGAATAAGCCTGAAGAAAAAGAGGAGGTGGATGAAGTAAAAGTGGAGGAAGCGAAAGAAGCTTTTATCGAAGAAAAGGAAGTTTGTGTTGAAGAAAGTGTTTTGGTTCCTCAGTTTAAGATCACAGAGGTTCATGTTGCAGGAGTGAAAACCGAACCAGAGTCAAAAAAGAAGTCGTTATGGGGTTCAAACGCTAAACAACAACAACAGGCGGGGTCACGGTGGTTGGTTGCAAATGGAATGGGGAAGAAGAACGCGAAACATCCACTTATGAAATCAAAAGTTGGTGGTGGTGCTGATAAATCTGGTGGTAGTTTGTGGAGTATTTCATCAAAGGGGAAGGGGAAGGGGAAGGTGGATCCACCTGAAAGGAACCCCAATGTCATCATCCCTAATGAAACAGTTAAGTTACTAAGTGGGGCCGGTTTTATATGAGGAAGACAGAGTGAATCTTTTGGTAGCTCAATGGATTGTATTGGTTTGGTTGTTTATATATATTTTATGTCCAGAAATAACAAGAAGATGCTGAAAAGGTGTTTGTTTTGTTAGAAAGCAATTGTTAATGGGTGTGATGTAGTTTCTTGTTGCCTTTGACCAATGATTAAACTTGACTCGACCTGGCCGCGTGGATGATCATTGGCTCGTAATTTATCGATTTTGACCGAATGTAATTTCTTATGTTTGTGATTCAAACTCAGAATTTATATGATTTGTTTTCCCTTGTTTGTAATGTATATCTAATTATCCACAAAAACATGTATGAAAAGCTAGGCTAATAGAAATGAGTATGAGAAAGATGAAGATTGGATCACCTAGGCTTATTAGTTATGATGATAGAAGTACACAATCTTTGAATTAAGAAGCTAGAAGCATATTCCAAAACAAGTGTCAGGTGAATTTATCCTACTTACAAACAAATGACTACTCCATGTTATTAGTCAGGACCTTTTTGGTAAGTAAAAAAAGGACCACAAAATCTCATGTATATTCTGATTTGGCATCATTCTCGGTTTTTACTGTTCGTCACAATTACAAACGGCATTTGGTCACTGCATTTGTCATCAGGAAAGAAGAAAAATACCACTCATCTTTATCTTGCACAATCACTGGATTCAGAATCTGGAGAATTGCAAAACACTTTACATGAATTCCATTTCAAGCAATAAATATTATACATCCTATGAAAATTGCAACTTTTGAACGACATGGATTAGTATTAGTAATCAAAAATACACTTTATTAATAAAAATAAACAACTTGTGGAATCAAATCAATACATTGTTCAGTTGAAATTATGTTGAGCCATTAGGCCATTTCAATTTCAAAGGGATTATTTATTTGTAACAACGTTGACAGAAAAAAAAACTTTTTTCATGAGATATTCATAAAGATTTTTTTTATTGCTAAAAGTATTTCTAGCAATGGATATGAAGATTGATCAACGGCGTACCATTTTTATTGTGGTGAGATTCATCCCCTTTTTCCAAAACATTTTGCTGTAAAAATGTCCCCACGGTTTTCCAGTAATGATCACCACCAGCCAGCCACGTGTCCATATGCATGCCAGTTGGGAAATCCACAAAAATGCATTTTTTGTTATGTGCAGCTGCTTTTGCGTATAGCATCTCCATGTGAAACGGCGGAACCATTTCATCTCTTAGTCCAGAAAGGAAAAGAATTGGCTGTTTAATCTGTAAATCAAAGGAAAAAAAAAACTATGTAAGAAAACACTTATTAAATAATAAAGAACCACACAGAGCTTAATAAGTATTATTATGTGCATTCACAAAATTCCACATAATCCTATTAGCTTTACCTGTCCAACTACATCAATGGTGCTCCAAGGTGAACGAACGACAAAATTAAGAATTTTGGGGCCTTTAGATGTGCTCCCTCCAATAAACCACTTTAAAAAAGGTAATAAAACTCCAGCCATATCAAGAATTGACGTAAAAGTGTTCTCCAATATTAACGCAGCCACCTGCAATGGTTGAAACGTAAGATAAAATACGTTTAAACACAAACTTATATGTGTGTGTGTGTGTGTGTTTATAAATCATAAATGATAATAGATGTACCTTGTCTGGATTATTTCTGGTAACCACAGCACCAACGGCCCCACCAAGAGACCTTCCAAACACTATTATCTGAGAAGTGTCTATATCTGTTCTCTGGCTCAAATGATCTAGAGCAGCCTAGAATAAAAGGTAGATGCATTTCCAAAGAGTTTAAACACACAACAGATAGACATTTTATATAAAAAAATATAATAGCATTGTCTAGAAAGATAACCTGTGCGTCCCGAGTTATTCCTTGTTGAGAAGGATAGCCATCACTAGCACCATAACTATGCATTACCAAAACCCATGATTTTATTAACAATTGCAGAACAACATGCGGATAATCTCATGACAAAAAAAATGGATAGCACGAGTGTTGTTTCATAATTATATACAAGGAGAACATACCCTCTGTAAGAAAGCATGAAAACATTGCAATGCAGCTTTTGTAACATAATGCGCACCATCTCAAGGCGATGTGCAATATCTATAATTAATCAGTCAAGGCCTTCGATGATCAGATCTATTCAGACTTATGATGACAAAAAAAGAAAGTCAAGTGATTAAGTAAATAAATTCAGGTAACACGTATTTAGAGGTGGTCAACAGCAAGAAGGATACTTCCGGCATTTTCTTGGAAAAAGAGAATTGTTGGGCCTGCAAATGAAACAGTAACACTCTTAATCCTAGATTTGAGAATGGAAAAAGTTTAACTAAAAAATCATCATGAGATTGGTAAAAGAGATGCTCTATAAAAGATTTATATTAGCAGAGAACATCATGGGTTTTTGTAAAAGAAACCATTTGAATTTCCTTATTTTGTCTGATTAAGTTTCTTCAGGGCTAACTAACTGTAGAAGAAATTTGCCTTTAACATGCTCTCACACGACGATCAAATATGTTAGCTGCAATCCATTCACCTCACATAGCTGTATCGGGTGAAATACAGATATAATACCTAAATGTATCTTGTAACCCCACAAGAACTTACGTCGAATTTTTTGGTTTGAAATCCCGGCCTACATATTATATTTTAGTCTACCCAAATCATTCAACATTCAGCTACTAAATTAACCTAGCCAAAAACATAAATCTACAATTAATCACCACCAAATAATCAGCATACAATACTTTCCTGAAAAACAAGACATACTATCGTGAAAACTGCGCATACACTTTTCTATGCAAGACCTAAAATTTTCAGGTAAATTTCTGTTACAATCCCTGTCATGTAAAAACAGCTTTTTGTTGGGATTCGTGAAGGCTTCGACCTAGAGGCAGCTGGCCCTAAGGCCACTCGGTGTGGGGGTCGTCCAGGCCCGGCGACGCCCCCAAACACCATTCCGGGTGGCTCGTCGGCGTCGTGAACGTCAGGGGTGGGACGTTGAGGACGGGCGCAAAAGGACAAAATTTTGTGCCTCTTCTTCTCACACACACACATATACATCCAACATATACATATATATTTTAGGCTCATCCCCCATTTCCTTAGGTCCATCTTTTTTGCCCGTCCTCACACCCATCCTACGTGGCGCTGACGTGGAGGCCCATCCTCCATCAACCATACCGAGTAGCCTAACACTCCAAATCAGTTAAATTGGCAGGTTGCCTGAATTAAGGTCTCTAGTTCCCAAAGTTGTAAACCCTACTCTATTTAGTATGTGTAGGACCTTTGTAATTCCTTGAGCACCTGAAACAAAATTATAATAGCTAGTTGCGACTGTGGATGTAGGTTACACTGACCGAAAAATCTTGTATTCGGTTTGATTTCTGTTTTGTGCGTGTGATAGTTAGGTATAAACCCTACCTTTAGCTTTGTTTACTACATGAAGTTATAATAAGTGGTGAGATCATAGTTTTCCCAATCGGTCCTAGTAGCAGCAAAGCAAGAGAAAGTGAAATAAACCCTACCTAATTAATTAATTAGCAAAATTGAAAGAGTACCTGTGCAATCGGGAGAGAACTTGATGAGCCAGGAGTGGAGGCGGACGCCGTCGGAGGAAGTGAGCCAGACGTCCTCGAAAAGGAGGCGGAGACGACCGGGAGTGATGGGATAGGACTTGGTGAGACCGGGTAAGACGGGGACGTAAACCAGCTTCTCCTGAAACGCCACCAGCAACGCCATTCCGGCCACCACTATTCCGCCGATGCCGTAGCTCAACAAGCTCATGTACGACACCATCTCTCTCTCTCTCTCTCCGAAGAGTCCGTCAGTAGAACAGAATGATGGCTCCCTGCCTTGGTTACACTTCATATGAGAACCAGTAAGAAGGGTACTTTACGAATATCGAACATATTAGTCCAAGCGTTATGTGATATGTTAACCATATGAAAACACACATTTTGACGTATTCGATTGAACTCAATGTATCCTATAGTTGCATTGCTATTGCTATTAGATCAAAACGTAACGTAAATCGAATTTATATCGTACAATCATAATGTATTATATACGACCCGACTAACTCGAATTTATATCGTCAAGCCAAAAACTCTCGAGGCGGTCAAAGTGGCATTTACAAAGTTCATAAAAAGTTAAGTGGTTAAAAATTGCATATCCTAAACTTAAGTGATAAGAAAGGGTAAAGATAAAATTTGATAAAGTTTTGGGGTAAGAAGAAAACTATAACAAAGTTGGGGCTGAAAAGGAAACTAACACAAAGTTGGGGTGTCAAAAGCAAACTATTTGTAAAATAGAGTAGTAGTTTAGAGACTAATTTGTTATTTTATGAAATTTTGAAGGTAGCAAAGTTAAAGGGCTAAAATCGCAATATCGTGAAAGTATAGGGGGGAGATGTCACACCTCAACCGATGGCGGAATCATCGGGGCGCGGCACTGAGCGAAACAGATTGTCCAGAAGTTTCCATAACAACTATAATTACCAATTATTTTAAGCAACATATTCCATACCATGTCATAAAAGATAACATAATTATTACAGACAAGATCTAGTCAAATTGTTCTGTTCCGACAACTCAGATTTCAAAATACAGACAATTGTTTATTTGTTTCTAGACCTTTCCTAGCCTCGATTTCACAGCAAGCTAAGCATATAAGCATCCTAAGCACCTGTCACATACGTTAAAGTAAAAGTCAATACACATAATGTAAAGGTGAGCATACAAGTTTAATAGATATAATAGAGTTCGAAATCGTTACGCATAACCAGCACGTGCACAGTGTAAAATGAGGCATGTTAGTTATCGACATGAACCTATCGATACCAATGACTGCGGGTTGACTGCCCAAGGCAGTTCGTAATACACACTCACTGTCACGACCCCCGACCCCATCTAGCCGGAATCGGTGTCGTGAGCAGTCCAGTGGTACCGGTGATTATTTTGAAAACATTGCAGCGGAAATTTCATCAGGACCGTGAGTTAGGAAAAATATCAGAGTTTAGAAACACCGGATTTTATTTAAAAAGATGGAATAAATTCCATGTTTTACGAAGGTAGCTTTTAATAAAAACAATATTTCTTATTTTGAAAATAAGCCACTTCTTGAAGTCCTTTAGTGTCGGATCCAATCCTTGCTCCAATCTATTGTAATTACCTGAAACGCGTTTTAAAAAGATTTTGTCAGCGGGAAATACTGAGTGAATTATTCTAGTTTCTGAAAATGACACATTTATTATAATTCACAGTGATAAGATCTTTTACAATGTATCCTGATATCAACCAACTACCCACAGTACTTTACCACTCGATCCATTGGCCCATACGTCCAATGGTATCTGTGATTATGGTCATATCACCCAATGGCTGCCCCAATGGTGACGATTATCAAGTAATGTATACAATACCCCACATACCGGCTGTAACTTGGTGATTCACATAAACTTAATCACTGTAAGTTATAATTCTGAAAATAATTTGGAGTATTGTAAAACAGTTAACAACTCACAAACTGTGAGAAAAGAATTTATAAAAGAAGAATAACTCACAAATCAACATGCAGGATTTAATTAACAAACTTCCTGATTCTACTTCTTCCGATAATTAGGCATGCACTTTATTATTCCGGATCTTCTGATAATTTTATAGTTTGTTTGATTGTAAGGGAGTATTTTTGGTAGTTTAACAGAATAGAATACGTATTGGTGTAAAAACCCAAATCAAACCTTAACGGTAGTCATGAGATTCGAACCTTAACGAATTTCATAAAAACCGGGTTAATGATCAATACAGCAGTTACGATAATTTCCCGAGATCAATTTCTAATGAATGTCTAAGTGCGATACTTCGGCTCATTTATCAATAATGACAAACGATAAAGTATAATACTTCGGCTCATTATCGAATTATCGACAACGATAAAGTACAATGCTTCGGCTCAGTCATCGGATCACCGACGATAGATAAAGCATAACCCAATGTGGGCGGCACTTAAACATTCTTTGGATATATTGATCGCTTGGAAACTTAATCGTAATAGCGATCGAGTGATTATTGGTTAGAACACCAACGTATAGAGAGAAGAAGAAGAGAATTGAGCAAAGAAAATGAATCCTAAGCTTCCTATTTATAGTAAGCAGGCAGGCAGGCACCTCAACATAATTTCGTCGATGTGGGACTAAGTGACGTGCTTGCTAGCTAGCTTGACGTGCTAGCTAGCTAGCTTAGTTATTTTATTTCAGCTGCTTAACTCGTTTTTCTTGTATAACTTTTAAAATATAACGTTTTATAAAACGACGAATATGTCAATAGAACGAGCATATTTTTATCTACGTTTTAACCTAAGTTTCATTAAAAACGGAGTAAGGAAAATAAAATAATATATTTTATTATTAATATTAAACGTTCTTATACAACCTTATATATATCTATTTTTAATAGACCTTACTTAGCTTAATTAATCTTGTTAGCTTAATTAATATTGATTAACTGATTAATTAATCATACTAAACTTAATTAGGGTTTCCTTATTGCATAATTATCATACTAAATATTAATTTTTAGTGAGAGTTGTTACATCCTCCCCACCTTAATAAAAATCTCGTCCTCGAGATTTGGACGATGACATTTTCTTGGAATTTTGTTTTTTTAATTAGGAGAAGCAATGTATCGTGGAATGGAGTCAAAAGATATTTTGAGGGGTATGAACATTTTAAAAATAAAAATAATTTATAGAAACAGTTGGATTTAATATTCAAAATGAACTTACTTTAATCAATTGAGGGAGATTCTGATTCGATAAATATCTATTGGTGAATGGGAGTATGGAAAATAATTTGTTAATGATTATCCGAAAATCAGTATTGTTTACTTAAATGGTAATGGACAACAGGATTTAGTGTATTGTAATCTGAGTACATAATTGTACCAAGAATATGACAAATCAAACGAATGACTTATGAATAGGGTTTAACACAGGCTACAGCTCTATTCGGATGCTACAAAGCGTTTGTAGTGATTGAAAGAATTCAATAATGATGACCGAATAAATTCACCGTTTTCGAAATTGTGAGTTTCAAGGAAGCGAATCTAGATATTTCAAAAGATGAAATGTTTAAACGAATGAGATGAAATGGTATAGTTTTTCAAGGTAATTGGGTTTAAGCCAAAAGATATATGATAAATAGATTTTAAAATAAATGTGTAGGATTTTTGGAATTACTAAAATTCCTTATCAAAAGAAATCTTACTTGATTGACAATTGAGAAAGACTGAGAATTGACGGGTTCAAAAATAAGAGCATGAAAAATGATTTTTTTTCAAATAGTAAATTATGATATGAAAAATTCTAGGTGTTGAGATGAGTGAATTGCAAAGATACACCAAAGGACAATAGAGTTAGTGTATTATTATTTAGAGTTCCAAGTTGTTTTAAATTGTGAAATAATGTGATAGTACACTATTAGTGACTATATTTTTCATGCTATGTCCTAGAGATGGAAATACAATAAAAATAAGTTGTTTTGACATGACTAACCATTATATTATATTTTGTAAAGCCAATGTAATATATATTATTTGTTTCGCATTTTTACTATATATAAATGGTTACTACTTTCAAATAATTATTTTATTATTTATTATACTATGTAAAATAACTTATATTTATTATAGATTACAAAATACTGTAGTGAAGTTATTACATTTACAAAATATTTTAGTATTATGATTTTGTAAAAGAATCACTATTATTTATAACTTTTAAATGAAAGTTGTGAAGAAAAGGGGTAAAAGTATTTGTAAAATATTTTATATAACACTGGGTCAGTTCTATGTGATTACTTATTTTTATTTTGAAACCATATGTAGTTACAAATGTTATGGTGACGATTCTTTATGTATTACAATGTTCTTCTAACCCAATATAGTTGCTGACTACTATATTATTCTTATATGGTTATTTTCTTATTAGAGTGTTATGGTACATAGTTATCACAAAATATGTGATACATAATTATTTTGTTTTATTTGCCCCTTTAATTCTGGTATTGTTTTATGAGAAATATGTTTTCTCTTTACAGTACAAAGTAAAATATATAATTAAGATTTACTAAATAAGTATGATGACTTAATTAACTAGTCATTATCATGGCGGATATTGGTTAGTGCTGCCTTGTTTAAGCATAGGTGGCCAGTCCATGCCTAACTAAGGCTAGGTTATCCAATACATGCCCCTGATAATAACTCTAGTATCTAAAAATAATATTAACACTATTATTATTAACATATTGTTGCTAATAATAAAACTAATATTAATTACCAATAATAAATGCATAAACTTAAATGAGAATATACTTTAAACAAAATTTTATACGTAAAAATATAATTTCTTTACCTTAATGATTTTTAAAAAAAAAAAATTTTAATTACAGAAATACTATATTGTAAGTTTCTATATATAATCAATTAAATTTATACAATGTTTTTCGATTAATGAAAGGTAAGAAATATCACGAAAGGCTCGATGGGTTGTAAGGACTACGGAATTTAGGACATGAAATGGTAGATCATTATCTTAGCACATAATTGTGTTAAGATTGCTTTTATAAAATAACCCAATAAAGCGGATTAAATATAAATAAATAATTAAATATTAGATTAGCGCAATCTTCCATTTTGTGAAAATGTCATCACAAAGTGATCGTGATCAAAGAGATGATTTGATGAATTCGAAGATTAAACAAGCATATTATGATTTAAGAGAATTGAAGTGCTTGTTAGGACTATTTTGAATATGATGGTTTCAATCCATCATATGGGACTTTGAATTGGGTACGTATTGCGAGCAAGTTAACTGGGTTTGGAGAAAACGAGTTTTAATAAGAAAGCTCAAACATGATCACAAAGAAACCATGTATCCCTTTCAAAAGAAAATCAAGTTTTTCAATAAATTCATTGATTCGATATTAAAGAGTTATTGCTTTGTAAAAACGCGGTTTACAATGCAAAGATCAAATATAACGGAATGATATTTAAACTTTTGATAAAACAACAAATTGAAATGATGCCTTCCTAGGGTCTTATAACTCAAATGAACCACATGCGCAACAAATAGTGCATGTGTATCGTGTGGATTTACCAAGAAACGAAATGGATCAATATTTGCTATTATGAAAGAATTCTTTATGGTATGATGACCATTAAAAGAACATGAAAGTCAACTTATTATAGGCAGAAGTTAGAATTGTAATGAAAGAAATATAAGAATTTTATCTGAAATCTCGTGTGATAACCGTTGTTACGTGACAGTACCAAGGAATGTCGAAATGAAATGAAATGAAATAGGGAATTTGCAAAACTATATGACTTCTTTTGTAGTGCTAATAATTATGACTCAGGTTAGACTATGCACCGATGTTTGTGAAATATTGTTTCAACGTACCTCAGCGACATTTTGATTGTTTGTAAGATCAAGTGGCAAAGTGCCGATTTTTGATTTAGGAGTTCTTTTACTGATGGAATTAGTGTAGGTATCATCGTGCCTAATTTATATTTTTCAAAGATCTTGCCTTTGGAAGTCGTGTGTGATAAACTTCGACATCTGTGGATGTATAATTTAAGTTTCATGTGTTTTCTTGTGCATTAGCACAACTTTACCAGCTTCTTACTGGCGTTAGTAGTTTATGGTAACGTATTGGAAATTCTTATATTTTTGATGGTGTCCCAACTTAATGGGTTTCCAGTATTATTTTGTTGCACAAGTTACGAGGTAGATGATCAAACGAAAGAATGTTTGACATCAAAATTAAAGATATATGCGAAAGATTCCTGATAAAGAAATCTATATACATATGCTTGTGCTTTATTCTTAATTGACTTTTGGAATACCTTATAGATATACATATCTATATTATATATTTCATATGTTGTAATATACATACCTTTCATAGGGTTAAATGTATATAATAGATTCATGTTCCCAAAAACCAGTTAGATATTTGGTCATGATACTATTTAGGGAAAATCTTGTTACTGGTTTGACATACCATTTATCCCGTCTTATCCGGTTCGCGCCGGAGCGGTAATTTCAGTATATCCGGACAAGCTGGAGAGTCTGCTACTCTATACCCAGTTTTGCCGGAGAAAATTTTCTATTTCCCATAAATAGTATCTTTTCAAGATTTTTAAAAGTACCTTTTTTTTATTAGGACTTTTATCCAGAATCAAAGAAATTTGTATTCCCATAACATATCTTATTCTAGACCAAATAATATCAATAAGCAAGAATAAATAGTAATTAAGTGCTATTGCCTGCTAACCGTCATTCTTATGACATACCAGTATTCATTACATTATACTTATATAAGTAATTTACCTTAAAGTTTATTTTAAGGCAAAATTCTTAAGTTCGAGTCTAAATATCATTCAGGGTGCTATCAGATAATATTAAGTTTCTAATTCTCCGTTTAAACTTAGGTATTATTATAACACCTATTTGTGTAGACTAGTGGCTTAGCTTATACTAAGGCATCTTTTCTTATGTTCAAGTCTAAATACTATCAGATGTGCTACCAGTTAAGTTAACAGCAATCTCCTAACTCTTTTATTTAAGCTTAAGTATTGTTATCACAACACTTATAGGCTTAAAGTAGTGGCTTAGCTCTGATACCACCTTCTGTCACGACCCCCGACCCCATCTAGCCGGAATCGGTGTCGTGAGCAGTCCAGTGGTACCGGTGATTATTTTGAAAACATTGCAGCGGAAATTTCATCAGGACCGTGAGTTAGGAAAAATATCAGAGTTTAGAAACACCGGATTTTATTTAAAAAGATGGAATAAATTCCATGTTTTACGAAGGTAGCTTTTAATAAAAACAATATTTCTTATTTTGAAAATAAGCCACTTCTTGAAGTCCTTTAGTGTCGGATCCAATCCTTGCTCCAATCTATTGTAATTACCTGAAACGCGTTTTAAAAAGATTTTGTCAGCGGGAAATACTGAGTGAATTATTCTAGTTTCTGAAAATGACACATTTATTATAATTCACAGTGATAAGATCTTTTACAATGTATCCTGATATCAACCAACTACCCACAGTACTTTACCACTCGATCCATTGGCCCATACGTCCAATGGTATCTGTGATTATGGTCATATCACCCAATGGCTGCCCCAATGGTGACGATTATCAAGTAATGTATACAATACCCCACATACCGGCTGTAACTTGGTGATTCACATAAACTTAATCACTGTAAGTTATAATTCTGAAAATAATTTGGAGTATTGTAAAACAGTTAACAACTCACAAACTGTGAGAAAAGAATTTATAAAAGAAGAATAACTCACAAATCAACATGCAGGATTTAATTAACAAACTTCCTGATTCTACTTCTTCCGATAATTAGGCATGCACTTTATTATTCCGGATCTTCTGATAATTTTATAGTTTGTTTGATTGTAAGGGAGTATTTTTGGTAGTTTAACAGAATAGAATACGTATTGGTGTAAAAACCCAAATCAAACCTTAACGGTAGTCATGAGATTCGAACCTTAACGAATTTCATAAAAACCGGGTTAATGATCAATACAGCAGTTACGATAATTTCCCGAGATCAATTTCTAATGAATGTCTAAGTGCGATACTTCGGCTCATTTATCAATAATGACAAACGATAAAGTATAATACTTCGGCTCATTATCGAATTATCGACAACGATAAAGTACAATGCTTCGGCTCAGTCATCGGATCACCGACGATAGATAAAGCATAACCCAATGTGGGCGGCACTTAAACATTCTTTGGATATATTGATCGCTTGGAAACTTAATCGTAATAGCGATCGAGTGATTATTGGTTAGAACACCAACGTATAGAGAGAAGAAGAAGAGAATTGAGCAAAGAAAATGAATCCTAAGCTTCCTATTTATAGTAAGCAGGCAGGCAGGCACCTCAACATAATTTCGTCGATGTGGGACTAAGTGACGTGCTTGCTAGCTAGCTTGACGTGCTAGCTAGCTAGCTTAGTTATTTTATTTCAGCTGCTTAACTCGTTTTTCTTGTATAACTTTTAAAATATAACGTTTTATAAAACGACGAATATGTCAATAGAACGAGCATATTTTTATCTACGTTTTAACCTAAGTTTCATTAAAAACGGAGTAAGGAAAATAAAATAATATATTTTATTATTAATATTAAACGTTCTTATACAACCTTATATATATCTATTTTTAATAGACCTTACTTAGCTTAATTAATCTTGTTAGCTTAATTAATATTGATTAACTGATTAATTAATCATACTAAACTTAATTAGGGTTTCCTTATTGCATAATTATCATACTAAATATTAATTTTTAGTGAGAGTTGTTACACTCACCATTGTGAGCCATGTAACAAATTGTCCTTAACAACCCCTGAGTGAACAGGTGCTGAGTCCAAACAAATAGTACTATCGTTGCTAAGGCAGGTAGACAGCATTCCATGTGTAAACATAACAACCAAGCATTCATTAAGTCACGTATAACATGCGGTATTGGTTAGCGATAAAGTATTGCGTAGTGTGTTCGATGTGATTTAGAATAAGTAACGTATGTAACACCCAAAAATGCGTAAAGCAAAAAGGGATCGAGTATACTCACAACGATTGATGGATTGAAGGGAGCGCTATAGAGTAGGTTAGCCTGATCAGAATGATAGTATAAACGATAAGCGACGCGTAAACGATACAAGCGTTAGTGGGTCGGACAGCAATCCGATCGGATGGCAATCCGATCGGGTAGCCGGTCGATCAGGTGACAATCCGCTCGGATGGTCATCCGATCGGGTGACCTTTCGAGTGGATTGTTTCTTCGTTTGGGAGGGATGTGTTTGTGTATGATGGCTTGCCTTTTGAAGTTTTTGTTGTAGCATTTTGAAAACATAGAAGTATCTCTACCTTTCAGGTCGGTCGATCGAACGGCAGTTCGATCGGGCGACAATCCGATTGGTTGGACACTTTAGTGAGAACAAGTTCACAGCAGTTTGTCACTCGATCGGATTGTAGTCAGATCGGGTGGCAATCTGTTTGTATTGAACATTTTGAAAATTGTTTAAGTGCTGAAGTCTAAACGTCACATAGTCAAGCGGTAATCCGATTGGGTGGTAGTCCGATCGGACAGCAACTCGTTCAAGATTCAAACTTCAAATGTTTGAAAAATAATTTAATGGGACCCAAGGTGTAAGCCGATCGGGTGGCAACCCGATCAGGTGACAATCCGATCGGACAACAGTCCAATCGGGCGGCACTCCGTTCTGGTGTCCCGGTCGTCTTCTTCCTTGGTCATTTTGATAGTTTGTCGTTTTATCGAGATGTTTTGATAACGTGTTAAGCAACAGAAACCTCGTCCATACTTGGTAATCCTGATCGGACAGGAATCACCCAAATCCGACCCGTTAACTGTTCGAGGCGGTGTTCCATGTTTAACCCGAAACCGGTAATCTCGTGGTTAGAATCCAGATCTTGAACCAACACAACCACAAGAATGAGTAGAAGGTTAGTACGAGCTCCGATTCTATCGGTCTTGAGTGCAAAAGAGTTGAAAGAACGTTGGAAAACCATCTTTCAATCCTTTTCACCATGAATATGTTTAGATCTATGAAAGATCTTTGTTTATTTGTGTGGAAATCGTTCAGATCTAAGTTGTTCTTGGTGGATTGAAGCCAAAACATGAAGTTCTCAAGAACACCATGATGACATCATCCTAGAACACCTCAAATATAGTGATTTCACGGTTAAAAGTTAAGATTCAAAAGATAGAAAGGTGTAGGAGTACGTGTAGATCAAGAAAGTACAAGATTTAGGTTGAAATCTTACCGGAATCGCGAGAAATCGAAGAAAAGGTAAGGTCGGAGCGCTGGTCGGACAGGAGAGTGCAAAAGTGGTAAGTTGTGATGTTGACAGGGGTATTTATAGGCTTACCATAAGTGGAAAGGGCTGGTCGATCGAGCGGTACCCTGGTCGGGTGACAGCCCGATCGAGTGGCACCTCGATCGGATGGCAGCCCGATCGGGTGGCAGCTCGATCAGCTGGCCACTCGACTAAAGGGCATGGCGCGATGAGTTTTTGCGATTTCGAATTGCGCGACAAGCGTTGCGATGCGATAGAGTTTCCTATTCGAATTACTTTTAATCTCAACTACTATATCAACATACAATCATCCTTAATTGACTTGCGTTTAGCGTTTGCGATTCGACTGCGATTCGAGTTTCGATTGCGTTTCGATTAATCATCACAACATAACATAAATAAACATGCACAAGTAACACATAAGGCACACACACACGTAAAACAGTAACCAAAATGCGTAGTTCGAGTTGCGAGCACGATTGCGATAAGTGATAAAGTGATAGAACATGCGATAAACATCGAATAAGCCTCGATTATTAATAAGATACTCCACATAATACAACTAACGTAACGCATAAAAATAGACTATCTACGAGCCAAAGAAGTCAAATCAGGACTTGCGCAAGGAGTAACAGATCACAATTAGCAATCTTGTCTCCCTTTGACTTCAATCTTGACTTTGACTTTAACTTTCGAAACACAGGGTGTTACAGGAGACAAAGCCGGTGGAGTTTCTACGTATTAGTAATTAGGACCCCTAGTTAATGAGAAAAAAATAAGAATAAAAAAATACACATCAATGTATTACACTAATATTATTCTGAATTCATAATCAAATACTTATAATCAATGTATTACAATAATATTATTCTGGATTCATAATCAAGGTAAAGGATCAAATAAAAATAATATTAACGTACGAAACGTATGCATTGAGAGAAAAAGCAAAAAGTGGCGGTGTCATTTTGGTAATTATCAGCAACTTCTAAATTACTGGGGAAAAAGCAAAAAGTGTCTTGTAGAGTAATTTTGAGCATCTGTAGAGTAATTTTGGGAAATGTAGGGTAATTATCAAATTACTCTAGTAGAGTAATTTTGACTTCTGTAGAGTAATTTTGGAAAATGTCTTGTAGAGTAATTTTGTTAGCATTTAGTTATGGGGTTTAGCTTTATGGTTTAGTTTTTAGCTTTTAGTGGGGGGGGGGGGAGGAGTTTAGGTTTTTTTTTTTTTTTTTTTTTTTGGGGGGGGGGGGGGGTGATTAGTGTAATTTTGAAAATTACCCTACACGACCAAAATTACTCTACATGAACATTTACAATGGTTTAGGTTTTTGGGGGGTGGGGGGGGGGGGTGGATTAGGTTCTTGGGGAGTGGGGGGGTTAGTGTAATTTTGATAATTACCCTACAATTTTGATAATTACCCTACACGACCAAAATTACTCTACATGAAGTTTGGAAATGAATACTTTTGAAAGCTTTTTTCATCATTAATTTTTTCTTTTTGCTTTTCGAGCATAAAAGTTTTTGAATCCATTCTTTCATCAATTTTGTCTGAAACATATGTTCTACTCTAACTGTTAATTTACTTCGAAATATTTATATTAATATCTCCTTAAGCATTTTATAAACAACTGTTTTTACAAACAAACACAAACCAAATCGATTAATCACTATCGAAAACAAATGATTCTTTTAATCAAAAAATTTAGTCAACAAATGACTATAAATACTGAATTTCATAAAATTAAAATTATGAATTCTAGAATAATGAAATTGTTAGTCAAAATGAAAATTCCATTCCTCGACAACTTACTACAAGTTTGTCGTCTATACCTTGGTATGGCATCTTTTGGCAAATACCAAAATTATGAACGACATTGTTTGATTGAACAAACATACTACTACATAAAAGTCAACAAATGAGGACTATGTTAGTAATAAAAAAACTACTACAACTATTTGCTAGTAACCAAAAATTTACTGGGGGGGGGGGGGTGGTTAGTGTAATTTTGATAATTACCCTACACGACCAAAATTACTCTACATGAACATTTACAATGGTTTAGGTTTTTTTAGGTTTTTGGGGGGTGGGGGTGGTTTAGGTTTTTGGGGAGTGGGGGGGGGGTAGTGTAATTTTGATAATTACCTTACAATTTTGATAATTACCCTACACGACCAAAATTACTCTACATGAACTTTTACAAAATTACTCTACAGAAGCTCAAAATTACTCTACTAGAGTAATTTTGAAGTTGCTGATAATTACCAAAATGTCACCGCCACTTTTTTTGACTTTCTTTCAATTCGTACGTTTCATACGTTTATTTTATTTTCACAGAAACTTAACTCTCATAATCAAATACTTATAATCAATGTATTACAATAATAATATTCTCGATTCATAATCAAATACACAACATCTAAAATGGGAGCTAAAGGTAGGGGATAATGCAATAGATAAACCAATTTTTCATGTTAAATATGTATTTTTCCTACAGGCTAGCCCGTTAGCAACAATCAAATAGAGATGTTTTAAAGATCATTAAGCATATCAAACTTTGGTAAGTCTTTTTTCAACCACCAATAAGGTTGTGTGTTAGGCTAAAGGGTGTGGGCGTCTACATAACCCTCCCCTTAGGTCCCGTGATATTTTGGGGAAGACCTGACCATCATCCCGCTTATCCTGCACCTAAAATCCGATCGGTTGTGTTGATGTGGCCGTTGAGAAATTTGTTGTAGTGATACATTTCTATACCTTGTTTACTTATTACATTGACATGTTCTAAGAAATTGAAAAGGATAATCTGTCCATTCATTTCTCTCAATTTTTACACAACTTTTAATAACATAATTTTAAAAATCATATCATCTACAAGTCACTTGTAAGGGCATGTTTGGGTAAGTTTTTTGAAACAACTTATTAACTTATTGGCTTTTTGAAAAGTCATAAGCTCTAAAATGATGTTTGGCAAAGAGGGTGTATGTGAGGGGGAAAAGCCAATAAGTCAATAAGTCACAAAATCCTGACTTTTCCAAGAAGCCAATAAGTTGTTTCAATAAGCTTACCCAAACATGCCCTAAATTTATTTGGAAGGACGAGATATTTCATAAGATAAATCCCGGCGGCAAGAAGAGGCTAGGAAAAGAGATATAAATACATAGATGCTATTTAGGCATTATGAAAGTACAACACACTCATACCCCAATCTAAATAGAGCTAAGCAAGCACCAGTCAGCTAAGAAAGCAAATCCATAGTTTACATCCCGGTCCATTGGCTACTAGTAACCCAACGGTCCAAACAGAAATGGTAAATTTATGCAAGTCAAAGTAAAGCAGCACACTTTTTAGGTAAACATAACACAACAGAAATGGTAAAGTTAAGCTCGACCAACGTCGAAACTTAATCAGTAACAAAGCCAAGGATGAGTTGCCTGCCGATGAAGAAGTGTTTCTCACCGGCCACGATTAGGATCTCCAAACCCCTCGTTTCCTCTTATCCCCCACGAGAACCCATGCTTCATCATCATATGCTCACTTCCAGATGAATGGGAGTCTGAGCAATTCAAGAAGCAATGATGATTCGCTTTTGATTGCTGTGTTTTTTTAGTTGGAAGAAATCGCCCACCAGACCCTCTAACCCTGTTCAAAGCATGCTTATGTCGAGATTCATGAAGGTAAGGCTGCACACACACACACACATATACAAACATCACTACCACATTTCATTTATCAAAAGCAGATTGCAGTTGGTAGTAGTACCTTTCGGTTTTTCACCAGTTTGTTTTGAGCTTCAAGCTTAGCACGGATTTGTCTTCTTCTGAGAATACCATGATACTGTTTAGCATTCACGTAAATAGGACCATCTTCTGATAGGTCTAGGGGCAGGGGAACTCGTGCAGGAGCAATTTGAGGTGGAATCTGATCAATAACAACTTCATCATATCAAGTGCATTTCAAACCTTCTTTCAATTACATCGAAATCATTACAAAAAAAAAAAAATCTCAACTTATATACAGATACAATCAAGGGCTGCAAACGAACCAAACGTTCAATGAACAGTTCATCAACCATTCGGCAAGAAGGTTGTTTGTGTTCGTTCGTTTATTAAACAAACGGATACGAACAAGAAATTTCATTCGTTTAGTTAAATGAACGAACATGGACAGATGGCACTTTCATTCATTTATGTTCGTGAACGTTCGGTAACGTGTTCGATAGTTCACGCCGGGGGTCTCATCGGAAGAAGCCTCTCTATCCCTACGGGGTAGAGGTAAGGCTGTCTACATCTACCCTCCTCAGACCTTAGCTTTGCTATTGATGGGATTTACCGAGTATGATGATGATGATGATTTAAATACTTCAAAATTCCGACGAATAAAATACTTAATAAGTGCCAGTGTATTACATATTTTGTTCATGAACGCTTGTTTGTGTTCATTTGTTTCCATTTGTGTTCATAAACATAAGTTTATGCTCATTTGTGTTCATCAACATTCGTTTTCATTCGTTGCCTAAATTATCAAACAAACACAATCAAACAAGTTCATTTCCTTAACAAACGAACACGAACATAAGATCTCGTTTGGTAAGTGTTAATGAAAAGTTCATGAACACATATATTTCTTAACAAACGAACACGAAAAAAGGTCCCACATGAACAGTTCGTGAACACATATATCTCTTTGTCCTACATGACAGGAGCAAACATGGACAGGAGTAATGTTAGTTGACACATGGCCTTATCTGATTGTGTGTTGGGGAACCGGATTATTTGCAGCGGAAGGTTTGTATAGATTCGAGTTCATAGACATAATTTCTGATGTGGGAATGTGCAGAAAATATCGAAAGAAACAAAGTGTGCAGAATGTGAACGGTTGAGTGGACAATTTCGGTTGAAAGAAACTGTCTTGATACCGGATCATGTTGCCGGCAATCTAATATATATACATTAGTTTTTTGGCGGTTGATATGGCGGGAAAACTGCTCCGGCAGTTGTTTAAAAGTTCACCCGCTTATCAACTAAATTTGCATAAGATATCTACCTAATCCGAGTGCATATTACATAAATAATACATAAACACAATTAAGTTTAACTTTATTCTAACATTGTGATCGCTTTGTATCAGACTGGGTGAGAGGAACTTACCATAGGGTGTGATCCATAGGCAGCGTAAAGACCATTCAAGTAATGATCAGCATAAGCATGTTGAACCTGATTATCAATGCAGAAAGTTGGTAGATTATGTGAAAAATGAATTAATAAGTGAGTGAAACATACCATCGGGGTGACTTGATGATTAGTGAGGCCAAAAGTTGGATTTCCCATGAATAAGAGTGGCTTCTTCGTCTGAGCTTTTTCAAGCTTGTAGCTTTCATCTTCAAGATATCATCAAGTAATGAATACATTATTCAGGTAAGATGTCAAGTGCCCAGTTAGTAGTTGGGTGGCATGTTCTTTCATCTATAAGCAAAAGTCTTCTTTTTAACTAATTGATTAATTTTGACTTTAATAAATTACACAAACCTTTCTACACATTACAAGACTAAGGGGCTGTTTGTTTACCTCTTAATGAGACTCTTAATGGTTCAGACCTCTTACTGGTTCAACACTTAATGGTTCAGACTGTTTGTTTTACGAGCAGATGTCTAAATGGTTCAGACATTTGCCTCTGAATGATTAAGATTTATACAGAGTCTGAATGGTTAAGACCTCTAATCTGAATTGGTCAGACATTTGCCTCTAAACGGTTAGCATTATATAGGCTCTTAATGGTTCAGACCTCTTACTGGTTCAACACTTAGTGGTTCAGACATCTTACTAGTTCAGCACTTAACCATTCAGATGTTGCCAAACGGCCCCTAAACCATAAAGCTAAAACAAGCAACAAATTCACCCAAAAAAATTTATGTCATTGACTTTTCAAGCCATCACATGGGTCTTCTGTTGCGAACAGATTGTCGTTTTTATGGAAATATTCATAAAGACCACATTAAGATTATCAAATCTGGGCAAATTCGCCATACGAAAATAGTTCCTTCTTTTGTATTTGCAGTTCAAAAGTTGTCTAATATCACTATTTCTTGTAAACTGCAATGCTAATAATAATGGTTAGTTCAGTAAAGAAAGCCAAATATGATTGGTTCAGAAAGTCAAGTAAGTACCTGAGACTGATGAGATGCACTGATTTTGGGAGTGAACTGCTTGTGGAGAAATATCACCATCATCTTGATAGTGCGAATGGCAGGTAGGTGAATCTTGATGGTGAATTTGTTGAGTCAACTCATTAGCATCCTCAGAGACATAAGGCATAAAAACCATCTTTAAGCTAAAATTTTGGGAAAGATATCTTTGTTTACTCCTTCCTATATGCCATAGAAATCGCTCGAGGGTTTGATCTAGTGTGCAAATTGGCTGCTTAAACATGGGAAAGTCGGACAAAAGAACGGGTTGAATCATTTGAAAATTAACTCTATGAAAGCAAGTCAAGAAGTAGTTAGATGATGATATAAATTGGATCAATAAAAATATATAATAACCTCCTGTTCCTTGATCCAATATCTTTGTATTTAGGAATTTTCCATGATGATTAAAACCATTAAAGAAGATTTCACCATAAAACCCTAACATAGATTATAAAGCAGATGGTGATTATCTATCTATCTATCTACACAAGATTAAGATGGGTTGAAAAAGCATAAACATTTATGAAAACCTAAGAAAGATTCAATCAAGAAGAATGTGCAGCAGCTTATAAGTTAAACATATTTCTGTAGAAACCAAGAACATGTCCCCAATACTTACAATCAAGATTCAGTCAGATACAGATCAAGATAAAAAAATCAAACCCCCATGAAGTATTGTTAAAGAATCCCAAGTTAAAAATATATAATACATGCATCAAGATTGAAGGAAGGAAGACAGAGAAAATAAAAAGAAAAAAATGAAACCTTTGGAAGAGAGAGAAGAAGAGAGGTGTTGGGTGAAATTGGGTATGTCTCCTCCCCTGAAACCCTCAAATCATCTGCTGCTGGCTGCCTTCTTCTGCTTACAAAAGACTTTTATCTTTTAATAAAGACACTCACTCACCCTGCTCCTCATTTGGTATTTTTCTTTCTTTTTTGCTTTATTCTTATTTTTTGTGGTTGGTCCCACCATGACTTACCCACAATATCCTAATTAATTGTATTGTATTTTAACTCAAACACCAATAGGTAGGGTTGTCCAAACTGCTCGACGATCGCTCGAAAAATGCTCAAAAAATGCTCGTTCGATTCCTGCTCAGTTTGTAAATGAGCCGATCAGATCGGTTCGATTCAAATTCAATCCGAGCATGAGCATAGCTCCGCTCGCTCGGTCTCGCTCGAATTATTTTTATTAATAATTAATATATATATATATATAGGGTAAGGATAGTGTAAAAAGGGCCTAAAGTGTGAGAAGTGTATTATAACACTATATATAATACTATATAACACCATATAGACACCGTATAACAATATGTAACACCATATAATACCATATAACACTATGTAACACTATATATCATTATATAACAAATATAACACTATACATCTATCATAGACATGCTATCAGACAACCTATAGTGTTATATTTGTTATATAATGATATATAGTGTTACAAAGTGTTATATGGTATTACATTGTGTTACATATTGTTATACGGTGTTTATATGGTGTTATATAGTATTATATATAGTGTTATAATACACTTCTCACACTTCTCACACTTTGAGCACTTTTTACAGGATCCTCTACCTATATATATATATTTATATTATAGATTAAAAACCTAAAAAAATATAGTAGCCCAAAAAAAACTAAAAGCCCAAATAACATTCATCCCAACTTAATATTTAATATATAAATCTAAGTATAATCTAACCCTAAGTCTATTCTTCCCTAATCAGTCGTATTCAAATCGCCGCTCTAATCTCAGTCTCACTCTCCGGTCTCCACAGTCACAGACTCACAGTCTCCGTCTCCGATAGTTGGCAAAATTTTGATGTAAACATGGTTGGTGATTAGCTGTTGTTTGTCCCAGGTCCTTTCTAGCTACTTGCTAGTTGGGCCTGGTTGGTTGTTGGTTATTAATAAAAATTGCTCCTTTGTTTGTTCAAAAAAAAATGTTATGTTTCTCTTTGTTTCTGTTAACCAGATTGATTTTGTTATGTTTCTGTTTGTTTATGTTAACCAGATTGTTTCTGTTTGTTTCTGTTAACCAGATTGATTTATAATCTACTTGTACTTTTGTAGTTTATGTATTAACATTTGTATTTTATTTTTTTTAATGTGTAGCAAGCTGCAAGAGATGAAGAAAAATTGGAAATTGATGTTGACTCCAGATGGGTCTGATAATAAATGAAAGGTATTTTTATAATTGACAAAACCTAAAAGTTGTTTTGTAATGTGTAGAACTTAATGGTTTTGTTTAATGCTTGTGTTTATAGGTTATATGTTGAATTGAAGTTGAATTTTGTGGATGAAGATGAACAAGTTTAAAGAAGAAGTTTATGGCTTTTGAACTAAATGACAATTTGTATTCGCACTTTATTTTGTGTTGCTTTTGTATTCGCACTTTATTTTGTGTTTCTTATGTATTCGCACTTTATTTTGTGTTGCTTTTGTAATCGTACTTTAAGTTAGAATTTGTTTTTGTTGAACGAAGCCTTATTATTCAATCGAGCGAAAACGATCCGCTCGCTTTTTTTTAGGATTTGATAAAAACCGAGCGAAACCGAGCCGATCGATTCAAATTCAATCCGAGCATGAGCATCACTTTTGCGATCGGTTTTACAAATTTGATCCGCTCGGATCGGATCGGTTGTAATTCAATCCGAGCATGAGCAGACCCTCGATCGGATCGGATCGGATCGTGAACACCCCTACCAATATGTCTATGTTGCCAACATAAATAGCAAAACATAACAAGTTTACAGTTTAATTATATACCCTTTTAGGGTATTGAAATGAAATATTGTTTCTGTCAAAAGGAATTATAATTGTAAAAGAAAAATTGAAGGAACTTGTTTAGAGTTCAGTATTAAAGGTGGGTGAAGTTTCAACTTCATCCTCAAAAGTTATTTTCACTGTTTAAAAAAATGCACATGTCATTAGACAACACAAACACAGTCCACCAAGCCAATGTGCATCTACTGTTGGGATCATTGTAATAAATATTTGAAATTGGGTTTTCTTCAAAGGGGTTGGGTTGGGAATTGAATTCTAATTTGCATCTACTGTTGGTATGCGGGAAGGGATAGGAGGTTTACGTGAGTGGTGGTTTGTTTTACGAAACTTGATTGATATCTTATTGCTTTTCGGTTTTTGAGGGAGACAATACCAATCAACTTTCTAAAATTATGTTATTGCCAACAATACATAAAGGATACATGTAATGGAATTACTTTTTCTCATCTTTTATCATTTTACTTTTGTGGATCAAGTAACGCTAGGTTAGAGTTTTGATTCCACAAATCGTGTTCATCTATCCAAGTTTTTTTTTAACGGTCAACAAATCAATCCCGAGCACTCTCGGGCACTCACTGGACAAACGGAATACTCCAAGAGTAACCTGAGTCGTCACAATCAATTCCGAGGAAAACCCTGTAACCCACCCGCCCGTAGGCACGACGGTAAATTACCAGTAAAACCAGTTTGTCTCAAGGATCGAACCCAAGTTTCCTTGGGTCTCCTATCACTGCTAGGGCTGGCAAATCGTGTCTTATCGAGTTTAACAGGTCTCTGACAACGCGAATAACATAAGTATTAAACATGAATACAACTTGTTTAACTACTTTATTTCTAAGGTTAATAACACAGTTATATGTTTTATGTACCAAGGAGAAGAAATGATAGATCGTAGTCTCCTAATTCTATTTATTTAAAAAAAAAGTAAAAACCAAATAGTATACTTTTTCAAGAAACAGGTTTAATCGTGGGGTAAATAAGAATTGTCTATGATTCATTTAAATCTACTCAAATAGTCAAATTGTACAACAAGTTAATTCATGTCACGATTAGAAAACTAGTTAACTTAAAACATATCAGTATAGATTCGGTTTTGACATCTATTCTATCCTCTTGCGTATCCATTATCACGTTCTTGTGTTTGTTGGTCCTGAAAAATATAAAAAGAAATAAAATTGTAGAATTAAAGCATTAATTTTGAAGGATGGTTCATTTAAAATTGATTGTGTATGCTTTTTGTTTCTTTTCTAAGAAAAGAAAGGTGGAGTTGCGTGAGTTTTGGGAAATGTCTTTCCTACTCATATTCGATCCTCTCAAATCATTACCGATATATTGATATTTTGCTTATGTTATATAAAAAAGTGTCCATATAACATATTAAAGTCAGCCTATTCTAGTAATCATGGTTAAGAAAAAGTCATAAATCAAAATGATGATAATACATAACTTTGTTGCTTTTTTTTATGTTAAATTTAAATATTGGATAATTAGTTAACTTTCTTATTATGTTTCACATCAACTTGAATTTTGCAGCACTCATATTTGATAACTTTGCTCCTAATTTATTTTTATTTTTTTTATATTAAGAAAAATGAAAGAAAGCATAGGGAAAGCCGCAACAAGAAACAATGAGAGAGCGACGGAGAATTGACCTCTTCAATATTGGGCTTATCCTTTGCCCTTTTTTTGTCCCAACTTTTAACTTTTTTTAAGAACACAAAACCTATTTTTAGTATCCACTATTGAATCTTTATACTAAACTCTCTAATACCACGTTATACATCAGCAGCCAAGCTTGAGATTTCCGACAGGGTCGAAAACGTATATATCAAAAAATTTCTATAGAACCGGGGGTCGAAAATGTATTTACCCAAAAATTTCTATACAAAAACTATATACTCTCCACTACTGAGCGAAAAGTTCGGGGGTCGGCCGCCCCCTCCCGCCCTACTTAAGCTGCGCCCCTGTTATGCACTATGATCTCATCATCATACTCAGTATATCCCACCAATAGCAAAGCTAAGGTAGGGTCTGACGAGGGTAAGATGTAGACAGCCTTACCTCTACCCCGTAGGAATAGAGAGACTGCTTCCAGTGAGACCCCCGGCTCGTTATGCACTATGGTCTATGGGACTTAAATCGTTATATTAAAGTCTCTAATACCACTAAGCTAGAAGCTCTTCTTTAGCGCACCTTTACTACACACCAAGACCCTATATAGACGAGACATTACTAGGTACGTTTGTTTGGTTGGTTGTTTATGTGCGTGCTTTAGATAATCTTTCTGATCTTTTTCTCATCGGAATTTTTTTTTTTTGGAAAGAAACATGCAAATATAAGTGGTGTGACATTGTATGCACACCGGGAGCAGTACATGCAAGTCGAACCCAACACCTATAAACTGAAACACAGCCACCTCAGCTATTAACTGAAACCGCATCTCTCTTTTATCGTTGTTTGTAAAGCACTACAACCAAATCACAAGGTTTTTAGATATGTAAAGGGTTGATTAGTTTTATATTTAAACCAACACAAGTGTAAATAGTATACATATAAAATTAACTGCAACGGCATGTTAACATTCATTTTGTCGTATATACGACTACAGTTACGGTAGATAATAAGTTTAGGGTCAGTTTTTGTAATTATTGTATGTAATTAGCTGGTTCATTGTTTGTTAGTTACTGGATTAGTTGTAACAGTCTATATTAGTAGTTGTTAATGAGAAGCGGGAAACCATGTTTGAGCTGTATAATAATAATAATAATAATAATAATCTTATTATCTGATTTCTCTCTTAACACAGAGGCAAATACTGAGTAATGTGATGCATCTCTTTTGTACATGGACTTGGGAAAATTAAGTACGATGAGGTTTTCTGTAAAGTATGCAAAATTTTGTTTAGGAGTAGGAGTGGCGATCATCAGTCATGACTCGTTCGTTATTCAAGGAATGAGTTGAGTTGGGCAAAAAAAATACATATGGGTTTATTTGTGTCAACCAAAATTACAATGGGTCAATTTGGGTCTACGCAACGGGTCAAAATATGCCACTTTTTTAAAGTTGCTAACTTAAAACGGGTGCAAATGCTTCAACACAACCCAACCCAACCCACCCCACCCCGCCCGTTTGGCCAGCCTTATTCAGGACATGACAAAATACATATAGAACATAATCATGCAACTTTGGTTTAGGGACTTGTGTTTGCTAACTTGGCACCTAAAAGTGAAAAGCTATTTAGCCAATTTCTGGTTAATACTTTTAGTTATCATTTAATCGCTTAGAGCACCCACAATAGTTGGTCTCTAAAACGTAAGCAGCCTTTCACAACCAGCCAAAAACGCCCTCCCCTCCCTCACTGACAAAACTCGTTTGAACCCATCCTTGTACACGGATGGGACTCCCATAATCACCCTCATCCATAACCAGACTTTTAGAATATCACACTAAAATTTGTTCCTCATTTATTTTGTTTTATTCTATTAATAATTTACTGAAATATCTCTAGAGTTAAACATCATCGACCCAAAAAAAAAAAAAAAAAAAAAAAAATCTCCTGTATTATACCCTCTCAGAACTTAGAATATTAAAAGGATTCTAACCATGATATGGAAGGAGTAGATGCAGAGAGCAACAAAACTGTCCATTCAAAATCATGCACACAAAAACTCTGCCAATAAAGCAACCTCATTACTTGGGCTTCACTCTTTTCCTTAATGAAGGCGATTTGATTTTCATTACAATAAGATTTCCATTCGTCGTCACGAATTCTTCTGATTGTAGGCTACAGTTGTAGGTTGATCCTTTCAGACCACTTAAAAATATCAGAATAAACCCGATCACCTCCAAGCTCTTTTCCATTTGAGCCAGCTGCTACGCGTATAATATCTTCTATTAAAGCAAAATTTCCCATTATATCCACATGGGCCCCACTTTGGGTACCTCGTCCTTCCAGTAGAGTTGCTGGTGGTGCATGATTGTACTCTCGTATATACGTTTGAATGCCCCATGGATTGAATCGGGTTTTCCCCCGCCAACCTTTTGCACACATGAAACCCGCACTCAAGGTGGGGACCGTTTCATCCCCGTCAACGGAGTATACGCCACTTCTTAAACAGCTCTGCTCATTTCCACCGTCCGCTGATGTATCAATCTGGAATGGAATATGACACTCGCCAGCTGGACTACTTTTGTAAATATACGCTCTTTCCGTGTCTAATCCAACTCCATACATTGCAAACATCTCCATTTCAGGGGCCTTGGGTAACCTGGTTTCCAAGGGATTTGACCAATATCGATAATGTTGGTATTTTTTATCATCCAAATTGTCAGCGATTCCATAAGAATAATGAGCACCACCACGTTTCATCATTCTTGGAGCTACAAATTCCAAAAGGTCCAAAACCGAATCAGCTGAAAAAACTTTGTAATCTTCAACAGCCTTCACACCCTCAATTCCCATATCGTGGTATTCATTCCACACATCCCGGCACGATGAGTTTGCGCAGTTATAACCTTTAACAGAACCCTGCATTTTATTTTAATAATAAATGATCATCAGCTGACATAGATAAACATTTACATTGCTATGATCTGATAGATTACCCTAAAGTCCACACTGTTGATCTTTGATGAAGGTAGTGAGGCAACATCCTTCCCAAAAGATATTATTCTCCCGTAATTAATTGAGTTTGAACTCTGCTTCATGTTTTGACCTGATGTTTGACTTTCGTTATTGTTGACTTTCGACGCAACGCAGTCATGGCCAGCTTCGGGAGCCCAATCAAGTGTACCCCATATAGTGTCCCCGCCTTTTGGTATCAATGACATCGTTGAATCCCATGTACGGGTCATCTTCATTGCATGTTGCAATGTTTGGAAACCGAATATATCCTTATCCAAAACACCGGGTGCAGCCGCCCTACATCAAAAACATAAGTTGGACATGCAGATAAGTTGCATATCTTAAAAAAAAAAAAACTAAGATTAATTTACCTGGCGACAGCGATATCCTTGGCTTCCGCGGAAAAAAGGCCTGCGACTATTTTCGGGAGGCCCAATAATGGGCCACCTATATTCATCACCGCCTTTATGTGCTTAGCACACCAATTTGGGCCACCACCGCCACCTAGTGGTTGTGGTGCTTCAGCCCATTTCATAAAATGCATAAAATAAAGAGTGCCCATAGAATGTGGAATCACAACCACCTTCTCACCACTTGTGGCTACCATGAGTTCTATATTGCTTTTCATCCGGCTTAGAGTTTGATCTCGTATCTAATTCAAAATTTGGTTAATTCGACATGGGCAATTGGTTAATGACTTCATATGCATCTAACTATAAGGGTACCTCAGTATTTTGAAAGGAAAGCCTCCAATCATAAGCTGCCATATACATGTTTTTTTCCTCATATCCAATGCTAGCCAAATTCGCTATTAAAACTGCCCATACAAAATAGCCTGCAGCAAAGTAATCAGCTGCCACTAGTCCAGAAACGGGTCTGATTCGTATACCAGGTGGGTCAAGCCCGGTTTCGTTATCCAGTGACATGTGCTCCACCCAACACAATGGCCTGCAAAAAACAAAAATACATCATCGTCATCATCCATGGGTCGATCCAAAAGCAAGCTTCAGTTGGCCACAATTGATTTGCGAATAATCCCGTTTTTTTTTCTTTTTTACTAGCTTTTATAGGTTTTAGGTTATATTAGCTACAAGAAAATAAGAAATAGGACATCAGCATTTAAATTCCATCAAAGAATCCATTCCATTATGTGAAACGAACGCTACCTTAGTTCACAATAGACGTTAATGTTGGGTATCAAAGAACGGAATACGCACACATTTGGCAGCAAACGATAATAATACAGAAAAATTGGTTTAAACAAATTAGTGAAAATCGATTACTTGGTGATTATTACCTTATTGATAGAGTTATAAATACACGATCATAGGACGGTTAACCAACAACTGTGGCTATTTGATGATCAACTGTCATTAACTGTTAAACAATCACATACCTATTCTAATAAAACATTATTGCATAGCATACTGTTCGGGTAATAGTAACATAAATATATAATAAGTCTTGATTCAACAGTTAAACTAACAATTTGGAAAGCTAAATATTGTAATCTCTCATTCATCATGAATGGTTTTGATAGTAATGAGTCAGTCACCACTAGACAGGCATGCATGTTCAAATGTTGAAGGCTGATATATATATAATAATAATTAGGTAGTACAGTACCTTTTATAGAGGTCACCAAAGGTGCCACCCCAAAGCTTCTTCCTGAACAAGCCATCCATGCAGGGGTGGCCTTCCCAGAGCTCAAGGCCACCGGTGACAATGCCGGGTACGAAAACGACGGGATGTTTGGCCTTTAATCCTTGTTTCTGCAGTTTGACACCGGGTGGGTCGGGTATTTTACCGGTTATGGCAGTGGTGACGTACTCCGGGAAGGAGGGGGGCATGGCATTGTAAAGAAACAATAAAAACCACCAAATGGAACATATGGATCCGATCAACCAACAGCAGCTGTCTATACACGACCATTTCTTCTTCTTCTTCTTTTTCAATTTCGTAGTAACCGCCTCCTGATGATCAGTGTTTTCTGTTTTGTGTTTGGCGGTTTGAGGTTGATCCGAGGAGTTTGTAGGTTTCTTGGCGTCTCCTCCTCCTCCTCCTCCACCACCTCCACCTCCACCTCTACCTCCACCTCCTCCGCGGCCTCTTCTCCTCCGTGCCATATGAGAGAGATCACTTCATTTATAGGTTTTGGCTGCCTAATCTTATGTTTACAGATCTCACCTCTATATATTAAACCTCTTTTACTAATCTATACTATATGCATAAAGGAGGCTAAGATACCAAAAAAATAAATAAATAAATAATTAATGAATTAATAAATAAAATATTTTTCCTTCTTATTATAAATACACCATTAAAATAAAGGTAATTACAATTCTTTTAAACGATAATTATATTTTAGTTTCACATCTTATTACACTTAAATTCCTGGGTTTTAACATCACTATAGGTAATTAATTACATTTTTCCCCTTCACAACAAACTTCTAATTCTTTTACGTATTATTTTCATTTCTTATAAACTATAATGTTTAAAAAAATTCCAAAAGTACCATGATGACCTAATTAATTCTGTCGACGTTTCGATAGTTGTGTTGGTCAGTATTGACGTGTATATTAAAAGGTACAAGTAGCTGATGCATTAGTGTACAAATGATTAAAGCCCAACGTACTTCGTCATTATCCCATAATGTTTAATAGCTACAGAATGTCAAGTGATTAAATACCGTCAATTTAATCATCTCATCTATATTACATTTTAGTCCCTCATCTTTAACAAAATTATCGACAATTAGTTATTAGTTACACTTTATCCCCTTATAAAGAGTAAATTACAAGTTTTGTCCTTTATGTTTGTCCCAAATTTCAGGCATTGTCCTTTACCTTTAAAATTGATGACTTTTGTACTTAATGTTTGAAAATGTTGCACGTTATGTCATTTAGGGCAAACTCAGTTATAATTTTCAGTTATGTTATGTCATGTGCGCTACACATGAGGGTAGAACGGTCATTTCACCTCCCCACTTGTCTTTCCCCCCTTTTAATACCCTAATTTACTTCATCTTCAACCTTCATACTTATCTGAACAATCATCCCTAATCCTTACTTCTGATCTTCGTTTGATGAAAAGCATCAAAAAGACTAAAAAATCGACATCTTATTATTCTTCCGAGCATTATGAATCAAGATACAGAAAACTAACATCACTCGTCCTTTATGTAAGTTCCCGAAGCCCATAACTTGATGTCGGTTTCAAACTAACCTAACAAACTTCTTTAGCCACAGCAACCACAGCTTCAAAAAGTTCCCACAACTTCAAAAAGTTCATCAGCAGCTTTAGCCGCAATTTCTAGCTCAGAACTAGTACCCATCAAGATAACATCAGGTTTGTTCCCTTCCAAAGAAGCACCATGTGAAGCAAGAGGCACAGAAACACCATGTAAATTGGAGGGATTTTGATGATTAGTACCTGGATTAATGGCCGAATCGGTTGCAATCGAGACCCCAGTCCCAACTGACGTGACAAACAGACTAGATTGGGGACTAGATTAATTTGAGACTTCGACTGCAGTTGAAACTCTAAGAATTGGGGCAAATGATGGTTGTTAATGGTGAGGAAGATGGTGGTGTTGTTGGGAGACGGTGGTTGTGAAGAGGATTGTTGTTAATGGTGAGGAAGATGACGGAAATTTGGAGAAAAGGAAAAGTGTATTGTTCAATGAAATCAAGATCTGAAGGTTATTATGTGTATGATTGGTATTGAAGACAAGTGGGCAGGTGAAATGACCATTCTACCCTCATGTGCAGTGTACATGACATAACTTACTTGAAAATTATAACTCGGTTTGCCCTAAAGAACATAACGTGCAACATTTTTAAACATTAAGTACAAAAGTAATCAATTTTAGAGGTAAAGGACAACGACTGAAATTTGGGACAAACATAAAGGACAAAACTTGTAATTTACTCCCTTATAAAAAACTAACTTTCTCACGATTTTTAAACGACCATTACTTTTGGTATGTTAATATATTTTTTTTTAAATTACACCATATAAACGAGTATTTTATTCTATTAATTTGAGTATAGTATTACTATAGTTTTTTCAATTAAAAAGTTGATATATTACGTGATTAACAGTGTTTAAAGGTGAGTAATAACTGAATCGTTAACCGAAATCGACCCAAAATCAACAAAAAACTAATTTACCGAAACCCAAATTAACCAAAAACGGTTATCAATTTTTTTGTACCCTCATTTAACCAAAATTAACCGAATGGAACCATTCATATTTTCATATATTTCTATCTTTTATACATTCAGTTCATGTATTTCATACTTATACCCTCATTTTATGTATTTGTACCTCCGTTACATGTACATATACATTCATTTCATGTATTTATACCTAAATTTCATGTATTTTCTTATCAAAATTTTTAGCCCAAGTTTGGTCTTGGCTATTAACTGAAATGAAATGAGTTAAACCAAAAACTATCAATCTAAGTGAATAAACTAAACTGCTTAATTGAAAACGGATTGATTAATGAAATAGATTAATTTATGACCTCGATTTCGGTTGACGATAATAATCTAACCAACCGAACAATGCACACCGTGGCAATGTCTGTGTTTCTCACCACATCACGCGCTATTATTTATCATCAGAAACCGGGCATGTACCAACCAAACAACAACGGTATTCAAACGAGTCATATATGGTTGATTTTTTATCATCACAAACTGAACATATACCAATCAAACAACATCAGTAGAGATATCGTATTCCTTTTTATAGAATTCTCGACGTGGCGGTATAAAATTCATTGAACACAAAGTAATATTCGCAATAAAGTAGTTTTTGGTATCGTAAGATATATCGAGTGTCTGTACGATACTGGTATCGTAATGGACTGATACCGACCAAACAACAACGATACCGGGATGGGTATTCGTTTTGTTGGGTTTTCAATAATTTAAAAAATGTGTCAATTGACAACGATTGCTATGCTGAGTGTTGGTATAGTACTGGTATTGTAATGAAACAGACCGATAATGATCAAAAACCCGCAGCGAAGCGCGCGGGAATCCATCTAGTATATATTATTGGAAAGTGGCTGGGAATAGTGATTTTATTTTTATAATGATATATAGCTTTTTAATCTTTTAATATTTAATATTATAATAGTTTGTTATTCTATTTCTTTTAACATATTTTTTTTCCTTTTTTATAACCATATTTTCTTTATCATTTGTTTTTTGTTTTTAATAGTTTTTTTAAATTATTTCCTTTATCAATTAATTTGATATCCGTTTAATAACTTTTTCTTGTTAATTTTTTCCCTCAACATTATGGTATAAGTTTTATTAAAAAAAGAAGTTGTATTAAAAAATGAGTACTTGTTTGGTATCGTAAAATGGTATGATGATAAACTGGGCCGATTCTAATAGTTTGACTTTCTAAACAACATGATTCATTTTCAAATAACGTTTGTTTTACATTATCATTTGTTTCGTTTCGCCGCAACGTGTGACATCAACAAGTATAATTGGAAAGTGATTGTGAATAGAAATTTGATTTTTATAATAATATATATAGTTTTTATCCATACTTTTATTATTTCAATATTAAAATAAATTACTATTATATTTACTTTAACCTTAAACATATGTCTTTAATTTTAACTTTTAATAATTTTCTTTTTTTAATATTACTAATATTATCTGAACGACATTAGTACCGCACCGTATAGCATCGGTATAGTTTTTTTATTAGCCTCATCATGTGCTTATTATTAGGTATAATTCGATAAAAGTTCCATTCGAACGAGCCATATATAGTTGATTTTTTTTATCATCACAAAACAAACATACACCGACCAAACAACAATAGTAACAGTACCAAATCCGTTTTTATAGTTTTCTCGACGCGGTGGTATAAAATTCATTGAACACAAAGTTATATTCGCAATAAAGTATTTTTTGGTATCGTAAGCAATATCGAGTGTCTGTATGATACCGGTATCGTAACGGACTGATACCTACCGAAGAACACCAGTACCAATATAGGTATTCGCTTTTATTTTCAATCTATATAAAACATGTGGTGAATGGACACGATTGTTATGTCGAGTGCCAGTACGAGTATTGTAATGAACCAGACCAATAATGACCAAAGGCCCGCAACTAAGCGCGCGATAATCACGCTAGTATATACGATTTGTGTAGGTCTTACGAACAATGTCTTTTTGGTCGTTTAGTGCTTTTTTAAGGTGATTTACATTTTCAGTCCCTCAAGTTTGTTTGGTTCACTTTTGGCCCTTGAAGTTTTGCATTTTTTGTCTTTAAGTTAAAGCTTTCTGAGTATTAATTCGAGTTTGTCTGTGTTTTACGCCAGCTTGCGGTATAGCTTCATGTTTGTCTTTGCCTACATTTGGTGGTATAAATTTGTGTTCTTTTTACGATTTTCTAGTTTTGGTCATTGTTTGCTTACTGCTTAGCACGATTTTTCGAACCCCGCGCTCGTGACGCAGGGGTTAATCTCTAGTTTTTTTATAACACGAAAATAGAAAATGGATTATTAATAAATATAGTTTGAGTAATAAAAAGAAAATGTAGAAAATGGTGATCATGTGAAAATGTAAGTATTGATAAAAATGTTCGTAGAGTTGGAAATAAAAAGAATGTTTTTATGATTTGTAGAACGTGTTTGCGAGTGCATTTAGCCTTTACGCACCAGGAAGTATCATTTTATTTTTGTGAGATTGAAGTTGTTGATATGAAAATACATTATCTGTTTTGATGTGAGATTAATTGAAGGTAAAATGCTTGGTTGTATGGGTTTGGTCATGACCCTTCTTGAGCCTCAATATCAATGTGTTATGTCACTCATCTTTAATCTACCATCTAAAACCACTACCCTAAGGGTATGGTCATGACTTAAACCACTAGTCTCTTATTGATTTTAATTTATCTTTATCTAAAGAAAAAGGAAATGATTTCTTGAAAAATAGAAAGGAGGACCATGGTTGTCATGGTTTAATCCATGCAAATCATGGTGGATCAAGCAAGGGAATAGTGTAGCCTTTTATTCATATTCCTAGATGATGAATCATGTCCCAACCATAACCCTCACACACCCTTATAAAATATTTGGCCAGTAATTGCCTAGAAACGAAACTCGAGTTAAACAATGAGGGATAGATGTGTGGATAAGGTTATCTACCAATACCAAGCGGAGAAGCTGCCAAGTCAGATAAATGGAGATCAGAAATACACACCTCTCATCTCAACCCTCCTTTAACTTAACCATTTTCTTCTTTTCTCATCCATCACAAAGCAAGCAAGCATCATCCATGGCTTCCACTTGTGCTCTCTCCATGGCTATGCCGTTGACCCACAAGAAGGCCACTCTCCCACCTACAACCTCCTTCTTCAACCCATTGACCCTTAACCTTAATTCCAAGACTACCACCCCAGCAGCAGCATCCAAACAACGCTTGGTGGTGGTGAAGAGCTCAATGAAGGAGAACGCCGTGACGGCGTTGACGGCCGCAGTTCTAACGGCGTCCATGGTGGTTCCGGAGGTAGCACAGGCGGCGTCCGGTGTGACTCCGTCACTGAACAACTTCTTGCTGAGCATCGGAGCGGGTGGGATTGTTCTTGGTGGGATTTTGGGAGCAATCATTGGTGTTTCTAATTTTGATCCTGTTAAGCGTGGTTGATTCATTCAAGTAATCCCTCCTTTTTTTCTTTCTTCTTGTTATTTATCTTCTCTGTGTAATCTCTTTCTTTATATAAAAACCTACCTTCATCCCTTATTATTATAATCTACTCATTTATTTTTGTTTTATCTTACATACATACAACAAACTAATATTAACTATTTTCGTCAATTTGAGTTTAGTGCAATACTTTATTCGACCTGTCCACAATTTATTACAACATAATTGGTCTAAAACATATCACAAAGGTTAGAACATGTAATAATAGAGTAGTGAATAAAGAAGGTTATTTGTAATTGTGTTATCTAGAAATTAATTAATTCTAGAAAGTTGTATTTGATCCTTGTTGAAGAAATAATTAATACTAGAAAGTTGTATTTGATCGTTGTTGAAGAAAATGAAGTTATATATACAACAGGGAGATGTAATTAAAAAGAAATGCGCCTTTTGTAAAATTGTTTACTTTTTATGGCGATGGTATTGTTACACGATAACAAATGTTTTTCAGTTCAAAACACCAAAACAAAATTAGTATGTTTCAAATAATTTCATGTTTGTTCTTATGATCTAAAAAATGTACACATATACATTGTGTATCTCTCTTGTTAGATATACTATTCTCAAAGCATTTCAACATCTTTTTCTTAACCATTCAAGTGTGACAGACACTAAGCACTTCAATAATTCAATGTAGCATCTTATATTCGATCACCCCGTGTTTCAATTCTTAATCCCGTACTTGAAAGAAAGAAAGAAGGAAAGAAACGAAAGAAATCGATTCTCTTTTTCATCATGCCAGTGATGAGGTAGCTATATGAGTTTATCGAATTTTTTCTTGTCATAAATCATAATTGGGCTCAATCTCCCGTGTCATTTATGTCCATTGGGCTTATATCGATGTTTTATATATGGTGTTACAACTCTTAGGGGGCGTTTGGTTCATGGAATGATTTGGAATTTGTATATGAATTACAATTTGAAGGAATTAGATTTGGAATTTAAGCATTTCAATTGGAATTGGAAATTGTTGGAATTGGAATCTCAATTCCATTTTTGTTGTGTTTACTTGTCAAATGAATTGGAATCCATCACCCCAGCACCCACAACCACCAGTTCGTGTTGAAGCGGTTCGCGTCGAAACGGTACGGGTCGAAACGGTACGCGTCGAAACAGTTCAGATCGAAACCAGTATGGGACGAAATGGTACAGGTTGAAACGGTATCGGTCGAAACGGTTCGCTTTGAAACGGTACGGGTCGAAACGGTTCGGATCGAAACCAGTATGGGTCGAAATGGTACGGGTTGAAACGGTACGCGTTGAAACGGTATCGGTCGTAACGGTTTGGATCGAAACCAGTATGGGTCGAAATGGTACGAGTTGAAACAGTGCGGGTCGAAACGGTCGAAGATTCCAATGAATTTACTTTAATTCCTTCACAAATGATTTTGAATTCCTTTAGTTAAAGAAATTTGAAGGAATACATGCCTAATTCCAATTCCAATTCCATTGTCAACCAAACACATGAAGATTGGAATTGAGATTCTAATTCCATCAAATTCTGTAAACCAAACATCGTAAGAGATGAAATATCAATTCCAATTCCCTTAAATTCCATTGAATTCCAACGCCCCCTTAAACTTAATTAAATCAGATTATAAGAAGGTAACAAAACATAATAAAAGCCTACATACTTGAAATAGTAAAGCATTTGTCATATTTCTCATTTATTTAGTGCTACCCCATGTTTTTTAGTATATATGCGGTGTAATACCGAGCGACAAAATTTCGATACCAACCCTTATGAAATTTTGAAACCAACAACGATAAAATTTAGATACCGATTTTAAGAAGAATATGTAAGATTTTAAAAGAATATAAATACAATTGTATAAAAACCTATTATAAAGTAGAAAAAACTACAGAAATCTTTTATCTTATACCCAAACTGTACTTCGTACTTTTCACTATGAAATCGACAAAAATCAACCTTCATGTTTTGTGACACCTTATAACCTTTACACCTAACCACGTCAAAAAAGCCAGTTAAATGGTCTCACATGCAATGCACGTAAGGGCATTTAAGTCATTTCCCTTCTACTTTTAATATTCATTTAAACTAATGAAACCTTAACTGTATAAATGTTCTTCTTCCCATGTTATCAACTTGTTCACCACCATTGGCACCCATCCCCACCCCTCTCTAAAACACAACCATTCACCACCATGGCACCATTGCAACCCATCTCCACCCTTCTCTGAAATACAACCACCACTATTCGCCACCAACGTCCCCTATCCCCGCCCTGCCCTGAAATACACAACCATAGAAACATCAAGTGAAATTAAAACACAAAAACTCTAATTTAGAAACAAAAAAGAAAAATTAAAGCTACGAATAACACGTGATGAACACATGGCAATTCTAAACACACAAGACTCTTTGCTAATCAATGATTTGCAAAAGTAAATAATAGGAACACCGCACACAACACAATTTTTCTTCAATTAATTCTCGAACTTATGAAAGATACAAACCGGAATAACAAAACAAATTGATATCCTTTAATATAAAACAACTAAAATTGGTTGAAATTTACAAACAAATACAACTATTTTGGACTTAATTACACAGATGATATCATCAATTGAAGCAACTTACAACCAAACTACAAGCTCAACTCACACCGACAAATTATATAAAACAAAACTAAATGAATAATGCCGCTAGACCCAAAATTTAATACAAACTGCAACCAAACCTCATAATCTCGTTCAAATAACTCATAAAACACCAATGAATCTGAATCAATCACCAAACGACGTCGCTCTGGTTGCCACCGGTGACAGCTGGACTTCCGTCACCAATGCCACCCATTTCCGCCCCTCTGTGAAATACAAAACCATCACACCGCTGCCACCATTTTTCACCACCACAACCACCCATCTCTGCCCCTCCCTGAAATACAACCACCATCGTTCACCACCAGTGCCACCCATCTCCACCTCTCTCTAAAATACAAAACCACCACACCGCTTCCACCACCGTTCACCTCCGTTCACCACCTATCTCCGCCCCCACCAACCACCGTTTACCACCACAACCACCTCTTAGATCTAAAACTGATTCTCTTTCCCTAACTTTTTATCTCACACATTAGGGCGTTTGGTTGCTGATGATGATGGTGGAGTTTTGTTGAAGAAGATGGTGGCTGGTGACAGTGGTCAACTTGCCAGAGAAGGTTGAAGGTAGTGTTTGGTGAGGTGAGGTGGTTGTAGTCGTCTAATGTTTCTGTAAAGGGAAGAATAAGATTTAGGGGGTGTTTGGCCTAGCTTTTATTTTTTGGCTTATGCTTATATTTTAAAGTAGCTTATAGCTTATTTTTTATGATTTGATAAGCACTTTTTAAGTGTTTGGATTAGCTTATAGCTTATTTTATATCATTTGCCCTACACAAAGAAGCTTCTTCAAATAAGCTAAAAAACCATCAACAAATAAGCTTCTTCAAATTAGCTTATATAAGCTAATAAGCATAAGCTTAAAAAGCTAAACCAAACACCAAATTAAGCTTATTTTGTAAAAAAAGCTAAAAAAGCTATAAGCTTTATTAAAAAAGCTAGGCCAAACACCCCCATAGTAGAGAGATATTAAAGAGAGACAAAGATAGAGTGAAAGAGTGGGGTGGGTTTTATAATAACAAATGTGAAATGACTCTAATGCCTTCACGTGCAATACATGTGAGGGCATTTAAACAAGATAACAAACGAGGTTAGTGGTAAAGGTTGACCCTGTAGCAAAACATGAACATAAAGGTTGGTTTTTACCGATTTCATAGTGAAAGGTACGAAGTGCAGTTTAAGTATAACATAAAGGATGATTTCTGCAATTGTCTATAAAGTAATTAACAAATATAAAACACCTAAACCCATTTTATACAACTTAACAAATAAACTCATTTAAACTAACCCCATTAATCAGTATACTTAGATATCCAATAACTATTTTAAATATTTAAGCCCAAACACCATTAGCCCACCCATTAATAACAATAAAAATTAACATAATAAAAAAAATGAGATAGCGGCATTTTTTATTGACCGTTCCCACCCACAAATCAACTTTTCAAACTAAAAACTCAATTAATGATTCTGTCAAGACGTCTATTGTTGTCGTTTGTAGGGGTGTGCATGGGTACTCAAATAGAACCAAAAGCCGAAAATTAGGTTTATGGGTTTTTTTAAGACCGTCTGGTTTCGGTTTTCACCATGGGTTTGGTTCGATTTCCGTTTTTTTCCAGCTTTATCACTTGGGCTTGAAAATTTTGGGCCAAATTATTTGCTTTATCTTTTTATTACGTTAGTTAATCCGAAAAGAAAAAAAATATTTAGCAAAAGGAATTTTCGATTCGCATGAAAAAAATTCATGAGTCCATGACTACTCCTATCTGTGTGTGATGTTAGATTCAGTTAAATTTGTTACTAACTCCACATTCACATGTTGGTTTGTTAACTCATTGCTTCATAACCCATTTACTTAAAAATCATATGAAAGTTTTACACTTTTGAATATGGTTGTAAAAATCCCAACTAGCATTTAATTAGTCATTGATGTGCTAAAAGCAGTTTAATAAATATTAACTAAATTAACCCTAAATTAGACATTAAGTTAAACTCTAGACTCTCTAAAACTAGTCTAAACTAATAACCGATAAATGAACCGATCGACTCTAGAATAGCTAAGTAAGTCGGATATCGAACCCACGAGACTCTATTAATTACGTTAGCTAGACTCACTAGATTAATCTACTGACACGACTGAATTGTTTTTAAATTTTGAAGGGGGGGGGGTGTTCTAATAACCTAAATTGCAATTAATTAAAGACTAACTACTTAATCGAACTAAGACGCAAACTGGGATTTTGAAAATAAATTAGGACACTCACTATAAATGAACGTCACCTCGATGCTATCGAACCACTCTAGCTTCTTGGTTGCACCGTCATTACCAGTGAATGTCTTTGGGTTGCAAGCAACAAAGTGCTTGTAGTTAAAGGTGGTTAGTTTAGGTGGGTCAACTTTGGAGTCGACTGAAGTGTTGGGGGAATTGGCGGCGTTGATTTTGCTAACGATATCGGGTATCACTTGGGCCATTTGCTTGGCAATGAACAAGATCATCTTCTTGCTTGAGCCCGACTTGGAGCTCTTCATGGAGTTGGAGAAACGGTTAGAAGACATCTATGAGATCGAGTAAAAGGAGAGGATGAGACTTGATCATAAGGTGTTTGAAAATAAATTGTGTAATTTAACATGTATCATGTCACATAACACGTAAGTTTCAAGTAGTTCACATAAGCATAAAAAGAATTCACTTTGAATAATCACAAATATTCATGATTGTGAAATAAGAGTGTCTTCACATATTCGTGTGTGTACTATAGTTCGTCTTATGAAAGACTTATATATTAAAAAAAAAAATAAGATGAGAAGCAAATATGGAGAATTTAAGTAGTTTTAAGCAAGGTAACAAGAATGATCAAGTACGGTTTTTTCAGAGCCATTAAGAGTGTTGATTTGAGATTCGAATACCATCTCCATCAGTACTCCTAACTAATTTTTGCCTTCTACTGAGTCTCACCAAACTCTATCATCGGATTTGTAATTAGCAATTGTCCCAAATGCTTTCGATGTATGATTTTCTATGACAACCAAAATAGTAAACCTTTTTTAATAATAATATCCAAACCATCTTAAAGTTTTCTCGTAAACGTTAAAATCCTTTTTTTCTAAAAATAGAGTAGACATTTTAAAAAATTTAAATAAAATATAATTCAAGGCCAATATTTACAATCCAAAAACGGGATTGCAAGTGGTGACCAAAACTTGGTCCACAAGAAACCTTGCAAATATTAAAAAATTAATCAAGCTACAAAATCTCTTTTAATCCATATTGGGGTTCTTCAGTCTTATTCTTAGGTTGGTTGTTACCGAATACACCCCTTCCATGTGGCCGGTGGAAGAGCGTTACACACCGCCCCAAACGGCGTGAGTGAAGCTGCATATTTTTGTCGCCCAGGCCCCCTTCTCGAGCGTGAGAAGGTTTGAGGGTGGTGGGTGAAGATTTTCATTCAATCATGTTATTCCCTTTCATCTAATTTATTTGATTTATGTATTTTGTATATTATTGTAATGTAATGTAATATGTGGTGGTAGTGAAACTATCACACACAAGTGAAAATAAGTGAATATCATGCCAACGTGGGAGTGATGTGACTCGATCAGTTTTTGACGTGACAATGAAAGTTAGTAAAATGATAATGCATAGTCTTAGCACATAGTGCTTTACATAAAAGCACACACCATACACATACACACGATTCAATCTAAATGATTTACTTCTTTTTAACGGCCCTCGTATTCTTGCTAGTGATTTACATGAAAGTACACATAATAGAAATATTAACAAATGAAGTTAAATGAATACACAAGTGTTTTATCAAGAAAAAAAACAACTTAATAACATTTTGGAAACAAAACAATTCCTATAATCAAGTCGGGTAAAATCCTGATCATGTATCCCAAGGCCAGGTGAGCATCTCCACAGTCCACATATCCGCATGAAATTATTTTTATACCAAACAATATTGTTTGCATTACATACGAGGAGCTCATAAATTTAATTTTTAATTATTTGAGTGGAAGCTTCACAGAAGATCACCTATCTTAGGATTGCTTCTAAAACGAGTGCACCCAACTTTAAAGTTCTCATTTCATCCATAGTCAATGCACCCAAACGTATTGGACTATTGATGTTATTTGAGTCGGTCATATTCCTTATGATATGGTTTCTCTAATATGGATTAGAACAAAACATAAGTCATGTCATGTTATTTGAGTCGGTCATATTCCTTAGGGTGAAGGGGGTGCACCCCTAATTAGGTGAGTGAATTTTTTTTTAACCCAATCATACGTTGCCATGTCATTTCCCCTCTATAACTCCTCTCTTGTCCAAAAACGTACGGGGTGCACCCCTCTTAGGGGAGTTGTTTTTTTATTAAAAAAAAAACAAAAAGATGATTGGTTGTTACAAGCCATGGGGCCCACCATCAATTATATTCTTGTTCGGTGTCTAAACCCCCAACCGCCTCACCGATTTGGGCTACCGCATGGTTGGCGGTGTCTTACCGTTCGGTTGTTTGGGTCACCGAAGGGGGTTGCCGAAGGCACCCCGTGTACCCTTATGACGGTATGGTTGGGGTGAGTTAGGGTGTTTGAGTTTTTTCTACCCAATGATATAAAGTCATGTCAACTCCCCCCTTCACTCCCCATTTTCTACTCAAGCACTAGGTATGGTTCAAACAACCACTCAATTAAAAAATAAAAAATTTTAATTGGTTTTTCTCTCCTCTCTCTCTCCTCCATCACTCCTCCACCTTCGGTGAATAGTCACCGATTTCTCTCCCTCTCTCCTACTCCCCACTCGCCATTTAAACACTAAGGGTGGTTCACCGATCGGTGAAACCATTCCCTGATCCCACTCAAACAAGCCATACCGACCACCCTAATGATGTGTGTTGATGCAACAAACACGGGACCAAGGATGGTAGCTAAGCTGGTTAGGCAAAAGGGCTGAAGGGTTCAGTTTTGCCTAACGCAGGTCGCGGGGTCCCTCCACGTTTGCAAAACGTGGAAGGAGGTTCACTAGTATGTTTTTGTTATTTGCTTTGAGGTTCTTTCTCCGAGGCCAGCTCGGATCCAGAAAAGAAAGCAAATGGAACGAATGTAAGATGAATCAGGTGAAGAGTTGTTTGGAAGTGACAAAGAACTCTTTGAATGACTAGAGATAAAGGAATCTCTGTGTTTTCGGAATGTCTTTGAAGTGTTCAGGAGCTGTCCTCTTATAGTGGAAGACTCCTCCTGAAATGGCATAAACTATACTAGCGAGACCTGTTTGCATATGGAGGGTTTCCCCTTTTGGGGTTGAAGGCTTTGGACCCCTGGTTAATAGAGTGTGCCTGTGCAGACCTGCTCTGACTTTGTGAGTTGGTGAGCATGGGTTGGTGAGACTAGTCCTTGGACATGACTGATTACTGTTTCTCGATTTCCTCATTTTACAGCTTTTTATCCGATGAACCTTTCAACCTTTTAAGCTCTTTGCATATTAATCATTTTGTTTATCCTTGGGCTACCCCCGTCGTCAGCCCCCCAAGTCAGAGGTTTTTGGGGTAGTATACTCAAAGACTTCTGACTTTTATGCACGTCTTTTAAAGGCTTCAAGGGTTCGTTGCTTGGAGGCTTGAAAGGTTTGAGGCAGTTACTTTTTTGAATTTTGAATTTGAAACGATTTGACAGTTGATTTGATTGACATGTGTCAGGCGGCGGTTTTGCAGGTACCATTTATTTACCTTTATTACCCTTACTTTATTATCATATTTATTTTGTGTTTGGAAAATTTCTTCACTTTACTCTCAATCATTCACAGTATCATTCCTCAGGTTAGTTTCTCTTCTTCATTTTCGTTTTTGCTTTGTTCAATCATGGGTGCCCTTAAGGATTTAGCGAGGTCATTTTCTCGAATGACACAAGAGGAAGTAGACCTGTTTTGCCTTGAATATGGTATTGATAAAAAGTTTAATCCAACCGCCCCTTCTTGCGATGTTTTTATTGACAAACCGATTCCTGGTTCGATTGCTTTGTATTGTCGCCATTTTCAATGGTCCAATCTTCGTTACCCTTTTTCATTTTTTGTTCTAAACTTGCTTGAGTATTACCGAGTGTCTTTTGGGCAAGTTCATCCAAAAGGAATGGCTAGGGTTTTGCACTTTGAAGTGCTCTGTCGTGCTCTTGGCTATGATCCCTCTCTGTTGCTTTTCCGGAGGTTTTTTCGTTTAGCCAAAAATGGCGATTGGTTTACTTTTGAAACGACAAAGGTTGATACTTGTCTCATTTCATCCATGGTTACAACCCTTGGATCCTGGAAGGATCAGTTTTTCTGGGTTTCTGATTCTATCATTCCTTTCAAAATGGTATGGAGGCGTCCGGATGCTGTTCTCAATGATCCGGAGCCTTCTGAGTCTGATTGAACGATGCCTTTCTTTCAGCCATTCGGGGGTGCCCTTCGAGGGTTCGTCCCTTTCCCGAACATTTGTTAGTGCTTTTAGGGGTTAGTAATATTTGGGCAAAAGCCGATCGGGATCCGGTGTTAATGAGAAATGGCCTTGGTATGCATTTTCCCCTTTTATGCCTTTTTACTTTACTTTGTTTGTGACTTATTTTTCTTTATTTGTTTTTTGCCAGTTATGTCTGCTTTGGATTTTATCAAAAGTGACGACACGTCTGATGTTGTTTTTGAGGATGCCCCGACTGTTCCGGGTGAGAATGTTGTGGTGAGAACTTCCGAGCAAAGGTTTGAGGGCACGGGTTATGCTAATGTTGCCAATGTTAAGGGTTTTACCAAGTCTACTGCCCCTAAGTCTTCAAGTCGCCGATCTTCTCGTCGTTTGCTGAAAGCTGGGCCTCAATCCACTTCCACTGAGCCAGTGGATTTGACTGATGATATTGAGGTTTCGGAGGATCAGGTTGAAGCGGGTGTTGAACAAGATAAGGAGTTGGTTGTTCATGGCAAGAAGGTTCGAGGTAAGAAGGTTATTCCTGTTCAAGAATCTTCAAGCAGGGACGCTGGAGGGTTGGACCCTGAAGGTGTTTATGTGCCTGCTTGGCAAGTGAAGAATGATGATACCTTCAAGGATGCTGCCGTTTGTGAGGATGCACTTAGTCATCTTGCTCCTCCCTCTGTTCGTGAAACCATTGCTGAGATGGACGATGACTTTATGTTATCTCGCATGGTTTTAACCACTTGTAACCTTGCTGCCATGCTTCCCCAAGGGATTACTCGCTTTCGCCAAAGGATGCGGGAGTATGAGGATTTTTCTAAAAAGAAGGACAAGATGAAATCCTCCCTAGCATCAATGAAGAAGGAAGTGGCTGGGTTTGCAGAGAAGGAGGCAGCGTGGAAGAAGGAGATTGATGGTTTGAAGAAGATGCATGATATTGAGATGGGTGACCTGAGGAAGAGCTTTGAAGCAAATTTGTTGAAGTTGAAGGCTGATCGAGAGGCCTTGTCCGTCCAGCAGCAGGCTTTTCGTGAAGAAAAGGAAGGGTTGAAAGCTTCAGTTGGTCAGGTGACTGCGGACAATCAATGGTTGATCGAGCATGGTTTCCAGCAGGTGGTTACTTACCTTTTGCATTCCAAGGAATTTAACTCCGCCCTTGGTGATGTTTACACAAAGTTGCTGAACCTGGGGAAGCATCAAGGCCTTACTGCTGGCTATAAACTTCATGAATCTGGACAACCTTTGGAGAAGTCCCCCATGTTTCGCCCCGAGGCTTCTGATATCTTCAAGGCTTCTGTTGAGCAGATGGAGAGGCTAACCTACCCTTACATTCATGAGGTATCCTCTTGCTTTGGTAAGCCTTTGTCTGTTTTACAGGGATTGAAGCCTGAGGGTTTGAATGAGAAAGTTTGTGCCGAGGTTTTGGATTCCTTGTCAAGGAAAAGGTCATACTCTGGGGATAGTGATGATACCCTCTCGAGTTTGCCTGAGGCTTCGAAGGATGCCGGTTTAGAGACCTCTGCGGTTGGTGGTGAAGAAGGGGCTAAGATGAAGAAGACTAAGAAAGCCAAGAAGTCTAAAGTTGAAGGTTCTAAGCCTTCTATTAACTGATATTTATTCGTAGCTTTCTTAGCAAACACTTTTATGTCTGTAATGGTTTAAACAATGTTAGGTTTTTGGGAACCCTTAAGGTTCCTGTGGTTGGTTGGGCCTGTATGGCCATTTGAACACTAGTTTTACTTGCAAGTCACTAGGGCTTGCTTTGACTATTTTCTGAAGGTCTTTTATGGCCTTCCTAACTATGACATGATGGTTGTTGTTTGTGTTATTTTTGTTTGCTCTAGTTGCTTGGTTTGTCTTGTGAGGTTTCAACCCTTCAGGCTTTTTGTGTAGTGGGTTGAAGCCTTTAACCTTTCAAGCTTGTTTTCTGTTGGCTTGAAATTTGGGTACCTTTTGGTTTGGTTTGCATGGTTAGTTGATAAGTTCGTTTATCTTTTGTCCCTTGTTTTTATTTTCTTGCCTTGCCTTTGTTTACTTTGTCTTTATGTTTTTTACACTTTAAAGGGTTCAGTGCTGCAGTCACTTTGCCTTAGTGTTTATCATCAAGACGTCGTATCTATCCTTTTCTTTATTTCGTTGTAATTTGTTTGATTTCGTAAGTCTATTTATTGAGTACACTTTTTAGACTTAAGGAACGATTGGTGTAGGCTGTTCGAACCTGTCTATGAGACATTGTTGTTTTTCTTTGATAAGTCTCATGGAGTTGTATTGATCTAGGAACTCACCCCTTATATAGGTCCATTCAACCCTTGAACCTATTGAGCGATATGGCCTGGGAGCTCATCCCCTTACATGGCCCTTGCCATGGAGTTTTTTGCTAGGTTCTCAACCTGATATTAGGATAGAAAGACAAGTTTAATAAAGTAACTTCATTCATTCAAGCAACATCTGCTTTTACAAAAGGTTTTTGTTTTGCTACAAACCAAACTTTCTAAACATAGAATTTTCTTAAGGTTTTTCCGTTCCATTGCCTTGGGAGCCTTTTGCCTTCCAGATCTCCCAGCTTGTAGGACCCTCCTTTGTGTGCTTCGAGGATGGTGTATGGACCTTCCCATTTCGGGCCTAGTTTCCCTTGATTTTCTTTTTTGCTTGCTTCGTTGTTTCTGAGGACTAGATCCCCTGGCCTGAATCGTTCGTTCTTGACCTTCTTGTTGTAATAGCTTTCCATCCTTTGCTTGTATTTGGCTTCTTGTATTGCTGCTTGATCCCGGGCCTCCTCTAGGAGTTGTAAGTTCAACATGGTCTCTTGTGTGTTTACCTCGGGATCCATGTTGACAATTCGTTGGGTTACAACTCCTATTTCAGCGGGGATTACGGCTTCGGATCCGAATACCAAGCTGTAAGGTGTCTTTCTGTGACTTGCTTTTTCTGTTGTTCTGATTGCCCATAGAACGCTAGGCAATTCTTACAGCCAATTACTTTCATATCTCCCCAATCTTGTTTTGATGCCTTCCACTATGCTTCTGTTGGTCCTTTCAACCTGACCATTTGACTGCGGGTAAGCCACTGAGCTGAAGATTTGGTTGATCCTGTACTCCTTGCACCAAAGGCTGAAGGGTTTCTCAGCGAATTGTTTCCCATTATCGGTGACAATCACCCCTGGCAGCCCATAGCGGCATATGATATTCTCCCATACAAAGTCTATGATTTGCTTTCCTGTGATTTTGGCAAGGGGTTTGACCTCTGGCCATTTGCTGAAATAGTCAATTGCTACCAACAGGAATTTTACTCCCCCTTTGCTTGGAGGGAATGGTCCAACAATGTCCATTCCCCACTTATGGAATGGCCATGCTGAGGTTATGGGGACCAAGTCATGCTTGGGACTTTTTGGTATTGGGGAGTGGATTTGACAGGCATCACATTTCTTCAATTGCTCGACGGTGTCACGATGCATTGAAGGCCAGAAATATCCCAAGTTCATGAGTTTTGCAACCACCGACCTAGCTCCAAAATGAGCTCCGCATATTCCTTCATGCACTTCCTTAACCAAATACTTGCTTTGTTCGGGGCCTACACACCTTAGCAATGGTGCAAGGTAACCTTTTTTATAGAGAGTTTCTCCTTGCAACTCATATTGTCTTGCTTTGATCTTGACCCTTTCAGCTTCCATTTGATCATTAGGCAGTTCATTGTTTTGAAGGAATTTTTTGATAGGAGTCATCCAATTTGTATCTTCCTCGGTGACCACATCTTGTACTTCCACTTCATCAATCGACCGGGCCTTCAACACTTCAACCAACACCTTTTTTGTGAGGTGGGCGAATGTGAGAGATGCCAATTTGCTCAAGGCATCGGCCTTTTTGTTTTGGGATCTCGGAATCTGTTTGAGGTTGCATGCCTGGAAGGTATTCATTAACTCCTTAGATTTTTCTTTGTATTTTCTCATGTTTGGCTCCTTGGCGACATAGCTGTCATTAACTTGGCTTGATACTAGTAGTGAATCAGTGAACACTTCAAGCTTTTTGACTTTCATTTCTTTGGCTAGCCGGAGACCAGCGATCAATGCTTCGTATTCAGCCTCGTTATTGGTGGTCTGAAAGTTGAAACGAAGAGCATATGTGAATTCTAGCCCCTCAGGGTTGATTAGAATTACACCAGCTCCTGACCCTTCAACGCTTGAAGCCCCATCGGTGAATAGTTTCCAGGCTTCAGGGTTGGAGGGTTCAGTGGTTGTGGTGTTTACTTCTTCAGTCTTTTGGCTTGGGACTTCGACCAGGAAGTCAGCCAGGACCTGAGCTTTGATTGCTTTTCGTGGGACATAGGTGATGTTATGTTCACCTAGTTCCACTGCCCATTTTGCCAATCTACCTGAGTTTTCAGGTTTTTCAAGCACATTCTTGATAGGTTGGTCAGTGACCACTTGTATAGGATGTGCTTGGAAGTATCTTCTAAGCCTTCTGGCTGTTTGGACCAAGGCTAGGGCGAGTTTTTCAAGGGGAGGATATTTGGTTTCAGCTAGTTTTAGAGTTTTGCTGAAAAAATAAACGGGTACCTGAGCCTTGTCTCTTTCAATAGTGAGAACTGCACTGATGGCTTCGTCGGCAACTGAAAGGTACACTGATATGAGCTCCCCAGTTTCTGGTGCTGCAATGTCTGGTAGTGAAGCAAGGTGCTGCTTCATTTGATTGAAGGCTTCCTCAGCTTCATCGGTCCATTTGAAATCTCTTTTATCGGAGCAATTCTTGAGCGTCTTGTAGAATGGTAGAGACCTTTCGGCCAGTTTTGAGGTAAAACGCTTCAAGGCTGCAAGCTTCCCGTTCAAGCTTTCAACCTCCTTCTTGGTTCTTGGTGGTTTAGCTTCAAGGACAGCTTTTACCTTGTTAGGGTTGGCTTTGATACTTTGCTTTCCAACGATGTGGCCTAGGAATTTTCCTTCATCAAACCCAAACGAGCATTTTTCCGGGTTAAGCTTCATGTTAATCTTTCTAAGGTTTTTGAAGGTTTCTTGGATATCGTCAAGCATTTGGTATTCCGTTTTGCTTTTGATCACTAGGTCATCGACATATGCTTCCATGTTTCTACCGATTTGGCTTTCAAAGGCCTTGTCGACGAGTCGTTGATAGGTGGCACCCGCATTCTTGAGGCCAAAAGGCATCTTTTGGTAACAAAAAATGCCCTTGTCGGTGTGGAAGGCTGTCTTTTCTTCATCCTCCTTCTTCATGAGAATTTGGTGATAACCTTTGTATGCATCGAGAAAACACTTAAACGGATACCCTGTGAGAGAATCAACCTTGAGATCGATTTCCGGGAGAGGGTAGCAATCATTGGGACAAGCCTTGTTAAGATCTTTGAAATCTATGCACATTCTCCAAGAGTTGTCGGGTTTTCTGACCATAACAGGATTTGCAATCCATGATTGGTACTTGACCTCTCGAAGGATGCCAGCTGATACAAGTTTTTCGACCTCCTGGCAAGCTGCCAGGCTTCTCTCGGGTGCCAAGCTTCTTTTCTTTTGAACCACCGGCTTTACATTGGGTGGTATCCTTAGCTCGTGTTCAGCAATGCTTCGAGGGATCCCAGTCATATCTTCGGGAGACCAGGCGAATACATCGCTGTGATGTTTCAGCAGCTTTTCAAGGTATGAAAGGGTCTCTTGAGAAAGGTTGGGGTTGACCCTTATTCGTTGCTCGGGGTATTTAGGGTTGATGACTAACCCTTGCTTGTCTTTCTCACCACTCGAACTTTCCCCTTCGATTAGATAAGCTTCCTGAGAGGGTTGAAGGGTTGCAATTCCTCTTTCAGTGGGAAATTTGACAGTGCCATGGCCAACGGACACTGCCATGTAGAATGCACATTGTCCGGGCCTCCCTATGATTACGTCATAGTTAGAAGGGCTGTTGATAACCACGAAGGTTAGTGATCGGGTTCTTTCCTTTGATCCCTCCTTAAGACAGACATCAAGGGTTATTTGCCCCAAAGGCTTCAGGGTTATATCAGCGATACCCTTTATGGAGGTCCCGGAGGGTTGAAGCCTTGAACGCTCCTCGTTGCTTAGTTGATTGAAAAACTTCTCGAACATGATTTCAGTGGCTGCCCCCGTGTCTATGTATGCTTTGCATGTTTGCAAGGTACCCACGATGGCTTCAACCACAAGGGGACCAGGGAGTGGGTCCTTCCTTGTTGGGGGGAAGCAGACACACTGAAGCTCCCAATCCTCCAACCGTCGCTTCTTGTAAGGGACCTTTTCGCCAGAATATACCATGTTTACTTCCTTCCCTTTGCCTTCAGCCATCTTGTCTCGAACCCCTTTTACCAAATGGGCGAGTTCTCCTGACTTAACAGCCTCTTCAATTCTCTTTTTCAATTGGAAGCAGTCATTGGTGTGGTGTCCCTTTTCTTCATGGAATTCACAGAACTGAGAGGAGTTCTCATTTTTTCGACTCTTGGGAAGAGGTCTGGGAGGTCTAAAGTTTTGCTTGACTTCTTCCGTCGCCAGGATTTCTTGAGGGGTTTTGGTGAGGGGAGTGAAACTCATTCCTTTATCTCTGCTTGAAGGGTTTCGCCCTTCAACCCTTCGAGGGTCTGAACCCTTTGAGCGTCTGTCGTAAGAGTTAAAGTTTCCTCTCTTTCTGGCTGGGCTACTGCTTCGCCAGCTAGGACCCCTTTTTCTTTGTTCTTTGATATCCACAGCTTCCTCTCCCCGAATGTGAGCCTCGGCTCTTTCAAGGGCTTCTTCCAAGGTTTTGGGCAGAGATTTATTGAAATCTCGTGTGAGATACTTGGAGGTTATGGCGTTCATAAAACCGGCAACCCTCATTTTCTCATCAGCCCCCACATAGGTTAGCCCTTCTTTCTTGTATCGTTCAATGAATGCCCGTAGGCTTTCATTATCTCGTTGTTTTATCTGAAAGATCACTGTTGCGTCTTTAACGTACCTCCTTTGTTGGGAGAAGTTTGCCAGAAAGCCTCTGCTGAGATCGTCGAAGCTTCGAATGCTTTGAGCAGGTAGGTCGTTGAACCAGATTCTAGCGGACCCAACAAGAGTCTGCATGAACATTAGGCAGCATTCAGCGTTCGTCCATTTTTCTATTCGAGCAGCTCCGGTGAAGATCTGAAGATGATCTTCGGGATCTTCAGTCCCATCATACGTTCTGATGTGAGCTGGCATCTTAATTTTAGACTGAAAATCATAATCAGCTATCTGTCTAGAAAAGCATGAAAGGTTACTTGGCTTGTAAGGTTTAGCCAGGTCTTCTTCATGTCTTGTACCTACGTTGTTGTTATTGCCATGGTTTCCCTGGGCGGCAAGCACTTGATTGATGAAGTGTTGCCAGGGGAAGTTGGCCATCATCTGAGACATCATGTTGGGTATGAAATTGAAACCTTGAAGGCTTCCCGGGCCAACTGAGCAACTTACCCCAAGAGGGGTGCTGGCAACGGCACTTCGTGCTAAAGGGAGCACGGATAGGGCTTACTCCCATGTGGTAGTTAGAGAAGTGGGACAACTGGTCACCGGGGATTGTAGGAGTTGGTCGAGTGTTAACTCGTGTCCCAGAGGAGTACCACTAACAGTTGGTTGGGAAGAGAGAATAGGATGAACAGTGGGGTTTGTCACAGTGGACAGATAAGGGTGAAGGTTTGAAGGGTTGCTGGGACCGGCTTCACTTCTTGTAACGAAGGGTGGTAGAGGTGGCCCAGGAGACAACGTTGGCTCAGGTTCGTCGTAATCTAGACGAATCCTTACACCTTTTTCCCTTTCTCTGTTCACATGTTGGTTAAGAAGTGATCTTAGCTCAAGGAAGTTATTAGCGACCCCCTCGGGGGTAAGTTTAACACGTGCCGGAGTGTCTGACACACCAACGTTGGGAGACGGAGCTCCAGATCTGGATGGGGTTGGTGTGTTAAAGGTAAGAAACTCGGGTGTACTCCCCGGAGTTGAAAAAGGCGTTGTTATTGTTGTGTGAGCTTGACCACTTCCCGGGGTAGAGGTGTTAGGGATCTGGTTTACCTCTCCCGGAGATCCACTTTCTGACATGGTGGTTTTGAATGAAAGGAGCTACACGTACCAGGTCTCTTTTGAGGAGAAACAGCGGCGTAGCCCCACGGTGGGCGCCAACTTGTTGATGCAACAAACACGGGACCAAGGATGGTAGCTAAGCTGGTTAGGCAAAAGGGCTGAAGGGTTCAGTTTTGCCTAACGCAGGTCGCGGGGTCCCTCCACGTTTGCAAAACGTGGAAGGAGGTTCACTAGTATGTTTTTGTTATTTGCTTTGAGGTTCTTTCTCCGAGGCCAGCTCGGATCCAGAAAAGAAAGCAAATGGAACGAATGTAAGATGAATCAGGTGAAGAGTTGTTTGGAAGTGACAAAGAACTCTTTGAATGACTAGAGATAAAGGAATCTCTGTGTTTTCGGAATGTCTTTGAAGTGTTCAGGAGCTGTCCTCTTATAGTGGAAGACTCCTCCTGAAATGGCATAAACTATACTAGCGAGACCTGTTTGCATATGGAGGGTTTCCCCTTTTGGGGTTGAAGGCTTTGGACCACTGGTTAATAGAGTGTGCCTGTGCAGACCTGCTCTGACTTTGTGAGTTGGTGAGCATGGGTTGGTGAGACTAGTCCTTGGACATGACTGATTACTGTTTCTCGATTTCCTCATTTTACAGCTTTTTATCCGATGAACCTTTCAACCTTTTAAGCTCTTTGCATATTAATCATTTTGTTTATCCTTGGGCTACCCCCGTCGTCAATGTGTGATCTGCTTAAAGTATTTTAACAATATGTTATCTCTTGCTTGTAAGGATACTAGAAGTACTAGACTCCAAACTCTAGTCTTAACCCTCTAGATAGGATACTAACCATAAAATATCTTTGATAAAAACTAGTTTTGACATGTTACTATAATTAATTCATAAGTTGTATATTTTACCGACTTCTCTCTAGTGGCCATTTTATTCTACGTAATTATATAGGTGATGGGTTAGTTTCCTTATAACGGTATTTAATATTCCAATAAGTCCTATTATAAAAAGAAAAAAATATAATAAAGTAATCCCTGATTGAAAGATAATGTGTCATATCTATTATTTTGTAAAGAGAACGCATCATATGCGTGAATCATTTACCGATAGCCCAACAATAATAACATGTGTAGTGGTAAATATGGGTGCAAACGAGCCGAGCGGCTCGCGAGCTATTCGAGATCGGCTCGAGAAAAAGCTTGAAACAAGCCGAGTCTTATCGAGCCCAAGCCGAGCTTGAGCCTAAAATAAAGCTCGTTTGCTTATCGAGCCCGAGCTCGAGCCTCACATGTGAAGCTCGTTAGGCTCGTCGAGCCTTATCGAGCCTTAGTGTAAACGAGCCGAGCTTATTCAAATGTGTTTACAAGCCGACCTCGAACCTAAAAATAAGCTTATTTAGTAACCGAGCCCGAGCCCGAGCTTCACTTATCGAGCTCGCGAGCCTAAAAAGTCTATTATTTATATTATTCTTATTTAATATATTAATTAATCGATAATAAACGAGCCGAGCCTGAGCCGAGCTCGAGCTTGAGAAAATACAAACGAGCCGAGTTCGAGCCTTGAAAACAAAGCTCAAATCGAGCCTAGCTCGAGCCCGAGCTCACATAAGTTAATCGAGCTCGAGCTCGAGCCTGGTCAAGCTCGGGCTCGGCTCGGCTCATTTGCACCCCTAGTGGTAAACATGAATAATGTCTTCATCTTTGGGCATTTTACGTTATGTGACAGTCCAGTCAGCAATGAGGCATTAGACCACCCGTAGTCGTGCCAAGGGGGCGTTTTTTTCCCCGGAAAACGCCTAAACACGCCGCCCCACCACACCCCAAGGCGTGTTTGAGCGTGTTTGGATGAATTTGTTGTTTTGGCGTTGTTTAAATAACGCTATGGGGGCAATGTTTGGGCCAATCAGAGCTATCTTCTTTAGGGTTTGACTAATACCTTTTTTTGGTTAGTTTTTTTTTTTTATTTAATTGTTTACACCCTTTCAACATAATACTCATATCCCAACTACACCCATTTTAGAAAAACGTTCAATAATGCCCCTTGCTGACTGTACTGCCACATGGCGGAAAACGCCCAAGGGTGGGAGCATTATTCACCCTTACCACTACGCATGGTCTTATGGGGCGTTTTTCTAAAATAGATGTGGTGGAGATGTGGGCACTGTGGGGCATTATGTTAAAAGGAGTGCAATAGAATTAAATAAAAAAAAAACATAAAAAATGTCATTGGACAAAGCCCAGCGTGGAAACCAGTGATTGGCCAAAACAATTGAAGCACGACGTTGAAAAAAGAACGCCAAAAGCAATCTTTTTGATAAAAAACGCCCAAGGGGGCGGTAATCGGGTGTTTTGGGGTGTGGTTTTGTGAAAATGCGCCCAAATTTTGGGCCACTACGAGTGGTCTAACATCCTTGCTAACGTCACAAACTATTCGTCATGAATTTAGTTTTCTTTTCCTATGTTTGTATTCAGTGGCGGACCTAGCCCAAAAAGGGGTATCCTGTTTTTTTATTTTTTTGGATTAGAGGTATCTTTTATATAAAAGGATAAAAATTTTACACTACGTAAACAAAGTTGAAGAATATTTTTACACTACAAAAACGGAGCTGATGGATAACCCGGGCTACTCCTTCTTATACATTGCCTCCGCCCCTTAAAATTTTGTTATAAGTTAAATATAATAAGGAAACTATAATGAAGAAAAATGCAATAAAAATTTAATTCAAGATATAAGTTGTTCATAGAATTTCTCACCAACAATAACTTTGTGCACATACCACATGTGATAGCCCTAAAACCTTTATAAATTAATAATATTCAGACTGAAATATTTTATTAATTTAACGAGATATTATTATATCGATAAATTAATAAATTATTAATTTAAAGAGTTGGCTTATATTCGTGAGCAACTCTCAAATTAATGAATCGACCTTCAAAATTTACATGTCAGTTCACTTTACCTATTAATATATTAATATATGATAGTAGAGAAAGTGAATGAACAGTGATTTGTTTGTCTGGCTTCTTCTCATTTACCTATTTGGGCGGTCATCCCCATTCAGATGCGTGTCTTTCACCTTTACATCTTCATTCTAATCAGCTTCAAAAAGAGAGAACAAGGGCTGGCAGAAGCGGGACCGCCCCTGGTGGCGGAGTCGTGGCGGAGCCACGACGGTGGCCGGTTTCTTTAAATGGTTAGGGTTTCAAACATGAGACGTCGGAGAACAAGGCCTTCTGGTTTTGGGGGGTTTTCACTATGGCCACTTAATAATGGTTAGGGTTTCAAACATGAGACGTCGGTTGTTGAAGGCGTCCGTTCATGAGCTCCTGTGGTGGCGGCAATTGTTGATTGTGCCTATCTTTCGGTTTCCTTTGTTAGGGGTCGATGATAGCTAGGGTTTCCTATGCTGAGACTCTAACCGACTTTGATAGGTGGTGGTTACTTTTATCTACGATTTATCGGTCACGATGTGTTTCTTCATCTGAGATGTTCTTGATTTGAATAATGAAACCCTAAGTCGCTTATGTATTATTTTTGCTGGTTAGGGTTTCTGCAGATCATGTAGATTGTATACATATAAATCTGTGATTTATAGAGCTCCTTTGATGATGGAGCTACATGCATTTGGTCTATGATTCTGTTTTTGGCGTTTGGGTTACTGAGTTAGGCGATGATGATTGTGTGGGTGTAAACCGAGTTGGGGATTTCACCGTGGCGTGGCATGTTTGAGAGATGGTAGATGTTCACCTGCAACCTCCAATGCAGCCACGGTTATCTCCTTCATTTACACCATCTGAGCCGTAATGCTCTTTTTATATTGGAACTGGTTGCGTTATATATATGTATTAATAGTCACGCATTTATCTACTGCTAATTGGATGCTTTTCTCTAATTCTAAGGATGGGTAAGTTAAATGTCCATACAATTTCATAAAAAGTATAGCAATGAATTACTGTTTTGTTGGTCATTGTTGAAATCATTGCGGGTTTATTGACATCAACATTATTCCTTCACTTATCTTCTAATCGTTTGAAATATGCAGGTCATTAGCTCAGATTTAGGAAAATTTTCTACCCTGCAAGACACCGCATCAGGCAAGTTCTTAAAAAAGTTTATGTTCTCTTCATTAATCTTGGATATTCAGATAAAAAAACATGTTAGAACGCCTTATTAAATTATGATGTTATTACGATATTCAGTGTGTATCATTTAAGATTGTCACAAATAGCTCATTTTGTAAAAAAAAAAATTAAAAAAAACTCTTTCTATGCCCAACGTTATATACTAGGTTATGGATTATTGTTTTAACCATGCTCGCATACAGATTGTTGAAGCTGGGTTTGTGTTTTGTGTGGAAGTCAGCCGATTTGAGATTTATGTAGTTTAGTTTTGGCAATTTATTGGTTTGGGATGGTTTGGAATACGGAACAACCATGAAGTTTTAACAATATGTACATACATCATCAATTCAATAAGAGTTCTCCATTAGATTAAACAGACATATATCATTGATTTCGCAGAAAAACCATGAAGTTTTTAGTAAACAAACCATTTTACTAAACAAACCTTTTTTACTAAAACTTGGAATTGATGGAGAACACCTTAAAATAAAAATAAAAAGGAATCAAATTGGGGCTAATGGGTAGGGGAGGAAACCTGAAAGCAGATGCACTGAACTGAAATCCAATCACCAATAATATTAAAATCCAATCAGTTTCATCGCTTTCTATAATTTATTTTGGATTTCCACAAAAGCATCTCTAATCGGTAATGCGCCTTTTACGCAAAGTTTCAGCGGTTATAAATGCACGATTATACTTGTGGACCTGTTCGGGTTGGAACACATTTTGGCCAGAGATTGTTACAGGTAAGTGGTTCAGGTCATTACGGGTTGGTGAACAATCAAGTCATTACAGAGTTTGTTACAGGTCAGAAGTGGTTCAGATCATTACGATCATTACGGAAGTGATTCACGTCATAAGTGTAAAAGTGTGCTTCTATTTATTGCAATTTGATCTTTTTTTAACAAAAAAATTGAAGCCTTTTACTTTTTTATTTGAGGGATTGATGGTAGAATCACACTGGGGCCTTTCTCATTTCTCTAAAAGAAAGTGATGAACCAGTATATGATTTGGCATGTTTAAAGTGTTAATAATTAGGAAATTATGAAGCTTTTTAATTAATAAATCTTTAGATGGATTTATAAAAGTGCTGTTAAAACAAGTTATAATAAATCACTTTGCCAAATTGATTTTTGGTATCATTCAATTCAACATATATTTACTCTTTTTTTTCGCATTTATAGCTGTGCACATAATGGATCTTCATTTGTTGATAAGATTTCTTACGTTTTAGGCATGCTAAAGGGTGAGCGCAACAAACTTGGCAACCGTGTTGAAAAAGAAGCAGTTGAAGATGGTTTCTTAGATTACTATAGCGGCTAACAAGTGTTTGGTTTTCAAATCTGAGTCACCTTTATGAAATCCATAATTATGAGGTATACGAAAACGAAATCTCCTGCCACTCAAGGATCAATGGTATGGCATTTGTAGCACCCACCTTCATACGGAATTAAGTTTGTTAGATCTTAGTTGCGAAGGTTTTCTAATTTTTATGTATGTTTCCTATGTATGCGTTAGGTCATATATAATACATTTTGATTCTGATTTGACGGTGTTAATTTGACTTAGTTTGTGTTTTGACCCGCCGCAACACATGGCGGGTAGGTTTTACATCTCAGCGTAAATTATTTTGTTCGTCAAATGTACATATTGAGTTAGTCTACGTTTTGATGTAGATTGTATTCAGTGAAACACGTCTGTAAAAACGAATCGGGTACGCCGCCGCAACGCGCAGCTGCTAAAAATACTAGTTTGAATAAAACAGAAACAAGGACCTTCAAAATTCTCATGTACATTCACCATTAATGAACTTGTCAAGTTCGGTGTACATAGATCTAGATTGATCACTCGGAAAGAAGCATTGAAAGCGGCAACAACTCTTCACAACTTTTTGTTGCAATACGGGAATACATTGCCTCAACTCTTAAATACAATGGGGAGATTTAGATGAACTCAATATAGATTTGAAGTTCAAAAAAAAAAAACAAGTGAATATATATTCATTTTTTACTATACAGTCCTAGAATTTTGGAATATTTTAGTAATTACTAGTTTTGCTGGGACCAATATATTTACATTGCGATTTCAAAAAAATTATTATCTTATTATTTTATCGATTGGGGTTCAAGTTTGTACTGATCCCAAGTTGGGACCAAACAAATTATTAATTTTATCGATGTTATTTATTTATTGAGTATTAAATTACAGAGTTTCTACTGTATATCACAAAATAAATACCAATATAATATAATATAATATCATATTGCCTTTTAGCGTTTCTGAAAATTTGTCTTAAATTTGAATCATTACTTTACGTTAGAAGATATATTGATTCATATTGGTTTTTCTTGTACGTAAATGGTTTAATTACAACTTTCCAAGTTTCATGACAATAGTAAAATTGAAAATATCTTTTTGGTGATTTAATTTTAAGATTGCTTAAAAGGCCGGACATGTTACCACTATATACTGTTGAGTGTTGATTACATGTGTTTTGTTAATTCTGTAGTAGCCATATATATTTTTTTATTAAATGATGCTAAAAATCTTTTCACTGATTGTTGGTAGTGAAGAGATGTAGTCAACATCTCTAACACGCCATTCTTACAAGATGGCTAAAGAAATTCTTTTGATGTTGTTCTGCACGCTTCTCTTTATATTGCTTGTGTTAAAAGTTTTATATATTCAATATTAAAAGGTTTGATTCTATTATTTAGAGTATTATAAGTAATTGTGTAAATTTGAATGTAAGGGGATAAAATGAAATTATACTTTTTTTTTTATTTTGTAAAGTTAAATTATTTTGTTTTTTTTATAATAAACGAGAAAAAAGTTATAAATGGATCAATGTGCAAAGTAATGTATTTGAGTACTTGCATTTATTAAAAAGTTTATGCTAACGAGAATATATTTGATTTTGTAAATATAATAATTTGTTTTAGTTTATTTGTTAAACATGTATCTACTTGTCTGAATCATCCTGACAAATGTAACACTCTTCTGCTCGAAGAAAGAAACGTGATGACCCGACTTATCTGTTCAAAAAGAAAACCACAATTGGGAATACCCCAAGCTCAACCCGGAGCAGATTGCTTCAGGGGAGGCTCCAATGCACAACCTTTCATAAAGAAAGCCATGGTGAGATCGCTGACAAATGGCTTTTGGTAAACATGTATCTACTAATATGGTTCAGTGATATATAACTAGAAAAAAACGTTTATGAATAATTCTTAAATACTAGTTAGATACGTGTTTAAGCTATATTAAAGAACTATAAAACATATATTCGGGTTAATTTAACATAAAAAATATTTAAAATATATTTATTTGCACATTTTTGAAAGAAAAAGATAGATTAGAGGAGGGGAAAAATAAATAAAAAAAAAGGGTAGAATTTAATAAATGTGTAGCAAACATTATAATACACATCTACTCTATTAGATGAATAATAATATATTATATAATTTAATACTTGGTTTCCCATTCTAGTTCTGTGTATAGAAATATTCTATAGTTTGGATGGAGTATATATACAGAACACATGGGGAGAGATTTACAAAGAGGCTGTGTGTGTGTGTGACTGTCAAATCTACAAATTCTCTCTCTCTCTCTCTCTCTCTCTCTCTCATCCTTGATATTTCCTGTCTTCAATTCCCTCTTCATCTGATTATTATGTTCCCAGATGTTCAAGGTACGTTTATATAAAAAATAATCATTTTAATTGTATTGTAGTTATAATTATATATGTTTGTTGTGTGATCACCAGACAGACAGAAGATACTTATAATCTTTTTTCTGAGCTACTCACTCACATAATTTGTCTCTGATCCATCGTTCTCATTGTTTTTGTTTTGAAAACAAAGATTAAATTCCGTTTGGATTTTGATTTTAATGCGTTTTGTTTCTGTGGGTTTCAAATTAAGGGCTTCTGCAAAACTGAAGCTTTTATTATGTTGTACGTTTTTTTTTCCCCACATTTAATTCTCACTTTTGTCTGGTCTTTGACTTTCCCAAGCAAACCCCATTTCTGTGTTGAAAATTCGATGTCTTTTGGTGTGTTTGATTAATGTTCATATCTTTTAGTTATTCTGATTCTTCTTTTTTCAACAACTCTCATCTTTAGATTTAGGTGGGGCATTTTAATTTGAAAAATAAAAAAGAAAAGAAAGAAAAGGTTTACCCTTTTATGGAAATGGGATCTGCTTTTTACATCTCATCATACCTTAACTTATAACTATTATTATAATGTAGTAATGCTAAATTATTGGCCGGAAAAAAATGAATGATTAATAATTATATCCGATTTCAATTTCAATGTAGAAAATCCATATGAAAAGAAAACCCTACCCTACCAATAGTTTTATCTTTGAAATATGAATGAATGATATAGGGATGGGAGAAGGGAAGGGTATGCAGGCATTTGAAAAGAGTTTTGTTCAAGTGCAAAGCATACTGGATCAGAACAGAGTGTTGATCAATGAGATTAATCAGAATCATGAGTCAAAGATTCCTGATAATCTGGGCAGAAATGTAGGGCTCATCAGAGAACTCAACAACAATATAAGAAAAGTGGTTGATCTCTACTCTCATCTTTCATCTAATTTCTCCAAAAATATGGATGCTGTTGTTCAAGTTCAAGGGGATTCAAGACTAGCAGCAGCAGCAGCAGCTAATATGATGCACAAGAGGACTAGATAGGCCTGCCTGCTTGCTGCAGCTTAATTGATTAATTACTAGATCCAATTTAATTATCTTTTCTTTTGTTTTAAGATGGTTGTAACTCATGCATTCAAACTAGTACGTACGTACGTACACCTTTCATGAAATTTTTTAGTTTAACATTTGGAGGAGATGATTTATTTATTTATTTATTTGTTGGTTGGTGGCACAGAAACAGAAACAAAAACCATACTTCCTTTGCATATCCATCTCTGCAAAGATGCCCTTTAAAGTAACAAACACAGACCGGAACAAGAGAGATAAATAAGCTAAAAAGCAGCAGCAGCTTTTTACCTCCCAATCACACACCACCACCCAACTCAGTATCATAATCATCACCTTTCCGGCCACTCCTTTTTTTTTCTTTTTTGTCATTCCTGTTTTAAAATGTAGCAATACTAAAAATCTTTCTTTTAGGCTAGTGGGTATGGAGAGCCTCATCCCTAAGGGGATGAGCTGCCACATCGGCGTTACGTAGGAGTGACTTGAAGGGGATGGACCTAAGGGGTGGGGGATGAACCCCTTTATATATATATATATATATGTATGTATATGTATGTATGTATAGATGTGTGTGTGTGAGGAGAGAGGAATGAGGCCCGTCGAATCCGGCTTGAGGAGGACGAAGACGACGCGCCGGTTGAGAGGGGCGCGGTGTAAGGGATCGGCGCCGGGCCAAGCCGGGCCTCAGCCAGCCCCCATACCGTCTGGTCTTAGGGGTTGGGGACGTTTTAATTTACATGTTTTGAATCACGAATTATTTTTTAGAAGAGTTACTAATTTATTATGGTAAAAAGGTTATAAAGACAAGTCTTTATAAAATGTTGCACTTTTTTTTTATTAGATATCAAGTATTTCATTTTTTTTTTTTGTTTCGTGTAAATATCTCTTCTACAACTAGATGATTTTATTTCAATAGGTTCACTTGTATTGTCCTCAATTATCCTTATACATGCCGATCAACAATACATTATAATATAATATAATTTGAGGTGAATTTTCACAAATACTACACTTTTGGAACACTGATTTAATATGATTTGATTATTCGTTTCAAAAAAAAAAATATGATTTGATTAAATATATTGTTTATTAAATTAAAAACTATTCATTATTATATTAAAACTAAAAAAAATTACACTTTTAATATATCCAAACCAACTTTTCTTAACCGGATGTTATTCCATGCACAATAATAATAATAATAATAATAATAATAATAATAATAATAATAATAATAATAATAATAATAAGAGAAAATTACCAAAATAGCCAAAAAAAAAATTGACTTACCAAAATAGCCACCTTATGAGTCTTTGGAGAGGGGCATCACGGATTCAAATGCGTGGGATGCCTCCTTCAAGACCTCTCATGCGTCTTTAAATATGGAAGTGACATGTATCTCAATGATTAGATAGACTCATCCAATGCCTCAGCAGACTCATCCAATGACTCAGCAGACTCTTCCAATGCCTCAGGCAGACTCTTCCAAATATTTTAAGAAAATACTTTAAAATATTTTAAAAAAATACTAATTTTTTTTTTAAATATATATTTTTTTTAAATTAAAAAATATTTTTTAAATTTATATACGTAAAGTATTTTAAATTTATATACGTATAGTATTTTTTTAAGTATTTTAAAGATATCTTTACGTATATAAATTTAAAATATTTTTTAATTTTAAAAAAATAATTGAAAAAATAATTTAAATATTTTCCTAAAGTATTTTTTTAAATTTTTTTTATGTATTTTCTTAAAATTAGCCAGGATATCTTTACGTATATAAATTTAAAAAGGTAATTTTTTTAAATTTAAAAAAAATATTTTTAGTATTTTTTTAAATATTTTAAAGTATTTTCTTAAAGTATTGGAGGAGTCTGTTGAGGCATTGGATGAGTCTGCTGAGGCATTGGATGAAGACATTGGATGAGTCTGTTGAGGCATTAGATGAGTCTGCCTGAGGCATTGGAATAGTCTACCTAATCATTGAGACACGTGTCACTTCCATATTTAAAGATGCATGAGGGGTCTTGAAAGAGGCATCCCGCGCATTTGAATCCGTGATGTCTTCTCCAAAGACTCATGAGGTGGCTATTTTGGTAAGTCAAACTTTTTTTTTTGGCTATTTTGGTAATTTTCTCTAATAATAATAATAATAATATTAATATTAATATTAATACAGTAAGTTATAAGTATATCTCTAAAAAGATTCATCGTTATATACTACTTCAATTGTTATAGATGTTTTTTTCAACTTGTTTTCTTCTGTATCAAAGAATTCAATTCATCCAAACCAACTTTTATCAAGTGGATGTTGGTGCACGCTCTTTGCATTGTTACTTATTTCTTGGTGTTTTTGTCTCCTATAACCAACTTTTATGGTTTGTAAAAAAGATAAGGAATTGTGTTATAGTATGATCAATAGTTCTAGGATATTAACCAGATTTTATTTCCAGACTATAGAAGTATGCATTAGGGGAGGGGGATGGTCACTAGTGATAGAATTCTATGACTAACAAGCACCAATCAAGTTCCGCCATGTCATCAACCATTTTTTTCATCACTCACAACCTTTTTTAGTGGGGGTGGTCATCACTCACCACTACACCCAACAATTTCTCCCAAACCAACAATTACCTCACAAAACAAAAGTATAACGCGTGAAAAAAATAACTGAAAATTGATTCCGAGATGATATAACGCGTTTTCGGTTATGGCGGCGGTCGACATTTTGAAAGTTCCACGCGTTGAAAGTTAGTATAACGCGTTATACTTCACCCGCCCCGTGTGCCCTTAGAAGATTATAAATCAATAACGATCCCTATGGCCCGTTTAAATTATAATCATGAAAAGAATAAAAACCATTTAAATCAATAACAATCCCTATGGCCCGTTTAAATTATAAATCAACTAGGTTAGATCATGGGGTATAGTGGGGCTTGGGTTGGGCATTGGTTGACACATGGACTTTCAAAACTCAAGGCTTCAACCCACTTTTGAAGGGGGTATGGTGGGCGTGGCTTGGCTGGCGTGGCCAAGCCACATCAGCTTTTATCTATCTATCTATCGATCTATATATATATATATATATATATATATATATATATATATATAGGGGACCGCTAGAATGAGAACCACCCCGAGTTGTAAGAACCGCGAGAACCACACCATCCGGGTCGCCGTTTACCACGTTTTTTTTTACAACTAGATGTATAAACACAGCCGTAAAAAAAATTTAAACGCCCCCCCCCCCCCCGAGGGGGTAGTTTTTTACACCACAAGTTTGGTGTTTTTATTTTTTTTTCTTTTTTCTTTTTTTTACACCAAACTTGTGGTGTAAAAAACTACCCCCTCGGGGGGGGGGGGGGGGCATTTAAATTTTTTTTTACGGCTGTGTTTATAATACACACATCTAGTTGTAAAAAAAAATCGTGGTAAACGGCGACCCGGATGGTGTGGTTCTCGCGGTTCTTACAACTCGGGGTGGTTCTCATTTTAGCGCAATTCTATATATATATATAGGGTTGGGCTAGACAAAAAACCCTAAAAATTTTAGGAAACTCTGGAAACTCAAAGCTCCCGACTTTTTTTTTTTTTGAAAAAAATAACACATGTAATATACATGTTTTTAAGAGTTTTGGGCCAAAAAAAAAAAAACAAAAAAGCGCCGAGTACTTTTTTTTTTAAAAAAAATAAACAAGTTCCAGAAACTTCGGTGACTAACATGTGTTAGACAAAAAATGCTGAAAGTTGCTGAAACTTGTTTATTTTTTTTTAAAAAAATCCCTTCGACGCTTTTTTGTTTTTTTGGCCCAAAACTCTTAAAAACATGTATATTACATGTGTTATTTTTTTCAAAAAAAAAATGTTGAGAGCTTTGAGTTTCCCGGGTTTTCTCAAAATGGAGTGTTTCCTACCTAGCTTTAGCCTATATATATACATTTATTTATAACCAAAAACTACTAAACATACAACATAATTATTAAAAAAACATACAACATAATTATTAAAAAAAACATACAAAATAATTATCAAAATAAAAACCTATCATTCTTCGTCGTCTTCGTCGGTTTCGAACCCAGGAATCGTTGAAACATGTTCCACCAAATCAGCTCGAAGGTTCTGATGTATATCCCTTGACTTTATTAAAAATTCATTTGCCGCTTTATCTTCGTCTATTACGTTACCTAGTTGGGGGTCATCATCATCATAGTAGGTTACGACCGCTCTACCTTCATCCTCCAACATCATGTTGTGAAGAATGATACATGTGTACATCACGTTTCCAATTTAATCCTTGTCCCATAGTCGACAAGGCATTGCCAATATTCGCCACCTTTTCTTCAAAACACCGAATGCTCGCTCGACGTCTTTACGTGCAGCCATCAGGACCCTGTTAAACTTTAATCTCTTTGGATCTAAGGTACCGTGTCTTGTGAACGATTTTACGAACCCCCCCCCCCCCCCCCCCAACTCTGGGTAAATCCCATCAACTAGGTAGTACCCGTACACGTACTCAACCCCGTTTATAAAGAAAGTTCCTTTGGGTCCTATACCATTTACCCGATCATTGAAAAGAGGCGAGTGGTTTATGATGGTAATATCATTATGTGAACCTGGCATACCGAAGAACGCATGCCATATCCAAAGATCTTGGGACGCAACCGCTTCAAGCATGATGGCTGGCACCCCATGAAATGCACTAGTGTGAGCGCCTTGCCATTGGGTAGGACAAAGTTCCCAAGGCCATTTCATACAATCTAAACTACCTAGCATCCCGGGTAGCCCATGATAATCTGCGTGATGTTCCAATATTTGTTGCATGTCACTGAAGGAGGGCTTTCTCAAATTTTTTTTCCTATAAAGTTCTAGAATACACGAACAAAAGTTGTGAAGAGTTTCTCTAGCTACACGTGCAGACATTTTTAAATAGTCATCCATAATGTCCGAACTATTGTCGTACGCTAACTGCCTAAGTGCGGCCGTGACCTTTTGCCACGTACTAAATCCTAATTGCCCGGTTACATCGGGTTTTTGTTGGAAATAAACATATTTCTCCTCAAGATCTCTAGATATTCTTAAAAATAAGTTTCTACTCATACGAAAACGATGCCTAAACCTTTTTTCATCATACTTAGGTTCCGCTGAGAAGTAAACCAACAAATCGTTAGTGGTGTGTCGTTCACGAGCAATGTACCTTCTCCTCCGTTTAGGTTGTTGAGTCTCTTCTTCATCGTCTTCGTCTTCCACGATAGCTTTCATCACCGCCACGATCGTTTGTAGAAATATTTCCGCACCATCGTCAGATGATGATGACGATTCACTATAACTTGAAGAACTCATGGAAATATTGTGTTTTATGTGTTTGATATTATGTTAGAAAAATGTTAAATGTGGTAAGTATTTATAAAGGAAAAAAAAATTTTAAATAGCCCCCAACGGCTAGCCCAACGACTAGCCAACGGCTAGTTTGAATGGGCCATTCACAAACCGCCATGTCACCTTGCTCCCTCGCCCCACGCCCGGCTTGAAACCTGTAACACCTCGTAAAATCACGTCCAATGATGTAGTGACACGTGTAATAAACCCTAATGAAGTCAAACACTGAAATTGAGGGACTAATTTTTCGAAAAATCGAAAACTTTGATTATGTAAGGACTGGAAGTGATAAGATACCAAAAATAAGTTTCTTATGATGTTTATATTCACAAATATGCCACTTGATGTATAAGTGTAGCCGTTTGCGTAATTAATTAAAAGTTTGCGCAATAAAGGGGTTAAAAGCGTCAACATGATAATTCTTACCTCTGAGTGACCTTTTAACAAACCGGGAGCTTCATAATATTTAATTATACTCTCGGGAATGCCAAATAATGGCCAACTAAAGCTTTTATGCCTATAAGTAAAGTTTCGCGCAACTTTGCAAGTTAGAGGGACTAAAAGTGTCAATATGTTTAATTATACCTCTGAATGACCTTTTAGCGAACCCGAGGCATCGTAATGTTTATTAATACTTCCAAGAATGCCTAATATGGATTAGATGAGGCTTCAATGCTAATAAATGATTAGATGTGCAAGTTTGCGCAATAGAGGGACCTAAAGCGTCAATTTTTGAATCTACGCCTTTCGGGGACCATCTAAGCAAGCGAAAGCATTGTTATATTTAAATATATGCTTGGGAAGGATAAATATGAGCCATGGAAGGCTTAGATAACGTTTAACGGCATTTCGCGCTACTTTGCGCAATTTAAGGACTATATGGGTCAAACGGCAAAAGTATGCCGATTCGTATGATAACAGACATTCCGGAATATGTCCATGAGTTAAATATACCCTATTTATCCTTAGTATAGCTTAGAAATAGGTTTAGAGGTGTTTCGTGCACAAAAATAAACTTTTATGTCATGCAGGGACTAAAAGTGTCAAAAAGTGCACAAGTTTGCATTTTCGCGCATATCTCACATTCTGAACATCACCAGACACCCAAAAATTTATGTAAGCACTAAAATATTTTAATTTAGTGATCGCCTTGATAAAACTCCTTTCGTCGCGTCGTTTGGTTCGTTTTTAGCGTCCGTTCGTGTTTCGTCGTAAATAGACAAACAACGTGACCGTACGGCCAAACAAACCGACATCCGACATGTTTTTGAACATGTTTCATGTCCCCTACGTTTAAACTTCATGATGGGGCCTTAAATTGAGGTTAACGGGCCTTAAACGTGCCTTAAATGACCTTAAAGATCACAGGGACCATTTCTGCCAATTCTGGAACTGTGCTTGCTGTTATAAACCTGCAGGCGGCCCGCATACAGGCCTGGGTATTCTCAGGCGGGCCGCATGAGGAGATCAGATGTGCAAACAGCTGGTAACAGCCTGTATCTTGCTGTTTTCATGAACAATCTGATTTCTAATACCATCAAATCGATACTAGGGGCTTGCCCACAGAATTATCAGGCCTCTTGACACCTGTTTTGATCAGATTACCCCTCCCGACAAGTGTCATGATCCTACGGAGACCCGAAAACTATATAAAGGAGCTAAGATCACTTGATACTTCACTTGCATTTTCATTTTTGAAGCTCTCTGATCAAACTCAGGCTTTCTAATGATCCATAATCGTAATTAGGACTCTTGTAAGTATTCCTAACCCTCTCTAATTCGTTCTAGCTTAGTTATTTAATCAAAAGTCAAACCATCGTGATTTAAGTTTGACTTTGAGATTAAACAGAAATTACTCAGTCAATTCTCGAATTGAAAGTACCTACAAGTAGGTATTTATGTGGGTAACAAACCCTTAAAAGGGTATTTTCAGATTCCCACTCTATCAATGCTAATTGTCGAGTCAAAGCATACTTTAAAAAGTCAACAGAATGATTATTTGCAAGTTTAAGCATAATTAGCAATATAGGGTACATGCAACCTGTTTGATCATTAAAATAACATGGTAATTAATGTAAGAACATGTCTCAACATGTTCAACTCGACAAATTTTCAGTTTAAACCCGGATCGGACCCGAAAGTCGCATATTTTGACTTTTGCTTTGACTATCAGTTCTGATCCGTTTATGCATGTTTGAGATCTGCCTTAGAGCTTATTTTGGACCAAGTTCCATATAAGTATAACTCTCTGAGATTTTACAACTTGGATCAATGCTTCTCCGATTCATATGCATGTTTCCGACTTATGCTTAAACGTTGACTATTATGCCCTTTTAACTATAAAACGTGATTTTTGAAAAAGTGAAAGAGTAGAAACATTTGTTACTGATTTATAAACTTGCACCTAAAATTTGATATCAGTTTGAGGTCTAGATTAAGAGTTATGCTCAATATCGTAATTTGAAAGCTTTATGTTACTTAAACGGCGTAATTAGCATATAACCTATTTAAACCCACTTTTGATATCAAACTTTTTACCCACTGATGTTATATAATATTTTGGGATTTTTAAAGATTTTTATTTAATTTTTGGCTGATCATATCATAGGTCTCTAAGTTTAATTTCGGTAAATACCGATTTTGCCCTTTTAAGCCATAAAATGAGTTTTACAAATCCTTTTGACCCCAAACCTTTTTCTACTGATTTTATTTGATAAATAAAATATTTTGAGCATTCTGGAAATATAAAAATATCAGCTTTCTATTAAAAACCCGGAAACGGCTCTAAATCGCCTTTTTAAGCGTTTTTAACGCTTAGTATGTACTATAACCATATTAAACATATAAGGTTAATACCTACTGATGTTTTTAGTATATTTTGAGATAATAACAGTAAGTAAAATTTTTTGAACTCAGGTTTCCAGTTTTGACTTTTTAAGCCCTTGTGAAATTACCAAAATACCCCTAAGGTGCATAGTTTGGTTTTAAATGATAAGTTTCACATATGGGTCATACCCTACTGTTATAACATGTTAAATTAAGTGTATTTGCTGTATAAATCAGACCTATAACTCAGATTACAAATTTAACTCTTTTATAATCTTTTAAATGACCAAAATGCCCTTATGAGGCGTAAATTGAGTTTAAATTCGTATGGGGCATAATAGAAGATATCTTACTGATAGTATAACATATTTAAGGCATATTATCTCAGGAAACTTGCATATGACTCTTATGGTTACCCGTAACGCTCTTTTCGCTTTCGGTTCGGTTTATGTAACTAGTTTGCATAAGTTGACCGAAACGGGTCAAACCTTATCATTTTTATCTCAAAATCCAGAATGTGTTTAGTATACCTATATTATACAAGTCTTCAAACTTGTCGGGTCTAAATCACATTCTATCCGGTCTTCGCTTAATCGTGCGTTGAACCGTATCGTCCTTAAAGTTAACCGGTCTAAGCTTAGGCTTAATTAAAGACCCGTTAGGAATCTAATAGGTTATTAAAAACCTTCGTTCCAGATTTAGGAGCCCAGTAAAAGCTATCTGTACTTGCTTGGTGGTATACGGCTGGGATTGAATTTATATTTAGCTCAGGTAAATACTTTTAACTTATTTTCCCTATACGGGCTTGGGTTACGGTATATAGAATACCGCTTGATCGAGCATCAAATCTTACATCCTTGGGTGGTTAATTGAATAATTTGATCGGCTCGTTTAAACAGTCTTGTTTACTTTAAGCCTTTGGGGGATTAATGACCATGTCCCGGATATCCTTGGCATCATCTTACGAGATGGCCACGACCAGAGCACGAGGTGTAGGCGTACACCTGTCAGTGTATAACTCATTATTGTGGTGTGTTTATTGATCTTTAACCCAGACAAGATCCGGGCTACTGAACGCACAAGTAACATGTAATTCGTTCACAAGATTATAATATTAAATAATTATCCCAAGTTATAAAATGTTTTGTGCCACGTGCATTCAAACCAATTTTCAACCCTTTTCAAAATGAGTCAGTTAAATTGTATTTACCAGTGTAAACTGACGTATTTTCCAAAAGGCTAAGTGCAGGTACTACACGTAATAGTCTGGCTGTCTTCTAGCGTCCACAATAAGTCTCGCAAGCTTGGATGCCTTAAAGTCTGTAGAACAAATGTTTCATTTTTTTTATCCGCCTGTGGATCCTTTACATTCCGTCTGTAATACTTGATATTACTTTATATCGGTTTGTAATATATTTATCTTTTGCTTCTGTTGTGCCTTTAAATATTGTGTTGTGTGACTATGATGATGTCAACTACGTCACGGTACTCCCCACCGGGCCCACCGGAGACACGTGGAAATTTGGGGTGTGACAAAACCCAAGCCCCAAGGGCCACGCCCCCAACCCAAGCCCACCCGGGATGGTGCCTTGGGCGTTTTCCCCCAACCCACGCCCCAACCCAAGCCCCATACCCCATGGCCTTATATCTCCGTGTATTACACGGGTCGAATAAATGAATTTTATATACTAAATAATAAAACAATATATCTTTAAAAACCTCTTTTATTGTACTGGTTGAATAAATATAATTTTATATATTAAATAATAAAAGTTATATCTATAAGAACTATATTGTACGGGTTGAATAAATATAATTTTATATACCAAATAAAAAAGTTATATCTTTAAAACCGCTTGTTTTACACGAGTTGAATTAATGTAATATTGTTTACCAAATAATAAAATAATACATCTTTCAGAAACCTCATTTATTACACAGGTTGAATAAATGTAATTTTATATACCAAATAATAAAAAAGTTACATCTTTAAAAATATGTGTATTACACAGGTTGAATAAATGTAATTTCCATTACTAAATAATAAAAAATATATATCGTTAAAAAACCCTGTGTATTGTACGAATTGAATAAATTTAATTTTATATATCAAATAATAAAAAGTTATATCTTAAAAAACTTCATCTATTACACGGGTCGAATAAATGTAATTTTGAATAGTAAATAATAAAAAAAGTATATCTATAAAAAACCACGTGTATTACACGGGTTTAATAAATCTAATTCTATATACCAATAATAAAAAAGTCATATCTTTCAATATACTAATTAATAAAAAACCCTGTGTATGGTTCTTAAAAAGAAGATATGTTATTCAAGAAGCAACTCAACACCTATTTGAGTGATAAAATGGTGGTAACAATTCCGAGAAATATGATTTATAAATTATGTAATAAAATTTGTATAATAAGTTTTTAGTAATGAAAATAAGAATATTTCTTATATTAATACAAAGTTTAGTTTTCATGAGAAATAATTTGTTTACTTAAAAATATCTAAAATTAACAATTTAAATTTTAAAAGGGTTAGAAAAAAGATGTTGGGGTCTAAAAGTGTTAGAAAAAAAACGTCGAGGGCTCAGATGTTAAAAAATTACTTTTAGGCTAAAAGGGTAAAAGTGATATAACCACATGGGCCAAAAGAGTTAGAAAAAAGACGTTAGGGTCCAAAAGGGTTAGAAAAAAAGACGTTGAGGGCTCAGATGTTAAAAAATTCCTTTTTGGGCTAAAATGATAAAGTGATATAACCACATGGGCCAAAATCGTAATTTACTCTAATATCAAATTAGATAACTAAGTTTGAGTTTGAAGTAAATAGATAAATATAAAAGTAATAATTAAACAAAATAATATTTAGTAGGAGGATTATCTATAATTAATTAGAAGATATTAAATTAAAATTATAATTATCCATAAGAAATGACCTAATATGATGACAAGTGTTCTCAAAGTGGTTTCTTTTATTATATGTATAGATAACAATCCCAATTCCTAAATGGCACAATTTTCTTTTCTAAATACCAATTGACACATCAAGGCAGAGAAAGCTTCTTTTTTTCTAATATATATGTTAATTACTTATTACAATATCTGTTAAAAGATAAATATATATATATATATATATATATATATATATATATATATATATATATAGGGTTGAGTTCATTTCAGAACTCTAAATAACTACAGAACTTTCAGAACTCCTAATAAACAATCATTTTATATATAAGTTTTTGTATTTAGAATCTTTTTATCATCTATTATATGTATTTCTTTGATTACATACATGTTAAAAGTAGTTTACATATGTTTAATTGCCAAAATTATATATATATGTGTCATAACTAATTACATATATGTAAAAAAACTAGTTTACATATGTGTTATTATAAAATTATATATAAAAATGATAAAATTACTCTTAACATGTATGTAACCGTAAAAATACACATAATGAATGAGAAAATTATCCTAAACATAAAAATATATAAATAAAAAGATTGTTTATTAGGAGATCTGCGAGTTCTATAAATATTTATGGTTCTGGAATGATCCTGGCCCTATATATATAGGGTCGGGATTTAGAGAAAACGGCAGAAAGTGTGAGAACGGTGAGAACGCTTATCCATCGTCCGATCAAAACAATCTATGGACTAGATTGGCGCGGTGGCATTTTCGTAAATAACATCAATTTTATTACGTGGACGCGCTTCATTGAGGGTAAAAGCGTCTTTTAACTACTCCAAACAAAACGCCATCTAATGAAAATAAAATGCCAAAACAAAAATCACACAGCATTCTGCTAAAAACGCCATTAGATATAAAATGTCAAAATTAATTATAGTAAAATCCCCCCTAAAAAAAACCGCCAAAAAATCCTATATATACAACAAGTCAGACCTTCAATTAAAAAACACAAACAAAAACCCCAAACGCCATATTTAATATATACCATTCGACTGATAAAACGCCAGAAAACCCAAACATCAAATATATTGTTGTCAATAAAGTGTAGCTGTATGGTGTGGACAACATTGTCAGTTATCTTTCTTAACTGAGGATTAACAATGTTATCCAACACCATACATCAACACTTTATTGATTTTAGCATGATCAAATTTACAGTTTTAAGATGGTTTATTTTGTGGCGTTCTTTTTCTCGGTAAAACGCCAAAAAAGATAACATTTTGGCTGAAAGGGTGTAAACTCAATAACATTTTGCTGCATGAGATGGACAAAAATTATAGAAAAAGAGGATGATTTCATACGAAAGTCGAAACAGCCAGTGAAGATACTTCAAAAGAAGAAAGAGACTTGTGACAGTGAAGATTTGATGATCAATATTTATTTTGTTTAATTTTCTTTTTCAGTTGATTGTTATTTAATAAACAACGCCATATCTAATAAAAACGCCAAAAAGGCAAATGTCTTACACCTTTGGCGTTTATCAAACCATCATAAAATTACTTTGGACAAGTATTATAAAAAAGACTTTTTTTATGAATTCTTTTTTTTTTATTTTACTTTTCAGTTGATTGTTGTATAAATAAAAACGCCATATATAATAAAAACGCCAAAATAGCCAAAATGTTTGTTTAAACGATATCATCATGTTAAACGCCACCAAAAACTCCCAAACTATAATAAAATTAGTTTCAAAAACTATTATAAAAAACTCAAAAAATAAAATAAAATAAAAATTTAAATCAGAAAACCTAAGTGTAATGATGAAAAAAATCTAGTTTTTAAAAAATAATAATAAAAATAAAAAATAAAAAACAAACTTGAAAATATAACTAGAAACAGTAACTTCAAATCAGAAAAACTGAAGATAAGGGAAATTTATTATATTAGAATATAAAATGCCAAACTTGAAAGATGGGACGTGTTATAGACTTCAGAGATAAAGCTTGTCAAAAACAATAATTACAAACGGTAACTGAAAAGACGAATACTTTATTATAATAACGCACCGCCTAACTTAGGCGCCAAAAAGAAATCCTATAAAATGATACATCTCAGCAACTTCCATTTTATCAAACCAAAAAAGAAAAAAACAAACGCCAATACTACTAAATACCACTCACTGTAAAACGCCAAAAAAAAATCAAAGATGGCTAATATGCTTTCTTGGATATTCAATATTGTTATTCGTCAAGTTTCACTAAATGAATTTTCAGGGGAGGCGAGTAACTCAGTAAGATTTTGCTGCATGAGATGGACAAAAATTCAAGAAAAAGATACTAATGCCAGTCATATGGCATTTTGTATTTTTTGTTCTTGAAGAAGGCTTGGATGAGGAGAAGAGATCAATGACACTGAAGAGTGGGATGATGATAAAGATGAAGATCAACATGAAGAAAAAGCGAAAAACCCACCCACACGTCATAGATCTATGTCCCCAAACATCCACTAAAAAAGCCACTTCAACAGACGAGCAGACAAAATAATCAAACCGATGGGTTTGTTAAGTTTTACATAAAACGCCATATTTATGTGTCAGTTCTTGTACTATTAAAGAACAGAGAGACTAATGACAGTGAATATTATGAAGAGATATCCGATTAGGATTTTTAATTTATTTTCTTCGCTTGTATTTTTTTTCTATGGCTGAAATATAATCAAACAATTATAAAACGCCAAGAGAACCAAAACGCCAAAATGTTTATAAAAAATAATAGAACAATGGGCCATCTTGTTTAAAACCCCTTGAAAAACGCCATTCAAATAGATTTCCTGCCCCCTGGGTTCCAGAGGCATACGATGTGAATAAACGCCATAAACGCCAAAATGTTGATACAATGAAACCATTAAAAACGCCATAAATTATTGAATTTGGTTAACGCCAAAAATCTTAAAAACAAAAAATTAAAACAATATCGGGAAAAGCGGAACTGGAAAAGCAGAAGATGAAAGGACAAAAAAGCCCCTCTACCCTTCTCTAAGCCGGGTGACACGTGTTAGGCCAGGAAACGTTCTCACCGTTCTCACACTTTTGAGCGTTTTCTCCCGATCCCGTTTCTATATATATAGGATGAGAGTTCATGAGTGAACAACATCCTTGTTTGTAAACCATGTGAACCAATCTGAGCCACTGATCATTTTTTTAGATGTAAAGGATATAATGGTAATTAATCAGTTTAAATTAGGAAGATATATTTTTATTAACATTAAATTAACTACCCCTTATAATCTTTAAATAGTTATAAATTTTTCATACATTAATATTTTTTTATTTAAATACACCATAAAAACAAGTTTTTTATTCTCTTTAATTTGAGTATGATATTGCTATAGTTTTTTAATAAAAATGAACAACATATGCATTTGTAGTTATAGTATATATTTTTGTGTACTAATTTCTTTATGTTAGGTATTGAATAAACATGTGAGGTATGATAAATACTGTTAGATCAAAACAATTAATGTATAGTGTCAGGAAAAAGCATACATATATATATTATTTTAAAATAGAACTTTATACCATATATAATAATTGGGTGCGAAGATAGTGTACAAGTAAGCCAAAATAGAAGTGCTAGATAGGAATTAAGAAACATAACATGTGAGGTAGGAATCTTGCTTTCCACCAACTTATTACATTGATTCAATTATTAAAATTTATTATTATAGTCAATAGGGTTTCATTAGATACCCTCTACATATCCCCTCACGTATTTTTTAATTCATCGACCATACTTCCATTATCATCTAATTAAATATATTCAATTCAGTCCCATTTTTAAACACCGAGTAAAAATTCGTGATTTTTCTTTTTATTATTATTGATCGAATATGTAAAACATGCCCTGCAATAATCAAGATTGGAGGTTTTCTCTCCTTTTAAACCTATACTATATCCAATAAATGCAAATATGCACCTTTTTACGAACCTAACGTTGTATTAATTAAGTGGTTAATTGTATGAAAATGTATCTAACTTGTAGGGCTGGTCATGAGAATTTAGATGCTATGTTTGAGTCTAAAAAAATGTGACCCTTAGGCCATAACGATATAGATATTATTATTATTATTATTATTATTATTATTATTATTATTATTATTATTATTATTATTATTAAAGAGTTAAATGCCATTTTAGTCCTTATGATTTTAGTCATTTTGCCAGTTAACCTAATGGACTAAAATGACAACGTTTCAGACATTTGGACTAAACTGGCAAAATGGCCAAACCACAGGTACTAAAATGACATTTAACTCATTATTAAAATTGTAGTTGTTGCTGTTACATATATTAATCATAATTTTAAGAGTAAATTGCCAAAATCGTCCCTGTGGTTTGGACATGTGTGCCAGTTTCATCGAAAACAACTTTTTTTGTACTATATTGCCATTCACTTTTGGGATTTTTTGCTATTTTCATCCAAACGACTAACTTCTTCGCCAAAATCGTCCCTGAGATTTTGGATTTTTTGTCATTTTTCTGACAAAAAATTAAAACAAATTAGATATTTGGATGAAAATGACTAATATGCACAAACCTCATGGAGAATTTTGGCAATTTACTCTAATTTTAAGTATAGTTTTTATATATTGACAACACATGATGGAAAAGTTAAGAATTATGTTGGTGTGATGGTGATAATAAACAAGAAAAAGATGAAACATAAGACACATGATCAATCTTTGGATGTTGAGTTGAATGAGTTAGATCTAATAATAATGGAGCTGAAATACCACCATGCACGGCCGATCTTCAAGATTATGGGGATATAAATAAATAAATAAATAAATAAATCAAGGAAGGAAGGAAGGGCTTAGTTATTTATTCCTTCCTTGCTAAGAAGATAAAGCTGAGCGACCATGTACACAAACTTGGTTGAGTATCTATCATCTCAGGCCTAATGCTGTTGGTGACTAAGTTTGAACATCCAACCAAATTCTAGTAGAATGTGACATGTAAAATTAAACAATGAAGCCTAGAAAATCTGTTAACCTTTTAAGATGCAGATTAAGCTTCTTCTATATTCAACAAAATTTATAACATATAGAGGTCTCTCTCTCACTCTAAAGATTTATTAAGTTATTGAAATATACCTCGAATACAAAAATTCATATTTACAACATAATATTAATCACCATTGAAACTGAAAAGTATATAATAAAACAAGAAATTAAAATTGTTAATATATACATTGTTTTAATTAATTTCATAGTATTAAGATTCAACACAAGAAAAGACATGGAGTAAAGCTTTTCTTTTGGTGCATTAAAAGATAGGTGGGCTATAGTTCGACTTCTGGTACAAGGCAATGCATCCCTGGCTCCAAATTATTAGTAATATAATATAATGTATGTTTGACTGTTTGTCTTACATTACACAATATGCTTCTGAAAGATGAAAGTGCAGCCAGGATGGTGCCCCTCTTGTCCATATTTATTTACCACCAACCGTATTTGGAATTGTTGTTCATCTCTTTCTTTCACAGTTGAAACAAACTCATGCTCATCAAAGTCTCCAGTCCTCGTGGCAGCCAAACTCATCAAGTTGTCGACCACATGCCTCGCAAATTAAGAGTTTTCTTTTGGAACACTTTGTTATTCCTTTCTTGAAAATGTTGAGATAGATAGATAGCTAGGGCCTTGTTTGATCAGATGGAAATTCCAACACTGGTTTCATGGAATGCAGTGATTGCTTCTTATGAACAAAATAATGCCGGTTTTCGTAAAATGCAATTAGAAAATACAGATCTTGATAATATTACAATGGTAGTAAGGCATTGTTTCAGAATCTGCTGGTAGTTGGGAACATGAGATGCTACAAAACAAGGATCGGAGTCATATATTGCTAGTACAAATGCGCTTATTGATATGGGAAAGAAGCCATTTAGCTGTTTTCAAAGATGATAGATGAAGGAACTAGACACCAAACAGTCTTACATTATTGCTGTTTTGACAGCTTGCAGACATTTAGAACAAGGGAGAAAGCATTTCAAAAGCATGTCGCATGACTCCTGATACGGAGCATTGTACTTCTATGGTTGATCTTCTTTGTCGGGATGGTAAATTGTTGGAAGCTAAATATGAATTCATTGAGAATATGCGAATTGAGCCTGATGTGTGGCACGAAAGCATTAAGCCCTGAAAACGTTAGTTTCTATGATCAATATATATGCTGAAGCTGGTAAATGGGAGGATGTTACAAGAATGACAACATCATTGGATGAAATGGAGTTTAATAGAATGCGTGGAAAGTGTTTAGGTAAACATAACTTTCATACATTTTATATGATATGTTATGATCAACTTGCTTCATACAACGTAATATGTTAGTATCTGGTGTTGACGATCCATAACTGGATAAATAGTGATATATCGATGTCAATAAGCTTATTTATCTTTCAAGCTATGAAAAGGGATGTGCAATATATTATAGTCATTGTGATGCTCTATGTTTTACAGTTCGTGACAAAGCAACTACATTTTTTCACTTGACAGTTGAGGGTTGGCTAAGTCAACCACTTTTTATCCTACCTTTTGGCACACTTCCTGTGCAGCTATGTTATTCTTGTTATGCACCTGCCAAACAAAAATCTTGGTGTAATGGCAAAACGTAACATGTTTCTAGCAGAACCCTGGCGACATACACAAGTTTGCGGGATGTAACCGTGTGCTGTAAAAATAGGTGCTTTGACTTATTCCTGATATCAAAGTATTCAGTATTCTTGTTAGTTAATCCGATTCGGTATGGTTCAAAATGGTATTCAGGATTATATATATTTATACCTGGCCAAGCTTAGACCCCCATTTAAATAACAGATGTCTGGTATTTGTTGCAATTGAAGATGGGTTTGAATTTGAGCAGCAGTGGTAATAGTTATGTCCTGTGAAGAATTCAATTCATTTTCCTGTTTATTTGCAGCAGACCACAACTTAAGTTTGATTTAGTGAGTGAATTGGTTCCATTCCAAGCCGGTAGGATCCTCAATAACAATTATAAATTCGTTAATAGAGTATTTGTTTTCCTTATCTAACTGAAGAAAGAAATAATAAGTGTTCATCTTAGAATAATAATTACGTAATCACACAAACATATGTGATCAAACCCCCTCTTACATTTGCCATTTGCTGCCTAGCGATATATATTCTGACAGAACACAATAAGACCATGCGTTGTAAACAAGCCCAGAAGCTCGAGAGCTACTTGTTATCGGCTCGGTTAAAAGCTCGAACGAGCCGAGCTTTAACGAGCCCGAGCTCGAGCCTGAATTAGAGCTCGTTTAGTTATCGAGCCCGAGCTCGAGCCTAAAATACAAAGCTCGTTTAGGCTCGCGAGCCTAAATGAGCCCAAACAAAAATTTATTTATTTTTTACATAATATATAATAATAATGATGATAACATTGGCGAGTCAAACTCAAGCCGAGCTTTATCTCGTTTAAGCGATATTGAAGCGAGCTCGAGCCGAGCTTTTAGCTCGTTTGAGGTTGTTCTCAAAATAGCTCGAGCCGAGCTTCATAAAAACATGACGAGCCGAGCTCGAGCCCAGTCGAGCTCGGGCTCGGCCCGGCTCGTTTACACCCCTAGTAGTGGGGGGTTTTTTGGGCGTTTTTCCCCTAAAAAACGCCCCATAATGCCCAACTCCCACCCCCTGGGCGTTTTTTCATCAAAAAATTTGGTTTGGCGTTGTTTTTTTTTTCACGCCCAAGCTCCTTGTGTGTTGACCAATCACCCTTTTTTATGGTTTTTTGTCCAATAACATTTTTTGATAATTTTTTTTATTTAATTCTATTAAACCCCTTTTAACATAATGCCCCACATCCCCACTACACCCATTTTAGAAAACGCCCCATAAGGCCCCATTGCTGACCGGGCTAGCACATGGCGCAAAACGCCCAAGGGTAGGGGCATTCCCATTACACATGGTCTAATCATTGCCTCACCGAAACCATTGATTCCTTTGCACGAATTGAGTAGCCAACATGGTTTGGAAATATTGTATTTTGTTTTCAAAGAAAGATTGATGCTATACAGAAGAAGAAAGTAGCACGCAGTTAAGGAGATAGTGATACATTATCCAGCTTTAGGGAGGAAGATACATTATCATCCAGCTTTGGGGAGGGATTGCTAGTAGCAGTATGGGTTAAAATGGTCTCGATTCTGTCAAGTGATGCTTCTAATCGACCAGAGTTCATGTTAAACAATGCATCATCACCAGTCCCCACAGCCCTACAAAACAAACTTTTATATTCAAATTCCGAGGAAAAAGAAACACAAAAAAAAACATCACATACCCTGTAAATTCAGGAAGAACATAGTCAGCCCTCCATCCGAAACGAAGATCTACACCAGGGCACAAACCAACACAAGTTTTGTTGCGGATTCTAGATATACCGTCTCCACCTAAACTACTTGTAAGCTTCCATTTCCAACCAATTGCATGGGATTGAATATTATGACCTATCCCTACCTACAGCAGGCAAACCACATTACTAATACATATAGGCAGGCGAATGTATGTATGTATGTATGTTTTCTTTCCATAGATAGTTGAGGACCTGAAGGTTTAGGAATTTGGTTATTGGGATCTTCTTGGAAACAAGGCGCACGTCGTGATGTAAAGGCTCGTATATGAATTTCCATCTTCGGTCATCCGATAAAGGCTTCAAAACCAGCTTTCCCTGACACTCGTTGATTGGGGAATTGTAAAACTGGACCATAATCATAGCAGCAGCAACAGCATTAGATAACACCTCAAATTCAAATAACTAATTTGAAATGGGGAATTTCATAGAAAAAACAGATACTTTACTAGTGCATTTGTGAAAATTGATTAAAGAGAATAGTAATAACTAATAATACCTCTAAATTGAGACCAACTCGAAAGCCTTGAACTTCTTCCCTGAACTTGAGAAACAATTCTGAAGGCATTAAATCTATGCTGTATAATTCATCCCATGATTTGGGTTCTTGCGGCCCCGACTCCATCTACAATACCAATCAACAATTACAATTCTAAACTAGGGTTTTACATTATCAATCCACAAATGTTTGCAAATCAAAACCTTGGCTTGGCTTGGCTGGCTTCAACACCAGTAAACAATAACATGAAAATATTCATACCTGCTATGCGACTGGTGAGGGAGGAGGATACGATGATTCTTCTTAGGAAATTTGCTTGCTTGCTTGCTTGCTTGCGCTGTCTGTCTGTCTTATCAGGACTTTCTTCAGGTGGAGTGGGCTTCAATGGGCTCAGCCCAAAACTACCTTTGTTTAGTATCAACTTTTTGTAATTCAATGTTTGTGTGTACTAGAAAAACACAACCCAAATTTGACAACACATTAAAGAGGTGACGTAAGTACTCGGCTGAAAAAGTGGCTGCGTGCTAGGTGCTAGATGAGAATCGAATTCGAACCTGATAGGTGAGTCTGAAACCCGACACATTTAGGGCGAATTTGGAGTCAGTTAATCAGGTTTGGGATTAGTTTTTAGTTTTTTCTCGCGGGTTTAGAACACGTTTGAGATTTGGTGATATACCTGTTTACCCGACCTGATTACCCGATAAAGTGCACCCATTTACCCGATTGTATACCCAATATAATTTCTTTTATATTTTTAAATATGTATGTGTATATATATACACACATAGAGTGGAGTTCTAGAGTGAACACTAGTGTATTTGTGAATTGAGTGAACAAATTCCAGCCATTAATTTACATCATTAAATCGTAAAATACACTAGGGTATTTTTATCATCAAATCCTGGCCATTGATTTACACTTGTGTATACACGTGTGTATTGATAATCAAGGGCTAAGATTAGTTCACTAGTGTTCACTATCAAGAGGGTTTGTTCACTAATGAACCTAACCCATATATGATACATCCATTTTCTTATACATATAGGTACTAGGTTATAACCTCGTGTATTACACGGGTTGAATAAATGAATTTTATATACCAAATAATAAAACATTATCTTTATAAAAGCCTGCTTTATTGCACGGGTTGATACATCCATTTTGCCCGACATAGTCGTTGGAATTCTGTCTCGTGGAGGGTATTACTAATGTAAATATTGGGTTATTATACTAACACGTGTGCATTGTGTAATTAATAGATAATCACCAGGAAATCACAAAGGAAAACCCTAAGATAGCAATGTGAGTAATCTCCTTTTAGCAAACTGTTTTTACAAAACCTCAAATGATTTACATTATATTAAACAGTGATTGAGTATTTGTATTCTACAATTATCGTCGGTATGTTGGGGTTTTGTATACAAAATTTGTTACTACACTGTGAGTAGTAACATGACCACCAGTCATTGATTGACAGTACCGTGGGTGGTAATTAAAGTAGAAAATAAACAAATGTAATTGCGCAACCGCCCTCAATGCTGTAGACGGTTTTACCTGTCTTGATTAAACTGGGATTCACTCACCAGTATTTCCCACTGACAAAATGTTTTTAAACGCGTTTCAGGTAACAAAATGTGAAAGTCAAATAAAAGCCAGCTGGACAGCACTGAAGGCTTGAAAAAGTGGCTATAAAAGTTACCTAAATAAAGAGATGTTTTTATTTAAATAAAATAGGGTTTATCCATATGAAAATGTGTGTACTGGAAACTTGAGATTTTCCCATGTGTTTAATATTATAAAAGTTTGGTATTTTACTCTGATAAAATATTTCCTAACTACAGTCCTGATGTAAATTCCGCTGCCAAACTGATAAACACCGATACAACTGAAACTGGCTGCAGCCGCCTGTTCCCGGGTGATAAGGGAACGGGTGTTGCGACAAAAGGTGGTATCAGAGCTAAGCCACTGATTCAGCCACAGAAGTGTTCTGACACCAAAATATTATTCAATATGTTAGGAAATAATTTACATGGATACGTGCATATCTGTATATTATTGTTGTGTGTTATTTGACAATTTGTTAGTTTACAGTATGAGCGACCAAGGACCTTCAGACGCTTACCGTCAGTTGTCCAGCTCACCTAGGGACGAAGGCACCTCTTCACAGCCTACCCTCTCAGGGTATTCGGCTGACAATGAAGATGGGATTTTTGTGTTCAAGGCACAATCTGAAGAGCCATTCCCTCCTAAGAAGAGATGATGGTTCAGCAGAGGATCTCATGAACGTAGAAAGAGGATGAAAAAGTTACAACAACAACGTGCTTTAGCAGCCGTGAATAGAGAAACAAATGCTCACACTCAGGGTATGCCCAATAGGAGTCTAGCAAATTTCCATATACAAGCAACCACAGCTGCCGACCCGAATCTAGAACAACTCATAGCACCCCAGCCGTTACCATTGTTTCTCACACAACCAATGGAAATTGAAGCCAACCCAGAAAACCAAATCCCAGCACCTGCGTTTGACCCGGCTGAGATCCCTAGAGTACCAGCACCCCATCCCTCAGACCCAGACTATGACCCCTGGTTTGACGACCATAGAGATTACCAACAACGCTACCCAATACCAGATGAACCCTTGCCAAACCTAGCAGCCTACCCAGACTGGACTCTCTAGACCCCTATTATGATAACGACCAATACATCAGGGAAATTCTAGAGAACTCTTATCCTTATGAAGAACCCATGTCCCAGTTCCCAAACCCCATACCAGTACATGCACCACCCATGAGCACTGAGAATGTGCAAGAACTCCGAATCTCTGGTGAGGAGATTTTAGAAGGAAGTGAAAGGATGAGGCAAATAGGTGAAAGGCTCGTCTGGAAATATGACGAGCGTAACATGGAATTTTGGATGAACCCGTACCATTAACAGTAATAATATATATATATATATATATATATATATATATATATATATATATATATATATATATATAGAGAGAGAGAGAGAGAGAGATAAATAGCTACAGATGCATAATACTATTGTAATTTTATATTTCAGTTCCAGTTTGTACTAGATGCATAAATATATAAAATAGAGTAAAAGGTAGCAATGTTCGACGATTTTGATCAATATGCGTGTTGTGTGATTGTTTGCATTAAATATTATTTTGTAATATTAATATGTGACAAATGTTTAAAATTCAGATGGACAACGAAGTGAATCAGGAAAACCAAAATAACAATAATAATGGAAACCAAGTGGATAACAGTGTCATCCAACACATAGTGGCACAAGGGATTATAGACGCAATGCCATATATTATCAAAACGGTTAAGGAAGCGGACAATAAAAGTAGTAATGCCAGTAAACGACTTACTGAACCTGAACACAGCGTAAACAATGGACTAATACTTCAAGTGCCCATTCCCAAAAGAAGAAGAACCATGTCTTATGGTTGTTCTTATAAAGAATTCTGGTCTTGTAAACCAATAGAATTCTCGGGCAATGAAGGACCCATTGCAGCTTTACGCTGGATAGAAAAGACTGAAGCAGTCTTAAAAATAAGCAAGTGCGCGGAAGAGGATAAGATAATGTTTGCCTCCAATCTGTTTAAGAACTCAGCCTTAGAATGGTGGAACACTATCCTCTAATCTAGGGGAAGTGACAGGGTTTATAATATGGAATAGGAAGAATTTAAGAACATGGTGGAAAGGAAATTCTGCCCTCCCAATGAAAAGGAACAGATAGCCAATAAGTTCTTAAACCTTAGGATGACTGGAGTGAATAGTAAGGGCTACACTACTACATTCTTCAAATATGCTAGAATAGTGCCAACCCTTGCATCCCCAGAACCAGTATTAATCTCCCGTTACATATGGGGATTAATCAGTGAGATTAGGCATGTAGTCAAGGCGGCTAGACCACAAACCATAGAAGAATATGTAGAACTAGCAAACACCTTGACCGATGAATTAGTGCGTACACGAGAAGAGGACCAGAGGAGGAACCTAGCTCAAAGGCTTACCCAAGAAGTCCGCTATGGAAATTCCAATCGTGGAAAAAATGTAGGTTCTACCTCTGCACCTTATTGTAAGGCTTGCAAGAAGAAGCATTCAGGAAGATGCTCCACTTACTGCAATTTCTGCACGATACCAGGACACAAGGAAGAAGATTGTAGGAAGAAACCTAGTAATGGAGTGTGCTTCAACTTTGGAGAAAAAGGTCACATTAAGCCACACTGTCCGAAAATAGCTCAAACCATGAACAACAAGACTACTAAAAATGCTAGAGCATTTGTTCTGACAACAGAAGAAGCCAAAATGATTCCGGACGTGATCGTCGGTACGTTTTTAGTTAATGATGTTTTTGCTAAAGTAATATTTGACTCTGGTGCGAATCAAAGTTTTATTAATACTTCGTTTTGCAAACTTCTCAATCAACCATTAACTAAACTCCCACATGAATGTCTGGTAGAGACAACAAATGGGGAAATCATTAAGATTACCGAAATCTTGTAGGGAGAAAGAATAGAATTTTTAAATCAAAAGTTTATTGCAAACCTTTATCCAATGAATCTGGCAGGATTTGATGTTGTATTAGGAATGGATTGGTTAGTAGGCAATAAAGCCATTATTTTATGTGATCAAAAGTCAATCCAAGTAACTTCACCACGGGGTGAAAAGATCACAAGTAAAGGAGATAAGCCGTCTAGATCCACAAAATTCATCTCTGTAATGAAAACAACTAGTTATGTAAGAAAAGGATCATTAGTGTATTTGATTTCCATAATCATAAACACTAAAGGGAAAGAACTGAAAGATATTCCAGTAGTATCTCAGTTTCCATATGTATTCCCAGAAGAGCTACCAGGACTACCACCGGACAGGGAAGTCGAATTCCGAATCCATCTGCTACCAGGGACAACACCAATTGCCAAGGCACCTTACCGTTTGGCCCCCGCAGAAATGCAAGAACTGAAGAAACAGTTAGACGAATTGTTGGAGAAAGGATTCATACAACCAAGTTCATCGCCATGGGGAGCACCGATCTTATTCGTCAAAAAGAAAGAAGGGTCAATGCGTATGTGTATTGATTACCGTGAATTAAACAAAGTCACGATTAAAAATCGGTACCCATTACTGAGAATCGATGATTTGTTTGATCAGTTGCAAGGAGCTCGATTTTTCTCTAAATCGATTTACGTTCAGGATATCATCAATTAAAGGTACAGGAAGAGGATATTCCTAAGACCGCTTTCAGAACAAGGTATGGCCATTATGAATTTACTGTCATGCCATTTGGTTTAACCAATGCCCCAGCCGCATTTATGGACATGATGAACCGAAAAAGTAACCCATATTTGGATAAATTCATAATTGTCTTTATAGATGATGATATTCTCATTTATTCTAAGAGCAAAGAGGAACATGCAAAGCATTTGCATGCACTTCTAAGTTTATTGAGAAAAGAAGAGCTTTATGCTAAATTTTCAAAATGCGAATTTTGGTTAGAAGGGTACAGTTTCTTGGACATATAGTCAATCATGAAGGAATTCATGTAGATCCCACAAAGATTGAGGCAATTACTAAATGGAAAACCCCTGAGTCACCAACCGAGTTTAGAAGTTTCTTAGGATTGGCCGGTTATTATAGAAGATTTATTCGAGATTTTTCTAGAATAGCCATTCCCTTAAGTAAGTTAACCTGTAAATCTGTTAAGTTTAAATGGGGACCAAAACAGGAAGAAGCCTTTAGAATTCTTAAGCAAAGATTAACCAAGGCACCCATACTAGCATTACCCAAAGGAACAGAAGACTTTGTAGTCTATTGTGACGCTTCTAAGTTAGGTTATGGATGTGTGTTAATGCAACGTCAAAAGGTTATAGCTTACGCCTCTAGACAACTTAAGAATCACGAAGAGAATTATTCAACCCATGATTTGGAATTAGGAGCCATAATTTTTCCCTTAAGATTTGGAGACATTACCTTTACGGTAGTAAGTTTACCATTTTCACAGATCATAAGAGTTTAAGGTATGTTTTCAGGCAAAAGGAGTTGAATATGAGACAGAGACGTTGGATGGAAATACTTAGTGATTATGATTGTAATATCCAGTATCATGCGGGAAAAGCTAATGTAGTAGCTGATGCTTTAAGTCGAAAGTATCATGAAAAGCCAAAGAGAGTGCGTTCTCTTAAATTAAATCTACAAGTAGATTTAAATAAACAGATTAGAAAGGCACAAGAATCAGTAATCAAGGATGATACTGAAAAATTGAAAGGAATGATTAAGGAATTAGAACAAGGAACATATGGAATTTGGAGATTCCATAAGAAAAGAATGTGGATACCTAAAGTAGGAAACCTACGCCACCGTATATTAGAAGAAGCCCATAAGTCTAAGTATACGATGCATCCTGGAAGTAATAAGATGTATCAGGATTTAAGAAAGAATTTTTGGTGGATAGGAATGAAAAAGGATATAGCAGCTTATGTTTCTAAGTGTTTAACTTGTTCGCAAGTTAAAGCTGAACACCAGAAACCCTCAGGTTTATTACAGCAATTATAGATGCCAGTTTGGAAATGGGATTTGATAACAATGGATTTTGTTACCAAATTACCCAAAACAAGAAAAGGTAATGATACATTTCATGGAATTCCTTTATCAATTGTTTCTGATAGAGATAGCCGTTTTACCTCTCATTTTTGGACAAGTTTCCAAAAAGCAATAGGAACCAAGTTAAATCTAAGCACCGCTTATCATCCTCAAACGAACGAACAAAGCGAAAGGACAATTCAGACAATGGAAGATATGATTAGAGCTTGTATAATTGATTTCGGAGGTAATTGGGACGACCATCTACCATTAATCGAATTTTCTTACAATAACAGCTATCATACCAGCATCAATGTTGCACCATTTGAAGTACTTTATGGACGAAAGTGCCGAACCCCAGTCTGTTGGGCAGAAATTGGAGAAAAGCAACTATCCGGACCTGAGATAGTGCAAGAAACAACCGACAAGATTATTCAAGTCAAGAACGACTGAAAGCAGTACGCGATCGACAAAAGAGTTATGCTGATAACAGGCTAAAACCGTTGGAGTTTCAAGTAGGAGACAAGGTGTTATTAAAATTTTCTCCTTGAAAAGGAGTGGTAAGATTCATCAAAAAGGGAAAGCTAAGCCCCAGGTACATTGGACCTTTTGACATTATTAGAAGAATAGGACCTGTAGCCTATCAACTACAATTGCCAGAGGAAATGACATGAATACATGATGTATTTCATGTATCATTAGTAGTGCCTCTTAAAGATATAGAGGTGAATGAAAAGCTTAAATTTGTAAAAAGGCCTCTACAAATCAAAGACTGGAAAGTCAAGAAACTCAAACACAAAAGATTGGTATTAGTCAAAGTAAAATGGAATTCCAAGAGAGCACCAGAATACACTTGGGAGCTTGAATTAGAGATGCAGAGGAAATATCCACACCTGTTCCAGTAGACCTCGAGGACGAGTTCTAAAACAAGGTGGGGAGGATATAACAACCCTCCTAAAATATTTTCGATACCCCTAATATATTTAGAATGTCCCTAGACGTCCTAAAATACACCCCGTATGCGAAAAATAGCCCCCAATTACCTTAATTTTATTGAAAATTAAATAAAACAAATAAATAAAGGGCCTCGCGGCCCGCGACGGAGAATGCACAAGGTTACGCGGGGCGCGACAGCCAGTACACCAGGCGGCACCGGAGTGTGCCACGTGTTCGACGCGTGTGGGGTCTAGCAGTTGACTCGGCAAGCCTATAACGGGACACGTAGTCCTTGGCGGCCCGCGAAGGCTAAGCCTTAGGGCGCGACAACCCTGCTGATCAGCCCTATAAATTGGATTTCGACGTTCACTTTCAATTCATTCAAATCTCGTGCTTCTCTCTAAATTTCTGAATAGCTAAAGTAATACCCGGGCATAATACCCCCCCCCTATAACGAAGTTCTGCCTCGTTGTAAGTATCATAACCCCCGGGTATGTATTAGATATGCTGCCCGATTGATCTAGGGTTCCGTAACGGCTGTCGAGGTTTTGTCCGACGTTGTCACACCCCAACCAATGGCGGAAACATCGGGATGAGACGAAGTGTGAAGATTGCTAGAGACTTCATAACACTATTTGTGTCAATATTTAATAAACCGATTTAATTTCATAATTAAATTGTCAACAATACAAGGAAATTCAAATAACAAGTTCAAAAGAAATACATAACAACATAATCAAAATTGATACAACATTTAAACCTAAACGTCTATATGTGTATCTAGGCATCATTGCTACTTCATTTCATAGCATCATCATCATCAACCTGTAACATGTTAAAATAAAATTCAATGCAAAAGCAAAGGCGAGTACACAAGGTTTAAATAGTATAGCATAAGTATAAAGCATTTTACTCGAATCCACATGGCAATTTGTAAGCAAGGTAATTAGCATGCATATCATTACGTCTAAACCCAAAGTGTCCACTAGTATTTAGCATCCCTCGCCACAAAAGTGACGAGACCGTATTGTATAATGACCTAACAATCCCCCGTCGGGTGGTGTGCTACTCCTATAGCGCTATAATTGTTAAGCGAGGGTATAACATAGTAATGGCATAAAGCATGTATTATCTAGCATAACAAGTAGCATGTATAACGGATTGAGTTCATAAAGCATGTTTATGTGTGTGTAAGTGTAATTTTGTATGGTAACATGTTACAACCCAAAAGTGATTTAAAATGTAAATGGGTCGAGTGTACTCACGGTTTTGCAAGCTTTCCCACTTGAATCCGTGAAGAGTTGATTTGATGGAGGGAACACCAAGTTATCCTACAAGAGGAAAGTCAAGGTGTATGAGTAATTTGGAAGAAAGATGGGATATTCGGACTTAAGATTCAAAGAATGAAAAAGTAAATATTATGAAAATATTCACTATGGTATTAGCACTTGTCTTGACACTATAGTAATCCCTAAGGATTTGTATGTGATTTCATAGGTTCAAGACCTATTAGAATCGTGACAAGGAACTACACACATAGTGATAAACTTATTAGCTTGATAGGGGATTTATATAATCACTACCAAGGGTTCGGATTTAAGGTTTATCATAGTTATAATATACATAATAATATACTTAGTCATGTAGGAGGCGGGAGGTTGGACCTTCCACTTTGGTACCTCTTGGTGTCATATAAGTCAAGTAGGAGGTGGGAGGTGAAACCCTCCACTTTGGTACCTCGAATGATTTATTAACATGTGGTCATGTAGGAGGTAGGAAGACAAATCTTCTCTTTAGGAACCTCATAGATATGTACAAGAAATAATACAACTAACTAAGCAAAACATCAAGTGGTGTGTGGACATGTATGTAGGTTAGCCTAGGCTAGCCAAGTAGTCACACCATCTTCAAGTTCAAGACTTGACACCACTTGTGAGCTAAGAACTCGATTAAAACAGAAAGTTTAGAGTGTTTAGACACTCCTATTAAGTGTAAAACAACCTTGGTTTTGCTTTACTAATCATACAAGAGACTAGAAGCATAAGAACACAAGTTTGTTTGAAGTAAACAAGAGTTTAGAAAGTTTTTAAAAACACAACAGAAAGTTTATGGACACTTTTAGGGTATTTCCAGGTCTGATTTCTCCAAGGAGAGATCAAGGAATCAAGCCCAAAGATTATCCAAGCATTTAGAAAGAAGAATCAAGTGATTTGGTTGAGTTTTGAGCAAGTTATGCTCACTTTTGTAAGGAGGTATGAATCTGTCCGAATTTCTGATTTGCAAGAGCTTTGAGAGTGAGATTTGAGTTTGTAAAGTGGTAAGGAGGCTGAGATTAAGTTGTATTTATAGGGGGAAGAATTAGGGTTAAGTTTGGTTGGCATTTAAGAGTTTAGTTGGGGGTTAAACTAATAAAAAAAATGAAATGTTGTGGCTGCCTTGACCTGCGACCGTGAGACTGTTTACAACCATAGATGTTTCCTTTTCTTTTAATTGTTGTTAGACATATATATGGTAGACATTATTGGTGCATAATATGTATTTTACTATAAGTAGTTGAGATTTGAAAATAATAAAAGGAAAGCAATTTGGGTAATATGTAAGCTGCGATTGGCAACAACTTTTTTTGTTCTTTTTTTTATTTTTTTTTCTTTTATGTCATGCAACATCACGTTAAATGTAATATAATATTATATTATTATTATTATTAGAATTATTATTATTATGATATCATTATCAAAATTTAATCATGTATTCGATAGTTACTAAGCATGTATAAGTTATGAGTACCAAGATATCGAGTATTGATTGCGCATATGCATTCGAGATTGGTAACGTATAACCCGAGTATTTCAACGCGTATAAGCATGTATATAAAAAAAATCGAATTTCATTACGATCGAAGTCTCGGATTTACAATGGTTTGAAACGAAATACGAAATACAAAAGGAACAAGCTTCCAAAAATAGAAATGCGAACAAGACTTGCTATAAATGGAAAGTACAAATAAGCAGGGCGTTACAGTCTCCCCTCCTTTAGGGAATTTCGTCCCGAAATTTAGGAAGAAGTAGGGAAAAGATGTGGATACTTCGCCTTCATATCACTCTCGAGTTCCCAAGTAAATTCAGCGCCACGTTTTCCCTCCCATCGAACCTTGACGATAGGAATTCGACTGCGCCTCAATTGCTTGGCTCCTCGGTCCATGATTTCGACCGGTTTTTCCACAAAGTGAAGTGTTTCGTTAACTTGTAAGTCTTCGAGAGGAACGTGGAGTCCTTCGTCAGCTAGACATTTCTTTAAGTTGGACACGTGGAAGACAGGGTGTACATTGCTGAGTTCCTCGGGCAGGTCCAGTCTATACGCAACCTCGCCAATCCTCTCGAGAATTTTGAAAGGACCAACGTAGCGAGGTGCGAGTTTCCCTTTCTTGCCAAATCGAACCACGCCTTTCCAAGGGGATACCTTGAGAAGCACGAAGTCACCTGTCTCGAATTCCATAGGTTTGCGTCCTTTGTCAGCGTAACTCTTTTGTCGGCTCCTGGCTTTCAATAAGTTGTCTCGAACCTGTAAAATCTTGTCCGTCGTCTCTTGTATAAGCTCGGGACCGGTGATTTGGGCTTGACCGATCTCGTGCCAGCAAATAGGTGAACGACACTTGCGACCATACAATGCTTCGAAAGGTGCCATTTGAATACTCGCGTGATAACTGTTATTGTACGAGAATTCGACCAAGGGCAAGTGTGAATCCCAGTTGCCACCAAAATCTATTACGCATGAACGAAGCATGTCCTCTAAGGTTTGGATAGTACGCTCGGTTTGACCGTCAGTCTGAGGATGGAAGGCAGTGCTAAGGTTGAGTTTAGTACCCATAGCAGATTGAAAAGTTTGCCAGAGACGAGACGTAAAACGAGCATCACGATCAGAAATGATGTCGATGGGAATACCATGACGACAGATTATCTCCTTCATGTAGACCTTAGCCAATTTCTCGACTTTGAAATCTTCACGAATAGGGAGGAAGTGAGCTGACTTGGTCAATCGATCAACGATTACCCAAATGCTGTCATGACCAGCAGTAGTGCGAGGAAGCTTAGTGATAAAATCCATGGCAATGCTCTCCCATTTCCAGATAGGAATCCTTGGTTGTTTGAGTAAGCCAGAGGGACGTTGATGTTCAGCTTTCACTTTGGAACATGTGAGACATTTTGAGACGAAAGTGGCTATATCCTTTTTCATTCCAGGCCACCAATAGGATGTACGCATATCATGGTACATCTTGTCGGCACCAGGGTGAATAGAATACTTCGTGTTATGGGCCTCCTTCATCAGGAATTTGCGAAGATCATCACGGTTGGGAATCCAGATACGATTGAGATATTATAAAATGCCATCAGATTTGGACACGAGACTATTTTCAGCACCACATTGCATCTCGTCGTAGAGGTTACCCTCATTAACGGATGTGTACTGAGCGTTACGTATGCGATTTTGAAGATCGAGGACGAGTTGGAAACAACGGATACTCTTGACGTGAGTTTTACGACTAAGAGCGTCGGCTACTACATTCGCTTTACCTGGGTGGTATTTGATTTCGCAATCGTAGTCGTTTAACAATTCCACCCAACGACGTTGACGCATATTCAGTTCCTTTTGGTTGAAGATGTGTTGAAGGCTCTTATGGTCGGTGAAGACCACGCATTTAGTACCATAGAGGTAGTGTCGCCAAATCTTCAACGCAAAAACAACTGCGCCAAGTTCAAGGTCGTGAGTAGTATAGTTTTTCTCATGTATTTTGAGTTGTCTTGACGCATAAGCGATAACCTTGTCACGTTGCATAAGGACACAACCAAGGCCGAGGTTTGAAGCGTCGCAATACACGACAAAATCATTGTTACCATCAGGAAGCGTTAGGATAGGAGCATTGCAAAGCATATCCTTGAGCGTTTGAAAAGATTCCTCTTGTTCGGGACCCCAAACAAAAGGTCTCTCTTTTTGAGTCAAGGAGGTCAAAGGAACAGCGATTTTTGAAAAGTTGGAGATAAAACGACGATAGTAACCAGCAAGACCAAGAAACGAGCGAATTTCAGACAGAGATTTAGGTGCGATCCAATTTTTCACAGCTTCGATTTTAGCGGGGTCAACATGAATTCCAAGTTCGTTGACAGTATGACCAAGGAATTGAACCTCTTTTAGCCAAAATTCACACTTGGAGAATTTGGCGTATAGACGTTCAGTACGAAGGAGTTCAAGGATAAAGTGCAAGTGTCGCTTATGCTCTTCTTGCGTCTTGGAATAGATGAGAATATCGTCGATGAAGACGATCACAAAACGGTCCAAGTATGCTTTGCACACGCGGTTCATTAAATCCATGAAAACAGCAGGTGCGTTGGTCAAACCAAAGGGCATGACCACGAACTCGTAATGACCATAACGCGTGCGGAAAGCGGTTTTAGGTACATCTTCTTCGAGTACTCGAATTTGATGATACCCAGAACGAAGATCGATCTTTGAAAAGCAAGTCGCGCCTTGCAATTGATCGAAGAGGTCATCAATGCGAGGAAGAGGGTATCGGTTTTTGATAGTAAGCTTGTTGAGCTCACGATAGTCAATACACATACGAAATTGTAACACCTCGAATTTTTGTGTCCAATAATGTGTTAACACGTGTCATTTGTTTACACGTGGCATTGATATTAAATAAAGATCTAATTTTGACAAACCTTGAAAGTATATAAATTCGAGGGTTATAAATGTCAACAAGGGTAAATATACTGTATAGTAACCCTAAATAAATGCTTGAACCTTCAAACGAATGTATCATAGATCGTACGAAAGCGAAACACGAAAGAAAGTGAGAGATTACAAGCTACAGGGGTTAACTGTGTCAACATGTTTAATTATACCTCTGAGTGACCCTTTAACGTTCCCAAGGCTTTGTAACGGTGTTATACACTCACTAAAATATAATATATAAATTTCGCGAAGTTTCGTTATGAAACGAGAAAGTTACGATCTAATTCGTAGGAGAAGGGCTAAAAGCGTCAATAATGAAAGTTAAGGCTTTCTGAATAATTAATAAACTAACCAGGGATTTAACAACGCGGGTAAATAACACGAGGTCCTTAGTTGTAATTAACCGAGGGCCAAACCACAAAGTTACCCCTTCAAAACCGAAAGGTCAGGTAAATCATTACGAAAGATTTCGTTATTAATTACCAGGATTTCGTAATCATTTCAAAAGATTTAAAATTTCTGGAAACCAGGCCTCTCGCGACCCGCGTGATGGTTATGGTTAAGTTGAGGCGGGCCGCGAGCCTCCTGTTTTACGCGCCTGTTAGTTGAATCCCAGGCGACCCGCATTAAACAAGCATGGAGCTCCCATGCGGGCCGCGTAAAACGCCCAGATGCAGAAAGTTGTAACTACTTCCCTTTTGGAGTCTTTGAACGACCAAACAACCAATTAATGGAGCATGGGTGCCCCCTACTCGACCCATATCACTTAGGGACACCTGCCCATGATCCATGATCAAATGTAGACTGAGTTGTGATGATCTTGAGGTCTTGTGAACACTATAAATAAGCACATTTGGTTCATAAGTTTACCACACTTCAAACATTTCTCTCTGATCATTCTAAGGCTCCCAAGCATCCATCTCTGCTCTATAAGCAAGAAATAACTTCTGTAAGTCGTTCACAATCAATATGGTCTTGCATTTCCATAGTTATAGCTTATAAACACAACCGTCGTAACTAACGGTTGTCATTACAATAACTTGCAAATGGTTCAGTCTTATGACGGATCAAAAGTAGTTTTGAGTAGGTAATTATGTGGGTAATAAACCTCTAAAAGGGTTCCCCCTGATCACCACTCTAACTATGTCAAATATCGAGTCAAACGTGCGGTTAAAAAGTCAACAGAAAGCTATTTTAGCGATTTATGCATAATCTGTAATGTACATACTAAGAAACCTGTTTTGACACTCATAAAATATGATATTAAGTATATAAACTTGTTTGCGCTCGTTTGAATCGACCATTTGCTATATTGACTCGGTTCGGAGCCGAATGTCGCAAAAGTTTGACTTTTGCTTTGACTTCAGTTCTGACCCGTTTTAGTGAGGTATAGATATACCTTAGGACTCTCTTAGGACCAGGTCACATGTTGGTATAAACCTCTGTGATCGGTTCATGAGTTATCCGAGTCTTTTACGTGTTTCCGTTAATCGCCTAAAAGTTGACCGTAACGCCATTTGAAAATAAAACGAGTATTTCGGACACGTGAACGGACCAGAACCTTGCTTACTAAATTATAAGCATGTCCTTAAAGTTTCACGTCAATCCGAGGTCTAGAATGAGAGTTATGCTAATTAGCGCAATTAAAATAAACTTTTGTAATAAACGGCGCAATTAGCATAACGCCTATCTAAACCAAGAATTCGTCACCAAAACTTTTACCCACTGTTATAAATTAATATTTTGGGAATTTTAAAGATTTTTAATAATTTTTACCTTGCTCATAACCTGCGGTTATGGCTACGGTTCGGTAAATACCGAATATGCCCTTTTCGGCCAAAACATGAGTTCTACAAGGTCTTTTGACCCGATTCCAGTTGCTACTGATTTTAAATAATAAATAAAGTATTTTAGACTTTATAAACTGTTCGGGAAACTCAGATTTCCTGTAGAACTCGAAAAGCTCTTTAAAAGTCTTTAAAATGACCGAAAAGCCCCTACGGGGCATAATATTAACTTAAACTCGTTACGGGCATCACGGGAGGTATCCTACTGATACCACAACCTCTTTAAGGCATATTGACTTAGAAAATAAGCGTAAGACTCCCATGGTAAACCGTTTCGCCTATTGCGCGCACGGTTCGACTTATGAAACTAGTTTTCGTAAATTAGCCGATACGGGTCAAATTATATTATTTGAACCCCAAAATCCAGAGTGTGAACCATAAACCCATATAAAACAAGTCTCTGAACTTGTTGGGTCAGAATCACACTCCATTCTCGGTTTTCGCCTTTTCACGCGATTAAACCATATTCACATATCAGAACCAACCGGTCTAGGCTACGGCCATTATAACGACTCGTTAGGATTCTAAGAGGTTAATTAAAACCTTCGTTCCAGATTAGGAGCCCCAGTTAAAGCTCTCGGTGATTTAATCCAAATTAAGGAAATATACTTGCAAAGGTAAATACTTTAACTTATTTCCCCTATATGGGCTTGGGTTACGGTATGTTAATACCGCTTGATTGAGCATTATATTCTTCCATCGCTTAGGTGGTTAATTAAATAATATGATCGGCTCATTTAAACAGTTTTGTTTCTTAAAAGCCTTTGGGGGGTTTAATGACCGTTGTCCCGGATATCCTTGGCATCATTTTACGAAATGGCCACGACCATCGACATCCCGGTGTAGGCGTACACCCGGTATATATTGTCGACATTAAATTAAAAGACGTAGCCGTTGGTTTTTATACTACGGTTTTACGCAATGTGGCGTGTCTATAAATCTTTAACCCGGCACGACCCGGGCTACTGAACGCATAAAAGAACATGTAAAACGTTCACAAGATTTTAATAATTTTCCCAAGTTATAAAAGAGTTTGTGCCTTGTGCATTCAAATCAATTTTTAATAAACATTTTCAAAAGTGTCAGTTGAATGTATTTACCAGTGTAAACTGACGTATTTTCCCCAAAAAGATTAAGTGCAGGTACTATACGAAATGGGCTGGTATAGGCGTCCTAAGCATCGTACATAGTCTCGCAAACTCGATGCTGCATCTGAATGAACAATATTTATTACTTTTTGATCCGCTGTGGATATACTCAACTTCTGTAATACATTTGATATTACAACCAGAGGTTGAAGTTTATATATTTATCATAAGCTTCCGCTGTGCATTATATAATTGTGTGGTTTGACTATATTGTTGCCAACATCGTCACGGTAATCCCCCACCGGGCCCACCGGTGAGACACGTGGAAATCAAGGTGTGACAGGTTGGTATCAGAGCCAACGTTGAGTGAATTAAACACTACCCTATTGTGTTTAATCTCAATGACACAATTGCACATACTTGAGTCTAGACAATAACTTAGGAGAAATTCGGATTAATACTCCTTTTTGTCATTACTTTCATTTCGATTTTTAATAAGTTTTGGAGCAGGAAAATGCCACCTGTTATATTCCGAGGAAGAGGAAGGGGAAGAAGAGGCAGAGGAGATATCGTGACACATCACGATAACGAAGCTGGACCATCAGGTACAAGACATCCTTCAATGACAAGGAGCGAAGAACCACAACGACGAAGAGATCTCTACGAACCCGCGAGGCATTCCACCTCGCACAGCTCAACGCCATCCTACCGGCACTCCTTTGGGCCAAACTCAGAGAATGATCCCAACAACCCACAACCTTCCTTCATACCTCTACAACGTTCGGTATCGACCCGGAATTATGACGACCCTACTCCATACTTCATAGGTCACTTCAATCCAGCTGATTACATACAGGAACCTTCTGGATTTGTTCCGCTTGGTCCACAAGACCACTTTTCTGAAGATCCCATGGAGGAAGATGAGGATCCTACTGAACCAGCACGTGGTACGCCCACGCATCCGATAGAAGTCTCTGATGGGTCATCCTTCCATGGCACACCCTATCAGGGGCCAGACAGTTTCCAAGCGTTGTTTGACTGACATGAGTGGTACTACACGCCACCCCAACAGACATCACAACAACCGCGACATCCACAGGATCCCTCTGAGGATTCACGCTTTGAGGCAGTTACGCCACCACCTCCGCCACCGGCACAACCAGTGATACCTGATCCGCCAAGGCGTAGGAGGACGAATGCGCGTATGTCCACACGAGGAGGAGGAGGTATCCACTTTAGCACTCCTCGACACTCTAGTAGTAGCCACTATCCGCCACTACAAGAAGAAGGACCTTCAAGTCCTATACAGGAGGCGAACTCCGCACCAGCTGCACAAAATTCGCCACCATTTGGGTATGACCAACCCATACCTGCTTATACGGGTCCGACGGCTTACAACCCGTTCGAACCGTCACAAGCACAATACAACTATAATTATGAGCGCGACCCATATGTGGTGTCGGCTAGATATAATGCGCGCTACCCTGACGGAGCTCATGGGAACATGGGACCACCGGACTACTCAGCTCATGGGTATCCAATACCTCCCAGACCCCCAGTTCCGCAACACGCGCCACAACCACGATTCTCTCCTCCTGAACAGGAAGAAATACTCCATCGACTAGATCGTGTGGAGAGAGAATTCGAGGAATAGAAGAAAAGCCACCGAGGATTTCTCAAGGGCTTGGCGAACCTACTAAAGGGCAAAAAGAAGAAACGTGACCACTAGCCCTTAATAGTTGTACTAATGTAATTTCTACTTTGAAATAAGTCCCTGCGTGGACACTTATCGTATTTCAGTCCCTACGTGGACTTATCTTTTAGTCCTTACATGGACACCTATCTTATGTTAGTCCCTGCGTGGACTTGTCACTTATTTTAAAACCTCTATGGAGGTATGTACTATTTGAAAGACCCGTTTAGGGCGATATGTAATTGTATTTGAGATTATGGAATGTATGTTATGAGTTTTGTTTTAATATGTATGAAATAAATCAAAACCAATCCTTTTAATTGATCTGCCTAAATAAAGAATCTTAAAAGGTGAAACCTAGCTTGGTGTCTTTTAAGATCCAGTCAAGATGGTACGACCTAATTGAAAAGATTCTGATTCCCTGTTAACCTCTGTACGCATGTTAACAATCATGGCAGATGTGATTCGTTAAAAATCACGCACGTCATTCTTATACAATAATCCTTTAAGGATTTCAAAACCCAACTAAATGATTTATAAATCATGGGTTAAATCATCAATAAAGATGATCATTTATAAACATCCATTTGTGATGTAACATCCATTAGAGATGAAATGCCTACGGGCCAATATTATTAAAACGTCCATTAAGTAATGTAGTGCCTACGGGCCAATCTTATTAAAACATCCATTAGTGATGTAGTGCCTACGGGCCAATCTTATTAAAACATCCATTAGTGATGTAGTGCCTACGGGCCAATCTTATTAAAACATCCATTAGCGATGTAGTGCCTACGGGCCAACCTTATAAAAACATCCATTAGTGATGTAGTGCCTACGGGCCAATATTATTAAAACATCCATTAGTGATGTAGTGCCTACGGGCCAATCATATTAAAACATCCATTAGAGGTGTGGTGCCTATGGGCCGTAATAATTGTCTTATAACGACAAAAGGCAGTGGTGGTCTATGACTCCCTGTCAGAAAGAGATAAAAGAACTACGGTTCAAATCTCTATGCCTTTGATTCTCTGAAATCTCGGCTAATATTATAAAACATCATCATGATTAGGCTTTATGCCGCCAATACTATTTATATAGCTGAAATAGGATGTATTCAAATCCTAAAATGTAATGAAATAATAAGTTAACCAATTATGGTCTCTGTACCATGGTTGACAAATTGTCATAAAAGACAATTATATAATAATCTCCTGAATAAAATTTTGTTATCTTCTGTAACAGATTCAAATTACAATGGCGGATCCCAACGGAGAGAATAGCCATAATAATGATAATGACTACGACAATGCGCCAGTGCATTTGACAGGCGCACAGCTAAAGGCTCTGATTGACAATGCTGTTCAGGCAGCTCTTGATCGTCAATATACTGAGTCCCAAGGCAGAACAGTATCAAAACCACCCTCTAAACCAAAGACACACTCCAAACCACCCCCTCAACCCAAGAAAGATGACGACAAACACTCGTCCACTGAGAACAGCGTTCATCGCGATAGAGAATATACTGATGCATCAAATGCTAAGGGTTGCACCTACAAATACTTTGTATCTTGTAAGCCCCAGGAATTTACAGGGGAGAAAGGTGCTGTGGATTGTATCACCTGGCTAGATGAGATGGACACTATTGTTGTAACACCCCGTGTTTTCCAAAAGTCAAAGTCAAAGTCAAGTGTTGACTGTTATTGGAATTAAAGATTAATAAAGATTAATTTCATTTTAGTTTCATTTTGATTTTCGTATTATTTGGAGTAAGTGTTGTATAATCAAACTAATCGACCGATAATCGAACTGTGAATCAACTATCGACTGTGAATAATAGGAAGTAACAACGCAATAAAGCTAGTCAATCAATAATCAAGCTAATCAAATCAATCATCAAACTCAAGTGTGGGGATTTTAGTGCTTTTATACGTGTGTGTGTGCCTTACGTGTTACTTGTGCATGTTTACTTTATGTTAAAGTGTGTGGTGAATCAATCAAAATCAATCAAGAATCAAAGGTGAATCAAACTCAATCGAAACCGACTTTGGAAATAGGTTGTAAGGATGCTTGTATGTTAAATATAGTCTCGACTACTACTAAAAGTAATTTGATTAGGAATTCTATCATTCTCAAATCATCATTCATCGAACTCGAAATATCAGAAATCGTCGCAAAACACTCAAAACCAGGCAAGCCGATCGAACAGGGCAACCTGATCGAACAGGCTAGCCGATCGAACAGGCAGTTCGATCGGACAGCTGCTCGATCAGGGATGCTGTTCGATCAGCTGACCCTTTCCTCTTTTGGAAGCCTATAAATAGGGCTGTCCTTGTCAAACTTTCCACTTTTGGAAAAGCTCTGACCGACCAGCCTCTTCTTCTCACTAAATCTCAGATTTCTCTCAAACCGGTAAGTATTTCGTTCTAATCCTTGTACGTTTTTGTTCATTAATCGATTCTTCATCTTTCTATCTTTCAAAACTTGGATTTCATCCATGAAATCACCAAGATCTAGGTGTTCTTGGGTGATGTCATCAAGTGTTCTTCAAGAACACTAAGTTTTGACATCATTCAACCATGAATAAGCTAGATCTAACCGATTTCCACATCAATAACTTAAATCTACCAAAGATCTTAACATTTCACGGTGGAAAAGGATTGGAAGATGGGTTTTCATCTATCTTTCAACTCTTTTACACTCAAAACGGTGAAAACGAGACTTGAACCGATTTATAAATCAATCTAAACAAACACATGGTTCAAGATTCGGGTTCTACCAAGGGATATACCGATTCCGGGTTAAATGTTAAACTTAGGTTCCAAACCGTCTCTGGCCGAGCTCGGGTGATTCCTGCTCGAGTCAGTAGACTAAGTAGGGACTTCAGCTTTGTGGTTCAACTCGTAGTCAAAATATCTCTAAAACATCAACAATTAACGGGAATAACCAAGTGTTAAGTGATAGGTTAACCGAATCGAGAAGCTGGCCGAACGGCTAGGCTGTTCGATCGAACAGCCCAACCGAACGACTATGCCAGCCGATCGGCTAGGCTAACCGATCGACTAGCACTTAGTCCCACAAACTCATGAAGTGTAGTATTGACGAGGTACTGTTCGATCGACTACGCCACTCGATTGTAATCATTACTGCTCGAATCATGAGATACTATACTTCAAAACACTTAGACTTTTCGAAACATTGGAATGTCACCCGATCGAACATGCCAACCGATCGAGTGACATACTTGAAAACAATGCAATGCTAACCGATCGGTTGGGCTAACCGATCGAACAGCTGTTCGATCGGCCAACTTGAAAGGTAGTACAAACCATCATACACAAACACATCCTTCACATCAAAGGAAGAAACAATCCACTTGAAGGAACCAGCCGATCGAGCCAGCCGGCCGATCGAATGGATGTTCGAACGGACTTTCAAACCAATCGAACAGCCCACTCGATCGAACTGCTGTCCGATCGAATGGCCTACTCGATCCAAGTACATTGTTTACTTTTTCCGCGTTACTCATCGTTGTGTTATCGAACTATTCAGGCTAACCTATTCTCAGTGCTCCCTTCAATCCACGATCAACCACTGTGAGTATACTCGATCCCTTTTTGCTTTCAGCACTTTTGGGTGTTACATACGTAATCTATCAAATCCACAAACAACACAAACTATTTGAACGCTAACCTATTTGCATGTATTACTTGTCTAAATGATTGCTGTTTATTATGTTTACACGTGGAGTGCTATCTACCTGCTTTAGCAACATAGTACTATAGTTTGGACTCAGCACCCGTTCACACGGGGGTTGCTAAGGACAATTACTTGCATGGATTACGGTGGTAATCATGTATCGCGAACTGTCTCGGACAGTCAACTCGAAGTCATTGGTATCGATGGTCCCATGTTGATAATTTACATGCATCGTTTGCCCTTGTGTACGTGCTTGGTTATGCGTAAACTATTCGAACTCTATATGCTATATCAAACTTGTGTACTCACCTTTACATTATATGTATTGACTTTTATTTTAACGTATGTGACAGGTGTTTAAGCTACTAGCGTGCTAGGGAAGCGAGGCAATAATAAGCTTCTAGGAGCCTGTGACCTTAGGACAGTGTCCATATACCTGCTCCAGGGTCATAATTATCTGTAGATCTTGCACTGGCACCTGTAGTCAGTAAGATCTATAGTTAGCCGTCTAGAAGTCTTAAAACAATATTTACATTCGGTCTGTAATAATTAAGAATTTGAGTTGTCGGAACAGTTCCCATATTGTTTAGTTGATTTCTATGATAACTTGTTATTATTTGGGACACGGTATGGGACGTGTTATATAACTGAATTGTATGATAGTTGTTGTGGAAACTTCTGAACAATCTGTTTCGCTCAGTGCCGCGCCCCGATGATTCCGCCATCGGTTGGGGTGTGACAATTGTGGACATCAGCGGGTGTGCAGAGAGGAATGTGGTGAAGTATGTGTCCCAGTCTTTTAAGGGCGAGGCCCTGGCATGGTGGAGGGCATTGGTGCAGGCATCTGGAAAGTCTGCTTTGTACAAAATGACATGGGAGGAATTTATTGCTCTCATTAAGGAAAACTACTGCCCTCAGCATGAGGTTGAGAAGATCGAAGCTGACTTTGTGTCACTGGTAATGACGAACCTGGACTGCCAGGCATATTTGACGAGTTTCAATACAATGTCTCGTCTGGTCCCATACCTTGTGACACCAGAACCCCGAAGAATCGCCCGTTTTATTGGGGGCTTGGAGCCGCGATAAAGGCGAGTGTAAAGGCCTCCCGGCCGACGACCTTCAGGTCAGTTACTGACCTCTCCTTGTCTCTCACCTTAGACGCTGTCCGTCTGAGGACACTAAGGAGCAAGGAGGCTGAGAAGAGAAAACGTGAGGATGATACCTCACGAAAATCATGGAAGAAGCACCGTGGAAACGGTGAAGGCAAAAGAGGGTCGGAGGCAAAGAAAGATGGGCAAGCTGGTGAAAGGCCCAACTGCAAAATCTGCAAGAAACCCCACTCTGGGAAATGCAGATTTGCATCGAACTCACAGTCGCAATCAAAGACTCCTTCCTGTGGACTATGCAAGTCCAAGGATCAAAAGACTGTGGAGTGCAAAAAGATCAAGGATGCAACCTGCTATGGTTGTAACGAAAAGGGGCACATCAAGAGTAACTGCCCTAAGTATGCCAAGAAGGCGGAAGAGACAAAGAAGTCAAATGCGAGAGTTTTTCGCATGGATGCAAAGGAAGCGGTCCAGAACGACAACGTGCTTACAGGTACTTTTCTCGTAAATAATATATTTGCAAGAGTACTATTCGATTCTGGCGCTGATAAATCCTTTGTAGATCAGAAATTTTGCCAACTACTAAATATGCCTATCAAAACCCTTGATATGAAATACGAAGTAGAGTTAGCAGACGGCACGATAGAAACCGTCTCTACTGTTCTAGAAGGATGTGAAATATCCATTAGGAACCATTCTTTTCCTTTATCTCTACTTCCCTTCAAATTAGCGGGTTTCGACATTGTGCTAGGCATGAACTGGTTATCCCATAATCAGGCCCAAATCATTTGCGGTAAAAGGCAGATAGTTTTAAAGACTCCGAGTGGTGAATCTCTTACCATTCGAGGAGATACGCAGTACGGGTTACCCGAGGACGTATCTATGCTCAAAGCTTCAAGGTGTTTAAACAGAGGCTGTGTAATTTACATGGCTCAGGTAATAATAGAAGAACCTAAGCCGAAGATCGAGGATCTTCCTGTCATTTCTGAATACCCCGAAGTTTTTCCTGAAGAACTACCTGGTTTGCCACCAGATAGACAAGTGGAGTTCAGAATAGACATCATTCCTGGAGCAGCTCCGATAGCAAGAGCACCTTACAGACTAGCTCCAACGGAAATGAAAGAACTGAGGACCCAGTTGGATGAACTGCTGGCGAAAGGTTTTATCAGACCTAGTTCATCTCCCTGGGGAGCACCAGTCCTATTTGTAAAGAAGAAGGACGGATCGATGCGGTTGTGCATCGACTATCGAGAGCTAAATAAAGTGACCATAAAGAATAGATATCCTTTGCCGAGGATCGATGATCTATTCGATCAGCTGCAAGGAGCAAGCTATTTCTCGAAGATCGACTTGAGGTCGGGCTATCATCAGCTAAGGGTCAGAGATGAGGATGTACATAAGACAGCATTTCGGACTCTCTATGGTCATTACGAGTTCCTAGTGATGCCTTTTGGGCTCACGAATGCACCGGCTGCGTTCATGGATCTCATGAATCGCGTCTGCAAGCCGTATTTGGACAAATTTGTCATAGTCTTCATCGACGATATCCTTATATATTCCAAGAACCAAGCTGACCACGAGAAGCACCTCCGTTGCATTCTCGAATTACTACAGCGTGAGAAACTCTACGCCAAATTCTCGAAATGTGAATTCTGGCTACGAGAGGTTCAGTTTTTAGGGCACGTTGTAAGTGAGCGTGGTATCCAAGTAGATCCCGCTAAGGTAGAGGCAGTCATGAACTGGCAAGAGCCAAAGACGCCTACCGAAATCCGTAGTTTCCTGGGGTTAGCAGGATACTACCGGAGGTTTATTGAAAATTTTTCAAGGATTGCTGCGCCCTTGACTTCCCTAACCAAGAAGAAAGAAAAGTTTATTTGGGGCCCAAAGCAGCAAGAGTCCTTCGAAATACTGAAGCAAAAGCTAAGCAACGCACCTGTGTTGACACTACCTGAAGGTACAGATGAATTCGTAGTTTACTGCGATGCATCACACACAGGCATGGGGTGTGTGCTTATGCAGAAGGGCAAGGTGATTGCCTATGCTTCAAGGCAATTAAAGGTGCATAAAAAGAATTACACCACCCATGATTTGGAGTTGGGTGCCGTTGTATTTGCACTGAAATTATGGAGGCATTACCTTTATGGTATTAAGTTCGTGATTTATTCTGATCACAAAAGCCTCCAGCACCTGTTCAATCAGAAGGAGTTGAACATGAGGCAGCGCCGTTGGATGGAAACCTTGAATGACTATGATTGCGAGATCAGGTACCATCCCGGCAAAGCGAATGTAGTCGCTGATGCCTTGAGCAGGAAAGAAAGGGTAAAACCTATTCGAATCAATGCCAAGAGCATTGAGGTCAAGAACAATTTAATTGAAAGGATTTTAGCTGCACAGCGAGAGGCTGTGTTGGAAGCTAATTATCCTAATGAAAAGTTAGGAGTAACTGAGGAGCAGTTGACTCTTAGCAAGGATGGAATCCTTAGACTGAACGGACGTATATGGGTTCCGATCTATGGAGGACTACGAGATGTTATCCTCCAGGAGGCCCATAGTTCCAGATATTCAGTCCATCCTGGTGCTGACAAGATGTATCAAGATTTAAAGGCAAATTATTGGTGGATAGGCTTGAAAAAGTCTGTGGCCGCCCATGTAGCAAAGTGCTTGACTTGTGCCCAAGTCAAAGCCGAGCACCAAAAGCCGTCTGGCTTGCTACAACAACCTGAACTTCCCGAATGGAAGTGGGAATGCGTAACTATGGACTTCATAACCAAGTTACCCAAAACCAGGAAAGGAAACGATACAATATGGGTCATAGTCGATAGGCTGACTAAATCAGCTCATTTTCTACCCATCAAGGAGACGTATAGCTCCGATATGTTAGCCCAACTTTATGTTGATAAGATTGTAGCCTTACACGGCATACCTGTGACTATTATCTCCGACAGGGATACCAGGTACACGTCCCATTTCTGGAAGAGTTTCCAGCAATCTTTGGGCACGCGTTTGAACTTTAGTACGGCTTACCATCCACAGACGGACGGTCAAAGTGAGCGTACTATTCAAACGCTAGAAGACATGCTTCGTGCATGCGCGATCGATTTAGGTGGTAACTGGGATAAGAACCTACCCCTAATCGTATTCTCCTACAATAATAGCTACCACACCAGCATAAAGGCTGCGCCTTTCGAGGCATTATACGGTAGGAAATGTAGATCGCCTGTTTGTTGGGCGGAAGTAGGAGAGGTCCAATTATCAGGACCAGAGATTGTTTTCCAGACAACGGACAAGATTGTCCAGATCCGGGAACGTCTCAAGGCTGCCCGCGATAGGCAGAAAAGCTACGCCGATCCAAAACGTAAGGATCTTCACTTCGAGGTAGGTGAGAAGGTGTTGCTTAAAGTATCGCCCTGGAAGGGGGTGATGCGTTTCGGCAAGAAAGGCAAACTGAGTCCGAGATACATAGGACCTTTTGAGGTCATTGAACGGGTCGGGTCAGTCGCCTACAAGTTGAACTTGCCTGAAGAGCTCAATGGAATTCACAATGTGTTCCACATCTGCAATCTCAAAAAGTGCTTCGCCGATGAATCATTGGTGATTCCACACACAGATGTGCATATAGATGAGAGCTTAAAGTTTATAGAAAAACCTTTGTCGATCGAAGATCGACAGGTAAAGAAGCTTCGCAGAAAACACGTACCGATCGTAAAGGTCAAATGGGATGCTCGTAGAGGTCCCGAATATACGTGGGAAGTCGAAGACACAATGAAAGAAAAGTACCCCTATTTATTTGAGTAAATCTCGGGTCGAGATTTATTTTAAGGGGGTGAGGATGTAACACCTCGAATTTTTGTGTCCAATAATGTGTTAACACGTGTCATTTGTTTACACGTGGCATTGATATTAAATAAAGATCTAATTTTGACAAACCTTGAAAGTATATAAATTCGAGGGTTATAAATGTCAACAAGGGTAAATATACTGTATAGTAACCCTAAATAAATGCTTGAACCTTCAAACGAATGTATCATAGATCGTACGAAAGCGAAACACGAAAGAAAGTGAGAGATTACAAGCTACAGGGGTTAACTGTGTCAACATGTTTAATTATACCTCTGAGTGACCCTTTAACGTTCCCAAGGCTTTGTAACGGTGTTATACACTCACTAAAATATAATATATAAATTTCGCGAAGTTTCGTTATGAAACGAGAAAGTTACGATCTAATTCGTAGGAGAAGGGCTAAAAGCGTCAATAATGAAAGTTAAGGCTTTCTGAATAATTAATAAACTAACCAGGGATTTAACAACGCGGGTAAATAACACGAGGTCCTTAGTTGTAATTAACCGAGGGCCAAACCGCAAAGTTAGCCCTTCAAAACCGAAAGGTCAGGTAAATCATTACGAAAGATTTCGTTATTAATTACCAGGATTTCGTAATCATTTCAAAAGATTTAAAATTTCTGGAAACCAGGCCTCTCGCGACCCGCGTGATGGTTATGGTTAAGTTGAGGCGGGCCGCGAGCCTCCTGTTTTACGCGCCTGTTAGTTGAATCCCAGGCGACCCGCATTAAACAAGCATGGAGCTCCCATGCAGGGCCGCGTAAAACGCCCAGATGCAGAAAGTTGTAACTACTTGCCTTTTGGAGCCTTTGAACGACCAAACAACCAATTAATGGAGCATGGGTGCCCCCTACTCGACCCATATCACTTAGGGACACCTGCTCATGATCCATGATCAAATGTAGACTGAGTTGTGATGATCTTGAGGTCTTGTGAACACTATAAATAAGCACATTTGGTTCATAAGTTCACCACACTTCAAACTCTTCTCTCTGATCATTCTAAGGCTCCCAAGCATCCATCTCTGCTCTATAAGCAAGAAATAACTTCTGTAAGTCGTTCACAATCAATATGGTCTTGCATTTCCATAGTTATAGCTTATAAACACAACCGTCGTAACTAACGGTTGTCATTACAATAACTTGCAAATGGTTCAGTCTTATGACGGATCAAAAGTAGTTTTGAGTAGGTAATTATGTGGGTAATAAACCTCTAAAAGGGTTCCCCCTGATCACCACTCTAACTATGTCAAATATCGAGTCAAACGTGCGGTTAAAAAGTCAACAGAAAGCTATTTTAGCGATTTATGCATAATCTATAATGTACATACTAAGAAACCTGTTTTGACACTCATAAAATATGATATTAAGTATATAAACTTGTTTGCGCTCGTTTGAATCGACCATTTGCTATATTGACTCGGTTCGGAGCCGAATGTCGCAAAAGTTTGACTTTTGCTTTGACTTCAGTTCTGACCCGTTTTAGTGAGGTATAGATATACCTTAGGACTCTCTTAGGACCAGGTCACATGTTGGTATAAACCTGTGTGATCGGTTCATGAGTTATCCGAGTCTTTTACGTGTTTCCGTTAATCGCCTAAAAGTTGACCGTAACGCCATTTTGAAAATAAAACGAGTATTTCGGACACGTGAACGGACCAGAACCTTGCTTACTAAATTATAAGCATGTCCTTAAAGTTTCACGTCAATCCGAGGTCTAGAATGAGAGTTATGCTAATTAGCGCAATTAAAATAAACTTTTGTAATAAACGGCGCAATTAGCATAACGCCTATCTAAACCAAGAATTCGTCACCAAAACTTTTACCCACTGTTATAAATTAATATTTTGGGAATTTTAAAGATTTTTAATAATTTTTACCTTGCTCATAACCTGCGGTTATGGCTACGGTTCGGTAAATACTGAATATGCCCTTTTCGGCCAAAACATGAGTTCTACAAGGTCTTTCGACCTGATTGCAGTTGCTACTGATTTTAAATAATAAATAAAGTATTTTAGACTTTATCAACTGTTCGGGAAACTCAGATTTCCTGTAGAACTCGAAAAGCTCTTTAAAAGTCTTTAAAATGACCGAAAAGCCCCTACGGGGCATAATATTAACTTAAACTCGTTACGGGCATCACGGGAGGTATCCTACTGATACCACAACCTCTTTAAGGCATATTGACTTAGGAAATAAGCGTAAGACTCCCATGGTAAACCGTTTCGCCTATTGCGCGCACGGTTCGGCTTATGAAACTAGTTTTCGTAAATTAGCCGATACGGGTCAAATTATATTATTTGAACCCCAAAATCCAGAGTGTGAACCATAAACCCATATAAAACAAGTCTCTGAACTTGTTGGGTCAGAATCACACTCCATTCTCGGTTTTCGCCTTTTCACGCGATTAAACCATATTCACATATCAGAACCAACCGGTCTAGGCTACGGCCATTATAACGACTCGTTAGGATTCTAAGAGGTTAATTAAAACCTTCGTTCCAGATTAGGAGCCCCAGTTAAAGCTCTCGGTGATTTAATCCAAATTAAGGAAATATACTTGCAAAGGTAAATACTTTAACTTATTTCCCCTATATGGGCTTGGGTTACGGTATGTTAATACCGCTTGATTGAGCATTATATTCTTCCATCGCTTAGGTGGTTAATTAAATAATATGATCGGCTCATTTAAACAGTTTTGTTTCTTAAAAGCCTTTGGGGGGTTTAATGACCGTTGTCCCGGATATCCTTGGCATCATTTTACGAAATGGCCACGACCATCGACATCCCGGTGTAGGCGTACACCCGGTATATATTGTCGACATTAAATTAAAAGACGTAGCCGTTGGTTTTTATACTACGGTTTTACGCAATGTGGCGTGTCTATAAATCTTTAACCCGGCACGACCCGGGCTACTGAACGCATAAAAGAACATGTAAAACGTTCACAAGATTTTAATAATTTTCCCAAGTTATAAAAGAGTTTGTGCCTTGTGCATTCAAATCAATTTTTAATAAACATTTTCAAAAGTGTCAGTTGAATGTATTTACCAGTGTAAACTGACGTATTTTCCCCAAAAAGATTAAGTGCAGGTACTATACGAAATGGGCTGGTATAGGCGTCCTAAGCATCGTACATAGTCTCGCAAACTCGATGCTGCATCTGAATGAACAATATTTATTACTTTTTGATCCGCTGTGGATATACTCAACTTCTGTAATACATTTGATATTACAACCAGAGGTTGAAGTTTATATATTTATCATAAGCTTCCGCTGTGCATTATATAATTGTGTGGTTTGACTATATTGTTGCCAACATCGTCACGGTAATCCCCCACCGGGCCCACCGGTGAGACACGTGGAAATCGGGGTGTGACAGAAATGACCCATCTTTCTTTTTGACAAACAAAACGGGAGCGCCCCAAGGAGAAGTACTAGGGCGTATAAATCCTTTGTCAAGAAGCTCTTGAAGTTGACTCGAGAGCTCTTGCATCTCAGAGGGTGCTAGACGATAGGGGGATTTAGCGACGGGCGTAGCGCCAGGTACTAAATCGATTCGAAAGTCGACCGAACGAGCAGGAGGCGGACCGGGAAGATCGTCGGGAAACACATCAGGAAAATCACGTACGACAGGGACATCGCTTATACTTGGGCCTTTGTCCTTCTTTTCCACAATGTGGGCAAGAAAAGCGAAGGTACCCTTGTGTAAGCATTTGTTCGCTTGGATACACGACATAAGCTTGAGACCTTGAGAAGGTTTCTCACCATAGACGTGTAGAGAATCACCATTTGGAAGAGGAAGGCGGATAAACTTTTCAGAACAAACAACTTCAGCACGAACTCGCCTAAGCCAGTCCATGCCTACTATGATGTCAAAGCTACCCATTTGCATAGGTATAAGGTTGATCGAAAACGTATGATCGTTGAGAATCAAGGAACAATTGGAGAGAACGGAATTGACAGTGACGGTTTTACCATTAGCGACCTCGACAGCGAAAGATTTTGGCAACTTAGAGCGTTTACACTTGAGCAAGGACTCGAATTCTAACGACACAAAACTTTTATCGGCGCCAGTATCAAATAGACAAGAAGCATAAATATGGTTCACAAGGAACGTACCAGTAATGACATCATTCGCGTTTTGAGCTTGAGCAGTAGTGAGAAGAAAGGCTCGGCCTCGAGCAGGTTGTTGAGCCTGTTGTTGTTGCTGCTGCTGTTGTTGCTGTGGTTGCTGTGGTTGTTTTCGTTGAGGACAGACATCTGCCATGTGGTTGACATCACCACACTTATAACATGCTCGCACACGAACGGTTTGGTTCTGAGGTTGATTGGGAGCAGGGTGTTGAGCTACCATAGCCTGGTTTTGATCGGGCTTCAGGTTGTTGCGACAACGGTTGGCAAAATGCCCTAGTCTGTTACAGGTGAAGCATTTGCGACAGGGGGTGCCAGTAGGATGATGGTAAAAGCATTGGTTGCATTTGGGCCACGACCCAACGTAGTTTCCTTGTGGTCCAAAGGTTGTGGGATTAGTGGCTGGTACGGTTTGTAAAGGTTGTGGGTTTGGCGGAGTGACGACCGCACAATTTTGGCTCGAAGCCTTCCGCTTCTTGCCTTGGTTTTTCTTAGACGGTTGGGAGGGTTTGAGCTCATCAGGAGCGTCAATTGTAGCTTGGCGTGCAGTCTTCGTTGAAACCTTGTCAAAGGTTCCATGAAGAACGCAGTTGTTGTTAAGTTCGGTGGCTATACGAAAAGCATCTTCGATGGTTTGGGGATTAGCAGAGGCAAGGTGGTTTGTCAGGGAAGGTGCAACACAACGAACGAATTTGGCTATGGTCTTAGGAACGGTCTCAACTTGTCCAGGGCAAAGAACACTGAGTTGTTTAAAGCGCGTAATCAGGCCATCCATGTCACTCCCCTTCTGAGTAAGGTTCCAAAATTCGTTCTCCAATTTTTGGAGTTCATGAGGGGGACAGAAGTGGTCTTTCATAAGCTGTTTGAGATCGTCCCATGGCATAGCATGTGCGACCTCGTTTCCTCTTTTGTTACGTTCAGTCGTCCACCACTCGAGTGCCTTTTCACGAAACACCCCAGTTGCATTCAAGGTTCTTAGTTCGTCAGGGCAACCACTTTGCAAGAAAGTAAGCTCGATGGCATCAAACTAGTTCATCATGGCGGTAGCGCCATTCTTGCCAGTAAATTCTAAGGGTTTACAAGCCATGAATTGCTTAAATTGGAAGGTCGGTTTGGGTTTGTCTGCCTTTGAGTCAACAGAGCCATGCGGTGAATCGGTTTGAATCTTGCTAACGATGTCGGGTAGGACTTTAGCAAATTGCTTGGCCATAAATTTCATGCAATCTTTTTGAGACATGGCGGTGGAAGTCGAACCCTTCTTTGACTTGCGTCTCTTGGAGGAACTAGACGACATCTAAAAGATTGAAAAAGAGAAGGAAAGGATGAGACTTGATCATTAGTTGAAAATAAGGTTTGTGTATGTAAAAGCAAGTAAATGTTCATGTATCAAGTAAAGTTCACATAGAGCATAAGTTTCCACATGCATTCAACAAGTATAACACATAAGTTGCGTAAAGAGGGTATAAATTTAGTTTGTTCACGAGAATTATTATTGTTTGTGATTGCGGTAACGTGCGAAATGATTAAAACGACATTTCGAAATGAATGAACGTTCAAGTATAAAATCACATATAAATTGAGATACATAAAAGAGAGGCTCAATAAAACATAGGATTGTTTCGGGTAGAGAAACGTCGACAATTCCAAAGTGGGTCGAAAGTCCTTTCGATTTAGAGATATTGTGCTTTGGCCTATAAGTAAGATACTCTCGTCGAGAAGCGATTAACGGTATCTTACCCTTCCGGTTACTACACATCTCTAAATGATTGGAACATTCGGGACTTTGGCGAGAATAAAAATCAAGGAATGGGACTTAATCGACAAGATGCGGGTTTCACCCCTAACTTGACGATCTCGTACCCTAAATGTGGTTGGTACTTGTCGGCCAAAGATAAAATTTTGACACTTTGACAAGGGTCCACTAGAGTTGAAATGGAAATTACCATTAAGTTGTGGATGTCACTCCTAGCTTAATGGTGAATTTCGTGCAAAAATAGATTAAAGGTAGAGTGAGAGTCGTTTACCAAATTGTGGGTTTCACGCCTATTTTGGTAAAGTTGTCTCGTTGATGTTACAAGAGTATAAAATAGCATAAGTGTATTCGTGTTAGCCTTAGGAAAGGCGCATAAATTTAATAACAAGAAGTGTAGCTAGGAAGCATGCATGGTAGAGTACAAAAGTTTTAAACAACAAATAAGAGACAAAATTCCTAGAACTATAGATTAGGGCAAAAGCATGGCAATTTTCCTAATTCCCTATAGTTATGGCTCTGATACCAATCTGTCACACCCCAACCAATGGCGGAAACATCGGGATGAGACGAAGTGTGAAGATTGCTAGAGACTTCATAACACTATTTGTGTCAATATTGAATAAACCGATTTCATTTCATAATTAAATTGTCAACAATACAAGGAAATTAAAATAACAAGTTCAAAAGAAATACATAACAACATAATCAAAATTGATACAACATTTAAACCTAAACGTCTATATGTGTATCTAGGCATCATTGCTACTTCATTTCATAGCATCATCATCATCAACCTGTAACATGTTAAAATAAAATTCAATGCAAAAGCAAAGGCGAGTACACAAGGTTTAAATAGTATAGCATAAGTATAAAGCATTTTACTCGAATCCACATGGCAATTTGTAAGCAAGGTAATTAGCATGCATATCATTACGTCTAAACCCAAAGTGTCCACTAGTATTTAGCATCCCTCGCCACAAAAGTGACGAGACCGTATTGTATAATGACCTAACAATCCCCCGTCGGGTGGTGTGCTACTCCTATAGCGCTATAATTGTTAAGCGAGGGTATAACATAGTAATGGAATAAAGCATGTATTATCTAGCATAACAAGTAGCATGTGTAACGGATTGAGTTCATAAAGCATGTTTATGTGTGTGTAAGTGTAATTTTGTATGGTAACATCTTACAACCCAAAAGTGATTTAAAATGTAAATGGGCCGAGTGTACTCACGGTTTTGCAAGCTTTCCCACTTGAATCCATGAAGAGTTGATTTGATGGAGGGAACACCAAGTTATCCTACAAGAGGAAAGTCAAGGTGTATGAGTAATTTGGAAGAAAGATGGGATATTCGGACTTAAGATTCAAAGAATGAAAAAGTAAATATTATGAAAATATTCACTATGGTATTAGCACTTGTCTTGACACTATAGTAATCCCTAAGGATTTGTATGTGATTTCATAGGTTCAAGACCTATTAGAATCGTGACAAGGAACTACACACATAGTGATAAACTTATTAGCTTGATAGGGGATTTATATAATCACTACCAAGGGTTTGGTTTTAAGGTTTATCATAGTTATAATATACATAATAATATACTTAGTCATGTAGGAGGCGGGAGGTTGGACCTTCCACTTTGGTACCTCTTGGTGTCATATAAGTCAAGTAGGAGGTGGGAGGTGAAACCCTCCACTTTGGTACCTCGAATGATTTATTAACATGTGGTCATGTAGGAGGTAGGAAGACAAATCTTCTCTTTAGGAACCTCATAGATATGTACAAGAAATAATACAACTAACTAAGCAAAACATCAAGTGGTGTGTGGACATGTATGTAGGTTAGCCTAGGCTAGCCAAGTAGTCACACCATCTTCAAGTTCAAGACTTGACACCACTTGTGAGCTAAGAACTCGATTAAAACAGAAAGTTTAGAGTGTTTAGACACTCCTATTAAGTGTAAAACAACCTTGGTTTTGCTTTACTAATCATACAAGAGACTAGAAGCATAAGAACACAAGTTTGTTTGAAGTAAACAAGAGTTTAGAAAGTTTCTAAAAACACAACAGAAAGTTTATGGACACTTTTAGGGTATTTCCAGGTCTGATTTCTCCAAGGAGAGATCAAGGAATCAAGCCCAAAGATTATCCAAGCATTTAGAAAGAAGAATCAAGTGATTTGGTTGAGTTTTGAGCAAGTTATGCTCACTTTTGTAAGGAGGTATGAATCTGTCCGAATTTCTGATTTGCAAGAGCTTTGAGAGTGAGATTTGAGTTTGTAAAGTGGTAAGGAGGCTGAGATTAAGTTGTATTTATAGGGGGAAGAATTAGGGTTAAGTTTGGTTGGCATTTAAGAGTTTAGTTGGGGGTTAAACTAATAAAAAAAATGAAATGTTGTGGCTGCCTTGACCTGCGACCGTAAGACTGTTTACAACCATAGATGTTTCCTTTTCTTTTAATTGTTGTTAGACATATATATGGTAGACATTATTGGTGCATAATATGTATTTTACTATAAGTAGTTGAGATTTGAAAATAATAAAAGGAAAGCAATTTGGGTAATATGTAAGCTGCGATTGGCAGCAACTTTTTTTGTTCTTTTTTTTATTTTTTTTTTCTTTTATGTCATGCAACATCACGTTAAATGTAATATAATATTATATTATTATTATTATTAGACTTATTATTATTATGATATCATTATCAAAATTTAATCATGTATTCGATAGTTACTAAGCATGTATAAGTTATGAGTACCAAGATATCGAGTATTGATTGCGCATATGCATTCGAGATTGGTAACGTATAACCCGAGTATTTCAACGCGTATAAGCATGTATATAAAAAAAATCGAATTTCATTACGATCGAAGTCTCGGATTTACAATGGTTTGAAACGAAATACGAAATACAAAAGGAACAAGCTTCCAAAAATAGAAATGCGAACAAGACTTGCTATAAATGGAAAGTACAAATAAGCAGGGCGTTACAGACGTAGTCGTTGGAATTCTGTCTCGGAGAGGGTATTACTAATGTAAATATTGGGTTATTACACTAACACGTGTGCATTGTGTAATTAATAGATAATCACCAGGAAATCACAAAGGAAAACCCTAAGATAACAATGTGAGTAATCTCCTTTTTGCAAACTGTTTTTACAAAACCTCAAATGATTTACATTATATTAAACAGTGATTCAGTATTTGTATTCTACAATTATCGTCGGTATGTTGGGGTTTTGTATACAAAATTTGTTACTACACTGTGAGTAGTAACATGACCACCAGTCATTGATTGACAGTACCGTGGGTGGTAATTAAAGTAGAAAATAAACAAATGTAATTACGCGACCGCCCTCAATGCTGTAAACGGTTTTACCTGTCTTGATTAAACTGGGATTCACTCACCAGTATTTCCCACTGACAAAGTGTTTTTAAACGCGTTTCAGGTAACAAAATGTGAAAGCCAAATAGAAGCCAGCTGGACAACACTGAAGGCTTGGAAAAGTGGCTATAAAAGTTACCTAAATAAAGAGATGTTTTTATTTAAATAAAACAGGGTTTATCCCTATGAAAATGTGTGTATTGGAAACTTGGGATTTTCCCATGTGTTTAATATTATAAAAGTGTGGTATTTTACTCTGATAAAATATTTCCTAACTACAGTCCTGATGTAAATTCCGCTGCCAAACTGATAAACACCAATACCACTGAAACTGGTCGCGGCCGCCCGTTCTCGGGTGATAAGGGGACGGGGGTTGCGACATACATCACCCATTCCACTACCTTCAACACCGCCGCTGTCTACATCACCCCAATCAGTCATCTTGCCGGGGATCCATTCCCCGATCCGCCAACATCACCGGCGACCCCACCCCTTTCCGTCTTGCACGGTGGTTCCGCCGCCTTCGAACACCACAACCACCTCGATCTGAGTCTAACTTCTGGGCATTTTCTTTTGGATCTCTATTTTCTTTTTGTATATATTGAATATGATGAATGAAACATTTTCTTATCTCCATTTGCTTTTTGTAAATGTAAAATAAGAGAAAAAGAAATATAAGAAGATAGAGGAATATATTCTAGTGTAAAAGAAAAAGAGAGAGATAGAAAGAAAGAAAGAAAATGAATGTGACTTATAAAAAGAAAGAGAGAAAAATGATGTGACGTTAAGGGTAAAAGCCTACATTGCCCTTTTGATTTAATTTGAATATATGTGATGTGTTAAAATCTTATTGAATGATAGGAGTTCTCATAGTTCTTACAACTGGTAGTTGTTCCTCCTTGAACCGAATATATATATATATATATATATATATATATAGAGAGAGAGAAAGTATAATGTACAAAAAGCCTTAACCTACATTAACGTACGCGACACAAAACATAATGTGCGTGATTATTTTTTTTACCATCATAACGTGCGTGATTATACTTTCCATGCGTGATTATCACCCCCCATGCGTGATTATCACCAAAAAATGGATCCCATGCGTTATTTTGTGTCTTATGCGTGATTAGTGCCCTGATCTGACGGTTACTGGTGTCGCGTACGTGAAGTACGATAAGGCTTAATGTATGTTAACCGCCCTCTATATATATATATAGGGTGAGAGTTGGCTACAAAGTCTATTTTTACTACAAAGTGTAGGAAGTGTTCTAAGGGTGACATGTGGCATTTAGAGATTTTATATTAAAGGGCATAAAGGTAATTGAATAATTAACTTAATTATGGAAGATTTATTTTTTAAACAAAATAAGGAGATTTTTAAGGAAACAACATATCTTTTAAGAATTCAAAATTGTCAGTTACTTATAATACAAAGAACGTATACAGAACAAATTAACATGACATGCGATCAGTCATGAACAAATTCTTGACGTTGTGTTTTAGCAGTTATTAGTTTATTCACGTTGTGTTTTATCAGCTACAAGTGTAAACAACTTAGATTTCCGTTTAACACACTGGTATAAATAGTTTAGGTTCTGTACAATACACCAATATAAATAACTTACATTTATAACACACCAGTATAATTAGCTTACATTCCATATAACACACCAGTATAAACAACTTAGCTTCCGTATAACACACCAGTATAAACAACTTTGATCACGAGTATAACACACTAGTATAAACAACTTAGATTCCGTATAACACACCAGTATAAACAACTTTGATCGCCAGTATAACACAATAGAATAAACAACTTAGATTTCATATAACACACCAGTATAAACAACTTCGATCTCCAATATAACACACCAATATAAACAACTTAGATTATGTATAACACACCATTATAAAAGCTTGCATTCCGTATAACACACTAGTATAAACAGATTAGATCGCAAAAAAAATGTATGAACATTTTTTTAATAGATTATAGTGTTATTGTTCTCCATTGTTTGAATGTTCTTGAATCATGTTGATGGCTAGATCCATGATTTTAGAGATTGGTGGTTAATTAATGAAGAAATGGCTAGAATAAAGAAACTGATGGTAGTTTCTTTATTTAAAACACAATTAATGACTACAATGCCCCTCGCCTATTAAATGAATCAATAATTAAAACACAATGTTAGGAAACTTTATTTGTAAGTATTGAAGAAAATCACAATCAACTGGATCTATGAAGAGGTAATAGTCCTGAAGATCATAACAAGAAGAAAAAGATCAGATAGGACAACTGAAATGCGCAGCATCTACTTCAAAGAATCACAAAGTTGATCAAGAGCTAATTTGGATTATCAGAGAAGGTCATTTCTGATGGATCCGATGATATTCCTGATGAAATATCATTAGTTTTTGACGATTCTGATCATCAGATTTTCTGATGATTTGTTCACCAGAATTTCTGATGAAGTGGTTTATCAGAAATTCTGATGAATACCCCACTTGTCTAAAACCAAGCTCTATCCTGCCACCATGACCGAAGCAACTTGACATTATTGGATATCATGATTACAAAGGAAACTTGAACGTTGGATTCAATGAATATGCCAAATTGCTACTTTTTGCAGGACTTATTGCATGAATAAACTATTGTTTATTCATGTACCCAGACTTCTATAAATAGAAGGCTCAACCAGCAGAAGACAATTGAGTTTGAAGCTTAGCATTCATATACAACACACAAACTCCATTGCCCTTCTCACCCACAGAATTCAAGATTCATTTGTATTAGATAATAATCTTACAATCACCTTGTAAACTATTTTGTTTCAAAGTGATATAAACTTGATAATTCTGTAGGTCTTGTTTCTGAAAGTCTGATTTCCATTTCCGCACATCTTTTTCACATCTACTGAAACCACTTGCCATATTACGTGAAAAGAAATTGTTTAAGGCCATACTGGGTCCAACAATTGGTATCAAAGCAGATTGAATAAACTATTTTCAAACGATCAATCGCTCATCTTCTTTTCTCTAAATATGGTCAGCTTTCAATCCTGGAATAATGCTTTTAATATTGTTTCTATGTCTAAACCTCCGACTCTGGTCAGAGAGGAATACCCCCAATGGAAAATCAGGATGGTCAATTTCCTAAATGGTCATGACCGAGCTCTGTTTCAATCCATTGAAAGGGGTCCACATATACCAATGACTGATATACCAGCAGTTCCAGCAACTGACCAAACACCAGGAATCCCTGCCTCCCGTGCTCCTAAAAGTGAAATAAACTGGAGCGCGGAAGACAAGGAACTGGTGGCTGGGGATGAAAGGGCAAAGTCACTCTTAATAATGGCCATCCCCAATGACATATTTTCACAAGTTGATGCATGTGCATCAGCTAAGGAAATATGGGATCAGTTGGAAAATCTTTGTGAAGAGGAGAAAGGATGAGAAGAAACAAGAGAACAAACAATGTTTCCTCATATGAGAGGTTTAAAAGTTTACCCAATGAAAGATTAAATGATACATATCAAAGATTTACAAAACTTTTAAACAAGCTAAAGAAATTTGGCATAACAAAGTCAAATGATGAAAGAAACATAAAATTTCTTGATGCTTTACCTAGAGAATTGAGAAGTCTGACTATGACTTTGTCCTCAACCTTAGAACTAGGAAACATGAGTCTTCATGACTTATACAGCATCTTGATCCCCAGAGAGGAAGAAATATTTGAAGAAACTATTCAAAGAGGGGGATCTTTAGCTCTTATCTCAAACTCACAAAGACCAACACCCACCAATGATCCACAACCTTCAAACAGCCAAAGTTTTGAAATTTCTGATACTTCATCAGATTTTTCAGCTTTTGCTGAAGCAATAGCACTGCTCACCAAAACATTTGAGCAGAGGTTGAGGGGAGGAGGCCAGAGATACCAGAGAAGTGACAGAGGGAGGATGGATGGAAGATCTAAGGAAGAAGTTAGATCTAAGGATAAAGGGAAAGCTGAGGTTGTGTGCTACAACTGCAAGCAAAGAGGTCATTATGCATCAGAATGCAAGACCAAGAAGCTGAAAGATGTTGCTTACTATGAGAAGAAGCTTGAAGAAGCTAAGAAGCAGCAGCAGCAAGTCAGCTTAATTGCTGGGACAGATACATGGCTATCTGATGACTCTTCTGATGAAGAAGAAGAAGAAATGGCCAACTTCTGTCTCATGGCACTTTCTGATGACATACCAGAAACTTCAGGACAACAGGTAAATTTAGACAATCTTGATCTTGAACACAAGCTAAATGAGCTCATGTCAGATTTTCTAAATCTGCAAGTTAAACATCAATCAGATAGTGAAAAATCTGATGAGTTGCAGAGGACCATGAACAAAATCATTCTTGAAAACCAACTATTGATAGAAGAAAGTTTAGATCAAAGAGCTAAAATTGAGTTCTATGAAAATGAAAGAAAAGATCTTTACAAGAAAATCAATGAAAAAGAAATTAATGTAAAAGGTTTTCAACAAGCCAAAGAATTTATAAACTTCATTGAGTCCACACCAAAGAACAAAGGAGAGGGTTTAGGATATGTAAGAACAAGAGAAAATAAACCCACTGTCTTTGTAAAAGCAACTCAACAGATTTCTGATAAATTTTCATCAGAATCTGATTCTGAAACCTGCAAGTCAATGTAACATCCTAGTTATTATTTTAAAGATCTTCGTATTATTTACGAAAATAAACATGTAGTTAACGTTAAGTATCCTTAGAAAATACGAGTTAATTAAAACTTTCACAATTTCCAAGTACACCGCCTAATGTGACCAAAATTCGTCGTTTAAAAATATCGATTTACAATGTGCGGAAGCGTGAATCTTTATAGTGTTCGGTTCTTCGATGATGCTTGATCGTCTTCCGGCATCCAAATGTACCTACATTTCATAAACATGAAATGCTTTAGTCATACAGGACTTAAACGCGTCTAAACGAGTTCGAGAAATAATTGATAACAAAAACAAAGTTTTCAACCTGACCTCCACCGTAAATTACGGTGGCACCGTAATTTACGGTGGCCACTGGTACTACAGGCCCCTACCGTAAACCAGGAGGGATCCACCGTAGCATTTTTCAACTCCACCGTAAATTACGGTGGACACCGTAATTTACGGTGGCCCCTGCATCAGCAGGTCTGCAGCTTAGTTCAGCTATGCAAGTTTTTACGGAAACGACCATAACTTCTTCGTTATTGATCCGTTTTACCCGATTCCTTTTCCTACGTGTCCGTAATTTAATCCTCCATCTTATGAGGTTAAAATCCGACATTCGACTTAACAAATTTTAAGACTTCTAAGTCTTCGGCTTATTTTCCCCTTTTTGCCAATTTTGACCCATTTGGGATTTCACCATCAAACATGTTTATTTGGCCCTTATATCACATATACTTCTTCAACTTAATGTTGCCTATCATATTAGATTTTAATCTCCGGTTTAATTACTCAAATTAAACCCATTTTTACTCGGATTCTTATTTTGACCCGTTACGGGTATTTAAGCATTTTCAAGCCTAAAAACGCTTTCGAATGCTTCTATATTTATTCTAAGTATTTAACAAATCATAGAACTCGTTTCCAAACAACTTTTAAAGGTTGTTTGCTCGAATTAGCCAACAAGGGCGTTTTGGTCGATTATGTTCTTTTTACTACGAAAGACTCTCTTTCCCATTTATTCGACCAAAATAGCATTTTAAACTACGACATGAATATGCATACCTGGCCCGGATCAACAAGTAGACCCGATTTATAAATACCTTGCTTTTTAAATCACTAAATAAGAGCGATACGAGTATCCATTGGATTTCTATTCCTGTAAGCATATAACTCGACAAAAGATCATTAGTCGATATTGTCAAAAGGTGATGTCTACACCTTTTGACCCGTTTGGCCGGATTGACCGCTTGTCTTTTCGAGATGATATTTATTATCATCTCAAGTACATGACCCGCTCCGTTTAACACGGTACGGTCATTTTTACTTATAAACCTTTTATTACCACTTTCGTCATAATGTGATCGAGTTATCAATTTACTTCCTTTTTAACCATTATTATGGTTTCTTTCATCTTTGATTATCTAGTTCCGTACGCCTACACGACGGAACATCGTATTTTAATTGTTTAGTTATTCCATTCGTTATTTATACGCTAAGAGAATATTACACAATCTAAGACTAGTGTAAGCTATACTTACCTTGCATCCGAGTTATGCTTTTTCCTTCATTCTTGATTCGTTTGACCCGCTTCCTTCCCCAAGCCTTTCACCTAGCTCGTTGAGCGTCAAACTATTTTCAACATTTACAAGGTGGTTAGATTAGTCATTGACAATCACGACTATTCCACCTTACTTATTTTCTTTGTCGAAACTATTATTCGACTTCATCACTAGTTAGTTTGACTTTCTAAAGTCAACTACCTTTAATCATATAATATGCACGATCAAGGCAAATCAACATTATGATTGGAACCCGTTTTATCCCATGTCTCATGTAATTAGTCAAACTTGCCAATTACACGTTTTAATTGAATTTCAACACTTTACTTCTCATTTAGGCATTTCATCAAATACCTAATAGGCATACTTCTAGACATTTGCTAACTAGTTCACAACTAGTTATTTTTACCAAGATTAACATCAAAATTCAAACTTTCATGTCTAGTGTTCATGAACTACACTTAGTACTAGTATCATAACATCAATATTCATTAATTTAACACTCTAATTCAAGTGTTCATCTTCTTGTCATAAAACCCACTTAGCACACATATGGGTAATCATCAAATTTCTATTTTTTTCAACACTAGTTTATCAAATTATTAACTAGGGTTGTTCCTAAACATGGATTTCATCACAATAACACTCATAGATTCAACATTCATTCCAGAATTTTGATTATGATTGTTCATCATAATTTCAAAGTATCACTAAATCATAAGATTCAACATACCTTGTGATCCCCACGACTTGGTGATCATTAATATGTGTTCATGCATCCGATTTGGACCAGATTTGACCTTCAATTTGATGGATTTGTTGAAGTTAGGGTTTGAGCTCCCTAAAGCTCTCCCTGGTCGATCCTCACACACGCACACATACTCTTGTGTGTGTGTTTGTGTTTTATTTTTAAGTTTATATATCATTTTCAAGTTACCCGGTTTTGGTCCCTCGTGTTTGGTTAGTTATTAATTAGGTTACAACCTAAATTACCTTCAATGATATTCCCACTTATTAACTAGGTTTTACATTTCTAGTTAACTTAGCGGGTTCGGGAATATTTATGACTAAGTTTATTTTAGGTCCCGTTAACTCGGGCCTTTTATCCATTTTGTTTCCTTAAAAGCTTTTATTCACCTTTTAGTTAATATTAGGATTATTTATTTAAGTCCTAATATTCACCGGGTTAAATTTTACCACTAACGGTATTTTACCAAGTCATTAATATTAACGTGGTTTGATTACCAAACCCGTTTTTGGGGTGTTACAAGTCTACCCCCCTTAAAGAGGTTTCGTCCCCGAAACCTTTTCTTATATAATTTATCGAGTTTAACTCCATGCATTTGCTCTCGATAATCAATTAAGCATTTCTCATACTTTAACCACTTGTTAGTATTACCAGAAAGGTATGGTAATATTCTTTTGGTTATTAATCATCTACGTATCTTGCATGACATAGTGCGACTTGAAACAACGTAATCTCGTTATTTCTAATAGTTTAGTTAAATTAGCGATTCCCATCGCTTTCATATATTCTCGAATTCTTTATGAATCCGTTACTTTGGCCTATTTAAAGTTCTTTAGTGAAATCATTCACTTTTAACAACAATTTCTTTTGTTTTCAAATTTATTTATTCGGTTTAGTTATACCGATCCCACCGTTTTCGAGCAAACCAAATTTCTTGACTTGAATTGTTGACCTTAACTGGTCTCACCTACTAGACTTATTTGTCCAGTTCCTTTTTACCGCTTGCTTGGTCATATTGTGATTCTACTTCACATTACATTCCTTGACCGTGATTGTGTTACATCATGTTTAATTTATATCAACCTTTCATTTTTGAGAATATCACCTTTCGAATATATCATCTTGCGCCTATCAGTGTCAAGACTTGTATCTTTCATGCTTACTATTTAAATTCCTATCAGAATTTATGTTTGCAAGAACATTATTTCTTACTAAAACCGAAGTCTTAGTTTTAGGATCTTTTCTTTATCTTGTGTCAATCATCCATACCGGGATATCGACAATCCGTAATTTAATCCTTTACAGTCTTAGTTCTTATGCGGGGATTCTTAACTGATTTCCTTGCTTTATTCCATCAAACCCGTAGGTTTATCACTTAGCCTTATGGGCTATTTTATTTTATTTATTTATTTTTTTTTATTAGACATTCACCTCTTTAAGGCGAAGTCCTTATAACTTCCTTCCAATCATGACCCGTGGGTCGTTTTGGCCCCGTAGACCTTTTGCTCTAATTAATACCTCGTAGGTTATGATGATCCCGTAGATCATCTTTTATTCGAGTCTTCCTTCAAATGTGTATACATTTATATGCGCATACGGCGTTAAGGCACCATGTTTTTGCTTAACATCATTTATTATCGTTTTGATATTATCTTTGACCTTGACCGTAGTCGAAGGCTACATTCGTTTCTTTTCGGGCACATTTTCCGAATTTATGATTTCTCACGTCATTTATGCATCGGTTTATCTTATGCTCACCATTATCCAGTTTACATACATTCGTGTTTGATTATGTCCCATTGCCGGGCTCATTATTCTCTTGCATTTAACACTACCTTTATCTGGCTAGTGCTCATTTGTGCCATTCGGCATTATATTGTATTCAACATGTTTGACCTATTAATGTGAAATCCATCACTTATAAACAATCAACTTTATTCTTTAGTCGACCCATTCGACTTCGAATAGTTGAACATATTTACTCACAATTTCTTTATACGAGATTTTATAGTCATAACTCGTAATCCACGTCACTTTGATCTTTCAACCCGCGTTCACGTCTCTTGGTTTACGCATGTGTTAAATTCTTACCCATCCACAGGGTGTTTTACCGAAATTGTTATTATTGCAACCCTCCCGGTATGCATTAAGACCTCGCTTCGGTTTTTATATTCTGACTTTATCTTTAAGTTCGACGTTTTACAAAAATGACCCGTTAAGGAACATATTTGCATTTTCCGGGTTCGAGTGTAAGTACACCCCCTCCCAATGCATATCTAACTCATCTTACATGTTTACATTTTCCGGGTTCGAGTGTAAGTATCACTCTCTCCCAATATTTGTCTAAATCGTTTTACATGCTTGATGTTTTCTGGGTTCGAGTGTAAGTACACTCCCTCCCAATACTTGTCTAAATCATTTTACATGCTTGATGTTTTCTGGGTTCGAGTGTAAGTACACTCCTTCCCAATACTTGTCTAAATCATTTCACATGCTTGATGTTTTTTGGGTTCGAGTGTAAGTACACTCCCTCCCAATACTTGTCTAAATCATTTTACATGCTTGATGTTTTCTGGGTTCGAGTGTAAGTACACTCCCTCCCAATACTTGTCTAAATCATTTTACATGCTTGTTTGTCCCTTCACCCGGGCTCATTATCCTAATGTAATACGCTCCCATCACTTGGTTGTGCGTTTACATTATTATCAAATATTTTGCTTATCTGATTCATTTGGGTACTTTTTAATTAGTCCCATTCACCCTGCCCTTACTACATCGGATGTAAACGTGTCTGCCATAAGAAGTTCATGGTATCATATGCCGCTACTTACTTGGCCAGAGTAAGCGATTAACACATGACACGCATGGCCTTTTTACAGCTTTCACATCACGCCCTATGTAAGTAATACCTCTATCTGTTTTTCTTGGAAACAATATCCCGGATAGGTTTTCTATTCAGGTCTTTCCAAGTTTTCAATCTACATATGCAACTTTCAATCTCTACATATCTGTTGCATATTACTATTTATGCGATGATTTAAAACGTGCACCTGATAATGCTTGCCCTAACGGGCTTCTCTTGCCATTAGCCTTGTTCGCGGTCATTACGCGATTTAGTCCTTGATGGGCATGTTCCTCTTGTCATGCCTCGGACAGTTCCTCTATCACATCTTGCATTTGTTTAACCTTTGCCATCTTTAAATGTAAGTGTCCTTCAATCAAGACATTCACAAAGTTAGTAATGTCAACTTTACTAAATGCCCGTATCATAGTACAAGGCTTTTGTACTATATGTGTCAACGCACGAAATGTTGTTAGCCATATCTATCATTTAATTTGGGGTAACGTGTATTTCACGATAACCCTATGTGTTGTTTACAACACTTTAATACGCTAAACGATTAACATACATACACTTACCGGATTTGCGATCAAGCCTCGAACCGAACACACCTTACTCTTTAACCATGAGCTCTGATTACCAACTTGTAACATCCTAGTTATTATTTTAAAGATCTTCGTATTATTTACGAAAATAAACATGTAGTTAACGTTAAGTATCCTTAGAAAATACGAGTTAATTAAAACTTTCACAATTTCCAAGTACACCGCCTAATGTGACCAAAATTCGTCGTTTAAAAATATCGATTTACAATGTGCGGAAGCGTGAATCTTTATAGTGTTCGGTTCTTCGATGATGCTTGATCGTCTTCCGGCATCCAAATGTACCTACATTTCATAAACATGAAATGCTTTAGTCACACAGGACTTAAAACGCGTCTAAACGAGTTCGAGAAATAATTGATAACAAAAACAAAGTTTTCAACCTGACCTCCACCGTAAATTACGGTGGCACCGTAATTTACGGTGGCCACTGGTACTACAGGCCCCTACCGTAAACCAGGAGGGATCCACCGTAGCATTTTTCAACTCCACCGTAAATTACGGTGGACACCGTAATTTACGGTGGCCCCTGCATCAGCAGGTCTGCAGCTTAGTTCAGCTATGCCAGTTTTTACGGAAACGGCCATAACTTCTTCGTTATTGATCCGTTTTACCCGATTCCTTTTCCTACGCGTCCGTAATTTAATCCTCCATCTTATGAGGTTAAAATCCGACATTCGACTTAACAAATTTTAAGACTTCTAAGTCTTCGGCTTATTTTCCCCTTTTTGCCAATTTTGACCCATTTGGGATTTCACCATCAAACATGTATATTTGGCCCTTATATCACATATACTTCTTCAACTTAATGTTGCCTATCATATTAGATTTTAATCGCCGGTTTAATTACTCAAATTAAACCCATTTTTACTCGGATTCTTATTTTGACCCGTTACGGGTATTTAAGCATTTTCAAGCCTAAAAACGCTTTCGAATGCTTCTATATTTATTCTAAGTATTTAACAAATCAAAGAACTCGTTTCCAAACAACTTTTAAAGGTTGTTTGCTCGAATTAGCCAACAAGGGCGTTTTGGTCGATTATGTTCTTTTTACTACAAAAGACTCTCTTTCCCATTTATTCGACCAAAATAGCATTTTAAACTACGACATGAATATGCATACCTGGCCCGGATCAACAAGTAGACCCGATTTATAAATACCTTGCTTTTTAAATCACTAAATAAGAGCGATACGAGTATCCATTGGATTTCTATTCCTGTAAGCATATAACTCGACAAAAGATTATTAGTCGATATTGTCAAAAGGTGATGTCTACACCTTTTGACCCGTTTGGCCGGATTGACCGCTTGTCTTTTCGAGATGATATTTATTATCATCTCAAGTACATGACCCGCTCCGTTTAACACGGTACGGTCATTTTTACTTATAAACCTTTTATTACCACTTTCGTCATAATGTGATCGAGTTATCAATTTACTTCCTTTTTAACCATTATTATGGTCTCTTTCATCTTTGATTATCTAGTTCCGTACGCCTACACGACGGAACATCGTATTTTAATTGTTTAGTTATTCCATTCGTTATTTATACGCTAAGAGAATATTACACAATCTAAGACTAGTGTAAGCTATACTTACCTTGCATCCGAGTTATGCTTTTTCCTTCATTCTTGATTCGTTTGACCCGCTTCCTTCCCCAAGCCTTTCACCTAGCTCGTTGAGCGTCAAACTATTTTCAACATTTACAAGGTGGTTAGATTAGTCATTGACAATCACGACTATTCCACCTTACTTATTTTCTTTGTCGAAACTATTATTCGACTTCATCACTAGTTAGTTTGACTTTCTAAAGTCAACTACCTTTAATCATATAATATGCACGATCAAGGCAAATCAACATTATGATTGGAACCCGTTTTATCCCATGTCTCATGTAATTAGTCAAACTTGCCAATTACACGTTTTAGTTGAATTTCAACACTTTACTTCTCATTTAGGCATTTCATCAAACACCTAATAGGCATACTTCTAGACATTTGCTAACTAGTTCACAACTAGTTATTTTTACCAAGATTAACATCAAAATTCAAACTTTCATGTCTAGTGTTCATGAACTACACTTAGTACTAGTATCATAACATCAATATTCATCAATTTAACACTCTAATTCAAGTGTTCATCTTCTTGTCATAAAACCCACTTAGCACACATATGGGTAATCATCAAATTTCTATTTTTTTCAACACTAGTTTATCAAATTATTAACTAGGGTTGTTCCTAAACATGGATTTCATCACAATAACACTCATAGATTCAACATTCATTCCAGAATTTTGATTATGATTGTTCATCATAATTTCAAAGTATCACTAAATCATAAGATTCAACATACCTTGTGATCCCCACGACTTGGTGATCATTAATATGTGTTCATGCATCCGATTTGGACCAGATTTGACCTTCAATTTGATGGATTTGTTGAAGTTAGGGTTTGAGCTCCCTAAAGCTCTCCCTGGTCGATCCTCACACACGCACACATACTCTTGTGTGTGTGTTTGTGTTTTATTTTTAAGTTTATATATCATTTTCAAGTTACCCGGTTTTGGTCCCTCGTGTTTGGTTAGTTATTAATTAGGTTACAACCTAAATTACCTTCAATGATATTCCCACTTATTAACTAGGTTTTACATTTCTAGTTAACTTAGCGGGTTCGGGAATATTTATGACTAAGTTTATTTTAGGTCCCGTTAACTCGGGCCTTTTATCCATTTTGTTTCCTTAAAAGCTTTTATTCACCTTTTAGTTAATATTAGGATTATTTATTTAAGTCCTAATATTCACCGGGTTAAATTTTACCACTAACGGTATTTTACCAAGTCATTAATATTAACGTGGTTTGATTACCAAACCCGTTTTTGGGGTGTTACAGTCAACCTGTTCTGAATACTCTTTTGACAAACCCAACTTTGAACCAAAAAGAAGTGAATGCAAACAAGAGTCTGTAAAAACATCAGATGTAGTTCACTCATTTTTTAAAGATTATCCCATCATTCCATCACAAGAAAGAATATCAGAAAATTCTGATAAATCTTGTATGTGTGTTGACATACTGAAGCTTGTTCAACACCATCTCCAAAAGAAAAATTGTAAAATCTGTTTATGGCTCAGCATATAACAGAATTTCTGATGAAAAGAAAAAAAAAGAAAAAATTTGTTTAAAATCTCATCAGAAAGAGTACCCAAGCATGCCTGGGTACCAAAACCCTCTAACCATTCTATTTCAGGACCATCATGTGCAGCAGATCTGGTACTGCTATTCAGGAAGCTCCAAGCACATGACTGGGGATAGGAGCTTACTCAGCAACTTTGTTTCAAAGTTGGGTAAATTGGTAAATTTTGGAAATGGAGTGAAAGGAAGGATCATGGGATACGGGTGCATAAGGTATGGATGTCTTACCATAGAGAAAGTAGCCTATGTTGAAGGCTTAAAGTATAATTTGCTAAGTTGTGGTCAATTCTGTGACAAAGGTTTTCAGGTAACCTTTTTACCAGAAAAATGCTTGTTGATAGGTATGGATGATAACAAAATCTATTTAAGTGGAAAAAGAATAAGACAATCAATATACTATTTTGATTTTAAAGAAGAAAATGAACATCCAAAATTATGTTTATTTTCAAAAATCAACAAAGGAAGTAGTTGGTTGTGGCATAAAAGGTTGGCCCAATTAAATTTTAAAAACCTAAACAAACTAGCAAGCAAGGGTTTGGTAAAAGGATTACCTTTTATATCCTCTAAGAAGGATAAAATTTGTGATGCTTGTGAGATGGGAAAATCCAAAAGAAGCTCACACAAATCAATTTCTGAGTCTTCTATTACACAAAATTTGGAACTTTTACACATGGATTTGTGTGGACCCATAAGTACAGAAAGTTTTTCTGGAAAGAAATACATACTAGTAATAGTTGATGATTTTTCCAGATATACATGGGTCGAATTTTTAAGGAAGAAAAGTGAAACACCTGATCTGATCATTAATTTTATCAAAGAAAATTGAAAATCTGTTAAAACTAATAGTCAGAAGGATCAGATCAGACAATGAGACAGAGTTTAAAAATTCAAAAATTGAGAGTTTTCTTGTAAGTAAAGGAATCTCTCATGATTTTTCTACTCCCAGAACACCTCAATAGAATGGGGTTGTTGAAAGAAAGAATAGAACCTTAGTAGAAGCTAGGGATGGCAATGGGTCGGGTTTGGGACGGGTTTAGGTAATCCCAAACCCAAACCCGCTTAGATAAGCTTGTCCCAAACCCGTCCCAAAACCCGTCGGGTTTCTAGCGGGTAAATACCCATCGGGTATCGGGTATATCCGCGGGTTTCGAGTAAACTCGTTAATTTAAAAAGATTACTCGTTGGGTATACTCATCTCAAAACCCATCGGGTACCTATCGGGTAACTACTAACCGCTACATTTTGCATTGTTATTATAAAAGTATATATCAAATAACTACAATGTATGCGGAATAGAATACCTATATGTGTAAAAAATGGATGTATCATATATATACGTATTAATAATATAAAAGAAATTATATCGGGTATACAATCGGGTAAACGGGTACACTTTATCGGGTAATTGGGTCGGGTAAACGGGTATATCACTAAATCCCAAACCCATCCCAAACCCGCGAAAAAAATAAAAACTATTCCCAAACCCGTCCCAAACCCGATTAACCGACCCCAAACCCGTCCCAAATGTGTCGGGTTTCGGGTTTACCCATCGGGTTCGGGTTTGATTGCCATCCCTAGTAGAAGCTGCCAGAACAATGCTTGCTTATGCTAAAATGCCCACTAACTTCTGGGCAGAAGCAATAGCAAATGCATGTTTTACTCAAAACAGAACCCTAATCAACAAAAGGCTAATCAAAACACCTTACAACATTATTAATGGAAGGATTCCAAGTGTGAAATTTTTGCACACATTTGGTTGTAGATGTTTTGTTTTCAATGATTTTGAAAGCCTTGAAAAATTTGACAGAAAAGCAGAAAAAGGTATTTTTCTTGGATATTCTTTGTCCTCAAAAGCTTATAGAATTTTTATTCTTAACACAAGAACAATCAGAAAAAGTTTGTATGTTTCATTTGATGACTCATCAGAAACAGAGGTTTTTGATGAATACATGAAAGAAATAAGTTTTTCTGACAAACAAGAAAATTATGAACATCTCTTTGAAATGATACCTGAAGATTTCCTAGAACATGATAAATCTCTAACATACAAATCAACAGACATTTCATATACTAACCCTGCAGAACAAGTGAGTAGTGCATCAGAAAATCAAAATTCTGGTACACTACCCACAACTGAGTCAACTGTTCAGGGGAAACATCAAATCCATCAGAACCAACAACTTTTCACAACAAGTTAAGATGGATCAAAGGACATGTTCAATCTGATATCATTGGCAATCCAACTGATGGTGTGAGAACAAGATCTGCAACAGCACATGAGTGTGCATTTGCTGGGTTCTTAAGCAAGATAGAACCCAAGTCTGTCAAAGAAGCTCTGAATGACTCAGACTGGATTCAAGTTATGCAAGAAGAGCTTGATCAGTTTGAAAAGAGCAAGGTATGGGATCTGGTACCCAAGCCTAAGGACAAATCTGTCATAGGCTCAAAATGGGTATTCAGGAATAAATCTGATGAGAATGGCATAATCACCAGGAACAAAGCAAGGTTAGTGGTCAAAGGTTACTGTCAACAAGAAGGTATTGATTATGATGAAACTTTTGCACCAGTAGCTAGATTAGAAGCTGTAAGAAATTTTCTTGCTTATGCTGCATCCAAGGATTTCAAATTTTATCAAATGGATGTAAAATCAACTTTTCTGAATGGTAAAATTGAGGAAGAAGTTTATGTGCAGCAACCAGAAGGCTTTGTTGATCCAAAATTTCAAAATCATGTTTATAGATTAAACAAAGCCTTATATGGGTTGAAACAAGCTCCTAGAGCCTGGTATGAAACATTATCAAACTTCTTACTAAATTCTGGATTTACTAAAGGAACTATTGACACCACAATTTTCCTCAAAACACACAAAGGTCATACTTTGTTGGTTCAGATATATGTTGATGACATTATATTTGGATTAACAAATAAAAAATTTTGTAAAAAGTTTCAAAAGTTGATGACCAGCCACTTTGAAATGAGTATGATGGGTGAGTTAACCTTTTTCTTAGGGTTACAAGTTAAACAAAGAATTGATGGAATATTTTTTAGTCAATCAAAATATGTGAAAACAATTCTACAAAAATACTCACTTGAAAACTGCTCTGTTTCAAAAACTCCCATGGCAACAGGGAACAAATTAGATTCTGATAAAGATGGAATAAGTGTAGATATTAAAACCTATAGAGAGATGATAGGATCATTGTTGTATTTAACTGCAAGCAGACCATATATTATGTTTGCAACATGCTTTCTGGCCAGATATCAATGTGATCCTAAAGAATCTCACTTAAAAGCTGTAAAAAGGGTTTTCAAATATCTAAAAGGCACTTCAGAACTCGGTCTCTGGTATCCAAAGGATACAAACCTTGAATTAATTGCATACATAGATGCAGATTACGCAGGATGCAAGATTGACAGAAAAAGCACATCTGGTGCTTGTCAGATCTTGGGAGAAAAATTGGTATGTTGGGCAAGCAAGAAGCAAAACTGTGTTGCCACATCAATAGCAGAATCAGAATATGTAGCAGCAGCAAGTTGCTGTGGATGCAAACTCAACTAAAGGACTATGGAGTAAATCTAACAAAAATACTAATCCTATGTGATTCAAAGAGTGCAATTGCAATAACAGAAAATCCAGTTCATCACTCAAGAACCAAACACATAGATGTCAGATATCACTTCATAAAAGATCATGTGGAGAAAGGTAACATAGAAATGTATTTTGTTCCAGCTGAAAACCAAATTGTTGATATCTTTACAAAGCCTCTTGATGAAAAGAGACACAATTTTTTGATCAGCAAACTAGGCATGGTTAATATAAAAGATGAAAAAAATTCATAAATAAAAAAGACACAAATTAAAAACCAAATTGATGATCATCAAAACTCTGATAATCAAAGATTAATTAAACAGGATTCTGATAAAGAAATCCATCAATCTGATGGAACATCAGAAGGTCTGATAAATCATCAATAAAAGTGATGATTTATCAGAAAATCTGAAGTAGTATCAGAAAATCTGATGAAATCTTTAGAAATTCTAATACAATGTCAGAAACTTTGTTTAAACATCAAAATGATCACTGTTCATCAAAAATCTTTCCATCCTCATACAAATCCCATATGTGTAAATTCATAATTGTGCATAGTCTGTTTCTTTTGTATTTTTTTGTTTTGTATTTTATTAAAAAAATTCAAAAAGGGAGAAAAGTAACATGCATTAAGATAAAATTCAGAAAAATCAACCGTCACAAGAAAATTTTTAATTTTTGCAGAAATGTGAATTTATTCTTACAATACCAATGCATGCAACGTCATTTTTTCATAAGAAGTTTAAGAGACACGTACGCACTAAAATGATTAGGAGCTATGAAAGTAGCCACCTAGCTATTAAATGCTTACTCACACATGGGGCTTAGTAGACTGTCATATTCACTGCAACAGATATCGTCTTAATTGAAGAGATGAAAATAAAAACCTTTTGCTGTTAATATCATTCATGACGAACTATCACTTTCATCTATAAATATTAACAACCTGAAAAGGACTTTCTTCACACCAAAATCATCTCTTCAAAAGCACTTCATCAGAAACTTCTTATTTTAGAATGGGTCGCCCAAAATCAATCAAAGTTACACAATTCCCTCTCCATCTTCACAGACATCATAATCTTAGGCTAAGATCTAACTTGGAAGGACCTGCATGGGAGGACTGCAGGTATGTGTATAATATGATCATGCGAAGTCCCTTGGGCTTTGCTGTATCAACACATGTCACTATATATCCAGAACTTCTACAAGAATTCTGGTGGAATGCTCAAATCGTTTTAAGTGGCACTTCCATGTGGATAGATAACAAAGTTATGGGGGTAAAAATCACCCTAAAGGAGGAAACACTCAGAGATGTCCTCTGATTGGGTGATAATCAGGAAAACACCTTCCTGGATAAGGCAGATGTGCAACAGACCTTGACAGAAATGGGCTATCATTCAAACAACGTGTCAAGGCAAGTTAGCAAATCTGGTTTTATACCACCTTTCCAGTATTTGGTGACACAACTAAGTGTCTGCTTTTCTAAAAAGATTGGGCACTTCAATGAGCTGTCCCATAGGATGATGGAAGTAATTCATGTTGTTGTACAGGAAAAACCTTACAACTACACTAAGTTTCTCATGAGAGACTTAGAAGCAAACATTCATGACCGTTAACCTTTTCTGATCTACCCTCGATTCGTAACCAAGGTGATCACCAGTCAGCTTGACTTTGGAGGAGTGAGGAGCTGGTATCCAAGGGAAGAGCTGACACTTCAAGAATACATAAGAGATCCTACCCTGGTTCTATCAACGAATCACACTGGACGAATAACTAGTCTCTGGTTATATGTGAAGTGCATGTACAACGTGCTGGATGAGGAGGAGGAGTAGTTGGTGTTTGCTTGTTTTTGTTTGTTTTGTGTGTTTAATGTTTTTTGTTATATATATTAAGTTTGTGTTAATTTTTGGTCTTTCTCTCTACCTAAAAAAAATGACAAAAACATGATCTAGGGGGAACTTAGACAAGATGTCTGATAAAAACAAGGAAAATCTGGTGAAGATCAAAAGAAATCTGATAGGATTTAGTGAAACTCAGAAAATCTGTTGATCAATCAAAAAATCTGGTAATTTTTCAGAAAACCCATTAACCCATCAGAATCTGTTCATTCACCAGAAAATTCTCAAGATAAACTGAAAATCTGATGATATATTAGATAATCAAATTTTTATCAGAAAAATCTCTTGACAACCAGGAAGGTTGACAAATCAACAGAAAGAAACATGAGAAAACATTGTCCTTAACCAGATTCAAAGAAACTTATGACCATCTAAATTCTTTTTGAAATAAGTTTCTTTCAAAATATTTTTTTTTCTGAGGATTGGAACAAGCTATATGACAAATACTTCCTGAAAATCAGAACAAAGGTGTGGAGTTCAAAACTTAAATGTAAGTAAAAATCTTCAAACTCTACTTATTCCCTCTCATCTTAAAAAAAAATTGCTGATTCAATTTCTGTAAATGAATCAAATGCATTCTGATGATATATAAAGGAAATTCAACTATCAAAAGCATTACTCGAAGATTTTCTGATATATATCATCAAGAGGAAAACTTGGGAAGATACATAATCTCAGAGAAAGGTTTTTTATTGGACCTTTTTGAAACAAAAGGGGTCCCACATGGAGAAAAGGTGCAAGTTGGACATTTGTGTTTATCTGCTAAATCCGTGGTGTCTATAATTTTTCTTTAAAAGATTTACATTAAATTAGGGATAAACCAAAGATTTTTCAAAAACGGTTGTTTCCTAAATGGATTAAAACATATTTAAGTTGTCATTAACCACCTTGAATACATACAACCCACGAAAAACACTCAAAGATCTCTGTCTCTATTCACTATAAATATATCATTCGAAAACAGAGACTTCCATCTTCAACCTTCAAACTCAAAACCCTAAAACCCTTTTCCGAAACAAAAAACCCAAATTCTCAAATGGCAGCTACCAACATCAACATACCACCAATCGAACACTCTGTTTTGTTCATCACCGAAGCAGAATTTCTTCCGTTAAAGAGCAACAATGAAGCAATGAATGATAATATTGAAGAATATGATATGAAGTGTCAAATTCTCATTGAATTTCTGATCAGATGCCCGATAGCTCAAGCTCTTACAAAGGCCAGAAAGGTACCAGAAAAACTCATATAACAAGTTGTAAAAACTCTCAAGGTCTCGAATCAAACAGAGCTAACAGCACATGTCTGGGGAGATATCTTCATTACAATCTCACCGGAGAAAATAAGGGAATGTTTGGAACTACCCTTAAGCCAAAGCTATGAAGAAATACCACAAAAAGAAGATATGTTTTCACTACTTGATGATGTAATGGGTTACAAGACAAAGGTTTCAAAAATCAATGAATTCAAGAGAAACAAGCTAACCTGCCTTCTGGCAAGTATTAATGGAGATTCTGAACAAGTGTTTATCATCAAAAATTGGAGGTACAGATCAGATAAATATGAATGTTCTGACAATCATGTTCAGTCTCATTAGTGGGTTGAATATTGATTTTGGAACAGAAATATTTACTCTGATCAGAAGATCAATTCTGACCAAAACTGGAAGGATAAATTCACATCTACCCTTTCCCAGATTTCTGTCAATCATAATTTCTGATGCATTTTCTGAAAGGAACCTAGAAATTCCAGCATCAGGAAAAATGTGGGAAACAGAAATCATGAGACCTTGGACTGCTGTAGGGTTTTGGAAGTCAGATTATGATGTACCTGTTCTGTCAGAAAGAATGATGTATCTGATACCAGAAGATTCACTATACAAAGCAGAATACCTGAAGATGTTAAGCAAAAAGCTAGAAAACAAAGAAGGTTTTGAAAATGTATCCCCATGGAGCATGATGCACAAGAGTCTAGCACACCAAGAACGGAGCAGCAGGGTGAACCTGATCCTCATCCAGCTGATGAAGATATGAATATGAGGCCTGTGGCAGAAGAACATCATGCTGAAATCTCATATATGGGAGAAACAGGTGCACAACACTCTAAACTCAATATATTTCATAATTCTAAGAGTGATTCTGATGAGTCAATTCAAGGAAAGTATGAAATTTTACATAGAGGCACTGTTTCTACAAAACAAAATGCGAGTGAAACCAAAGACCCATTTTCTGAATCAGATTCTGAGGAGGAAAATGTGGTGGCAATAGGTGGAGATCAGTCTACTGATCAAGGAAACCTGGATGAGAAAACTAAGAGTTTCTCAACAACTCATGGAGAAACTGAAAGGGTTCAAGGATATGAGGAAAACCAGGACTTGAATATGTTTCAGTTTTCTGGTGAGGGAACAGAGAATATGGAATATTTCCATCCTCTTAACCTCAGAACAGCAGAGAATGTGTTTTCTGCTGGTGTTAGAGGTGGAACATCTGTTGTTTCTCCTACTTACCAAGGACATCAATCTATGTCCACTGAACAACTTCACAAGGAACTTGATGATACAACTACCACTGAGAAAACAGCTACAAAAAGAAAACTTGATCTGATGCTGGAAGAAATCAGAAATAAAAAATCAGAGATCAATGTTTTATCAGAAACTGTCAAAGCTGTGCAGAAGCAGACAGAAGATAACACTACAGCTCTCAACAAACTCCAAGATTCATCAGAAAACACAGAGAGCTCATCAGAATTCAAGAAAGCTCTAAATGAACTACAAGATATCAAGAAACAGATGGCTGGAGTTGCAACTGCAGGAGAAAGCTCAAGTTCAGGAAGAATTCTTGAAGAAAGCATGTTGGAAATCGCATGTTGTAAGAAAGCATGTTGGAAATCGCATGTTGGTTTTTTGATGAAATCGCATGTTGTTTTTTTGTAGCAAATTCGCATGTTGGTATTTTTGATGAAATCGCATGTTGGTATATAAGCAATGTCACATGTCGGTTTTTCAGCATAAATCGCATGTTCAAATTAGAATTCGCACCAGGTCGGACGGCTGAGATGAGCGCGTACATATTGTACGATAAGGGATATTGTACGTTAACCTAACCCTATATATATATATATATATTATATTAGTTTATAGACCCGCATATTACACGAGTTTTTACAATATAAATGATATAGTTATATAATCTTTAAAAAACTTTATATTACTAACGAATTATGTTAATTAGCAACGAAACTTTATATAAGCGAATTTCTATTACATATAATGGTTCACACAACTAACTTGAATTTATCACAAAAACTGGCTCATCTTAATTATTAATACTGAAAATACCATAATAGTTGTGTATTACAAAGGTTTAATACTGAAAAACATGTAATAACAAATTTATTTATTATTAGTATGAATGAAATTATGTATTACGTTACATATAACAATGTATAAATAATAATAATTTTTATCATTGTGTATCTTTTAAATATAACTTTTATTTAAACTAAATCTTATTCTGTTTACAAAATTCGTTATTTAAGTTCTTCTTTTTCTCTTTCTTGGTAAACAATTTTCAACATGTTCAATGCATTACTAGTTCCAACGGATTGCCACCCGATCGGTAGACTACCCGATCGAGTGACAACACTTGTCACACCCCAACCGATGGCGGAAACATCGGGATGAGACGAACAAATTGCTCAAAACAACATAACACTAAATGTGACAATATAAATTAATCATTTTATTAAATTCTAAAGTAAGGTACATTGTCTCAAATAAACAAACATAAATTCAACATTAACTAAAATGCTAAAATGGGTTTCTAATGCCATCCTAGCTTGTTTCTTGATTCTTGAATAGTCAACCTACAATATGTATTAAAATAAAATCAACAAAAGCATGTTGGCGAGTATACAAGTTTTCATACATAGCATAATACGTGTTTAAAGGTTTGCTCATATCCAAATGTGAAATACAATATCATATTGACAGTATACTCGAAACGATGTTACTCTACGTGTCCAAACCAAAGTTTAACGCAATTAACGTGCCTACCCAAAAGAGTATGGGTGGTTTTAACATAGATTAACCTAACAATACCCGTTAATATAATGAGAGGGGCGTTTCTCAACCTATAGCGCTACCATTGTTAGGGGAGGCTTGTACGAAGTTAATGAACACATAGTCATGAATGTTTACATTAGCATAACATGTCTAACATGATTAAAATGTATCACATAGGGTAAGGATAGAGTGTGCGTAAAATGTTTGATGTGATTGTGATGTTTGATATAGAATACATATTGCACCCAAAAGTGGAAAATAGAAAATGGGTCATGTATACTCACATTGATTGCGTTGCGATTTCTTGTAAAACGCACGAGTAGAGAAATCCAAGAGAACGAACAAGAGTGATTACCCTAGATGCACAAACGATCTAGTTATTACTTGTAGGTTAAACAAAATCTTACTATTTATTACAACACTTTTATTACATCTTTCATTATTTAGAATTTTATTCTTATTAATATTTATTATAAAAAAAGATTAATATGAATATTAGATTATATGGTTTTAATAAAAATCTTAAAATAAGTATCAAAACATATTTTATGTTATAAAATTAATGTTGTCCTCATTTCTGTTCATTGTTTCAAAAATCAACAGCAACAATGCTTTTGTTGCAATATAATTTGTTTTGGGTTTTGATAGAACACGAACAGAACAGAAAACAATAAAACCAATTAATTAATTTGAATGCTTAACCGGTTGACATACATGAGGTTAAATCGAGAATTAACAGGTCAACAGAACAGAGAAAGAACGAAAAATATACCGGAACAACAGGAACCGATGAAGACGTGGATCCCGACGAGACTGCGGCTGTCATCTCCGACGGCGTCGGACTTCTCCGGCAAACACTTCGAGTTCCGGTGGGTTTGCGGCTTATTCCGGTGTGTCGTCTCATTAAAAAGGAACCATACGAAACTGTTGTGTATAACTATAGTTTTAGTGGATCGAACAGGAGGTTTAAACGAACAAACAAAAGAATGAGAATGTATACCGAATAAGATAACCGATGAGTCCTGACGTAAACTCCGGCCGTGATCCTTCGTACGACTTCGGTGTGTTCTCGTATCTCCGGCGACGTAGAAGGTTTACGCCGACGAACTCCGGTGGCTTCGGGTTCCCGGCGGCGAAACTGAAGAGAGAGGGATGATGTCGAGAAAGTGAGGGTGTCGAGATGGTGATCGAATGACATGTGGGTCTCGGTTTATATAGAGTTTACAAATTCTCGTAAGTTTGGAAATGGATATTTGATTGATTGTATGTGCCATAAAATGAGCCTAGATTTATCCGTAACAAAAGAATGGAGATGCGGATGGGATTGAAATCCCGATAAATCAGCGATCACGTAACAAAAGGAATAGTTGACTTGATTATGAGTTTGGCGGCAATGATTGTTTTAAAAAAAAAAAAAGAAATCATGTTGTTGGTATATAATTTGTATGATTGGCACTCATTATATAATATTTGGTAAATAAATTTGTAATAGTTTTCTTAAAATATGCATGACATTCATTATAGTAAAATATAATATCGTGCATACGTCCACATCATTTTATTAGTTCCATGTACTATATTACTATTTCTTTCTTTTGTTTTATATAAAAAGATTCTAAATTGATAAATGAAAAATAATAATAATAATAATAATAATAATAATAATAATAATAATAATAATAATAACTTCAATAGTTATTTATTCGCGCAAAAATTTCCGAGGTCCAAAAGTTAGGATTCGTATTTTTAAAACGAGTCAGATTTTAAAAAGGGTCGATTTTGACGGGGGTTACAACACTGCTGTGAACTTATTCTTTGAGAATTACCTCGCTGAACAGATCGCCGTCCGATCGAACCGCCATTCGATCGACCGACCTAAAAGGTAGAGATACTTCTCTGTTTTCAAAATGCTACGACGAAAACTTCAAAAGGCAAACCATCATACACAAACACATCCATCCCAAACGAGGTAACAATCCAATCGAATGGCCATCCGAACGGATTGCCACCCGATCGACTGGCCATCCGATCGGATTGCCATCCGATCGGATTACCATCCGATCCTTTGACACCTTGTTTCGTTTTACGCGCCGCTTAGCTTTATGCTATCGTTCTGATCAGGCTAAACTCACTCTAGCGCTCCCTTCAATCCCGCTGTGAGTATACTCGAACCCTTTTTGCTTTACGCACTTTTGGGTGTTACATACGTTACTTATTCTAAATCACAACGAACACACTACGCAATACTTTAACGCTAACCGTTACCGCATGTTATACGTGACTCAATGAATGCTTATTTGTTATGTTTGCACATGGATTGTTGTCTACCTGCCTTAGCAACGATAGTACTATAGTTTGGACTCATCAACTGTTCACTCAGGGGTTATTAAGGACAATTAATCACATGGTTCACAGTGGTGAATATGTATTACGAACTGCCTTGCGCAGTCAACCCGCAGTCATTGGTATTGATAGGATCATGTCGATAACTTACGTGCTTCATTTCACACTGTGTACGTGCTGGTTATGCGTAAACAATTTCGAACTCTATTATATCTATTAAACTTGTATGCTCACCTTTACACTATGTGTATTGACTTTTACTTTAACGTATGTGGCAGGTGCTTAAGATGTTTAAATGCTTGGCTTGCTGTGAAATCGAGGCTAGGAAAGGTCTAGAAACAAATAAACGAATTGTCTGTATTTAAATTTTGAGTTGTCGAAACAGAATAATTTGTCTTGATTTTGCCTGTAATAATTATGTTACTTATTATGTCATGGTATGGGACGTGATGCTTTAAATAATTGGTAATCATAGTTGTTATGGAAACTTCTGGACAATCTGTTTCGCTCAGTGCCACGCCCCGATGTTTCCGCCATCGGTTGGGGTGTGACATAAGGGGTCGAACCACGAAGAGTATGTGGTTTGCGAATGGACTTGGTTGATTTTTAATGGTTGTCACAATTATGAAGCTTGCTAAGTTATTTTTATGATTTTTATTTGTTGAAAAGATGTTTAAATGAGAATAACAATTGGGTTGGATTAATTAACTAAGAGAAATAAGCAATTGCAAGAAACTTGTGTCACACCCCAACCGATGGCGGAATCATCGGGGCGCGGCACTGAGCGAAACAGATTGTTCAGAAGTTTCCACAACAACTATCATACAATTCAGTTATATAACACGTCCCATACCGTGTCCCAAATAATAACAAGTTATCATAGAAATCAACTAAACAATATGGGAACTGTTCCGACAACTCAGATTCTTAATTATTACAGACCGAATTAAATATTGTTTTAAGACTCCTAGACGGCTAACTGTAGATCTTACTGACTACAGGTGCCAGTACAAGATCTACAGAGAACTATGGCCCTGGAGCAGGTATGTGGACACTGTCCTAAGGTCACAGGCTCCTAGAAGCTTATTATTGCCTCGCTTCCCTAGCACGCTAGTAGCTTAAACACCTGTCACATACGTTAAAATAAAAGTCAATACATATAATGTAAAGGTGAGTACACAAGTTTGATATAGCATATAATGTTCGAAAAGTTTACGCATAACCAAGCACGTACACAAGGGCAAACGATGCATGTAAATTATCAACATGGGACCATCGATACCAACGACTTCGAGTTGACTGTCCGAGACAGTTCGCAATACATGATTACCACTGTAATCCATGCAAGTAATTGTCCTTAGCAACCCCCGTGTGAACGGGTGCTGAGTCCAAACTATAGTACTACGTTGCTAAAGCAGGCAGATAGCACTCCACGTGTAAACATAATAAACAGCAATCATTTAGTCAAGTAATACATGCAAGTAGGTTAGCGTTCAAATAGTTTGTGTTGTTTGTGAATTTGATAGATTACGTATGTAACACCCAAAAGTGCTGAAAGCAAAAAGGGATCGAGTATACTCACAGTGGTTGGTTGTGGGTTGGAGGGAGCACTGAGAATAGGTTAGCCTGAATAGTTAGATAACAATACAATGAGTAATGCGGAAAAAGTGAACAGTGGAAACTGGATCGGATAGACCATTCGATCGGACGGCTGTTCGATCGAGTGGGTTGTTCGATTGGGTTAAAGTCCGTTCGAACGTCCCGTTCGATCGGCCGGCGGGCTCGATCGGCTGGTTCTTTCAAGTGGATTGTTTCTTCCTTTGATGTGAAGGATGTGTTTGTGTATGATGGTTTGTACTTTTGAAGTTTTTGCAGCATTACCTTTCAAGTTGGCCGATCGAACAGTCCGTTCGATCGGTTGGTCCAACCGATCGGTTAGCATTGCACACTTGGCAAATTGTCACTCGATCGGGTGGCATGCTCGATCGGGTGACATTCCAATGTTTCGAAGAGGTTTAGCGTTGAAGTGTAGTATCTCATGATTCGATGAGTAATGTTTACAATCGAGTGGCTCGATCGATCGAACAGAACCCTGTCAATACTACACCTCATGAGTTTGTGGGCCCAGATGCTAGTCGATCGATTAGCCTAGTCGATCGGCTGGCGTAGTCGTTCGGTTGGGCTGTTCGTTCGAATAGCCTAACCGTTCGGCCAGCCCCTGACCTGGTTAGTCCATCACCTAGCACTTGGTTATTTCCCGTTATTTCATTGATGTTTTAAAGATAGTTTGACCACAAGTTGAACCACGAAAACCTCAGCCTTTACTTTACTCACTGACTCGGCTGGAATCACCCAAGCTCGGTCAGGGAGCGTTCAAGGACCTAAGTTTAACGTTTAACTTGTAATCGGTAATCTCGTGGTAAAGTCCGAGTCTTGAACCATGTGTTTGTTTAGAATGATTTATAGGTCGGTTCAAGCTTCGTTTTCGCCGGTTTGAGTGTAAAAGAGTTGAAAGATTGGTGAAAACCCGTCTTTCAATCCTTTTCCACCGTGAAATGTTAAGTTGTTTATGTGGGAATCGGTTAGATTCAAGCTATTCATGTCGGATTGTTGTCAATCTTAGTGTTCTTCAAGAACACCGTGATGACATCACCCAAGAATGCTTAGATCTTTGTGATTTCACGGTTGGAATTCAGATTTTGAAAGATAGAAAGATGGAGAATCGATCAAGGATCAAAAACGTACAAAGATTGGAGTGAAATACTTACAGGTTTGAGAGAAATCTGAGAAATGGCGAGAATAGAAGGCTGGTCGGTCAGAGCTTTTCCAAAAGTGGAAAGCTTGACAAGGACAGCCCTATTTATAGGCTTCCAAAAGTGGAAAGGGGTTAGCTGATCGAACAGCATCCCTGATCGAGCGGCTGCCCGATCGAACAGCCTGTTCGATCGGCTAGCCTGTTCGATCAGATTGCCCTGTCCGATCGGCTTGCCTGGTTTTGAGTGTTTCGCGACGATTTTTGATATTTCGATTTCGATAGATTGAGGAGTAGAGTAGGATAGAGTTTCTATTCAAGTTACTTTCAGTCCCAACTACTATATCTAACATACAAGCATCCTTACAACCTATTTTCAAAGTCGGTTTCGATTGTGTTTGATTATCCTTCGAGTCTCGATTGATTTGATTGATTCACCACACTCTTTAACATAAAAGTAACATGCACAAGTAACACGTAAGGCACACACACACGTATAAAAGCATTACAATTATCCACACTTGAGTTCGATGATTGATTTGATTAGCTTGATTATTGATTGACTAGCTTTATTGCATTGTTACTTCCTATCATTCACAGTCGGTCGTTGATTCACAGTTCGATTATCGGCCGATTAGGTTGATTATACAACACTTACTCCACATAATATGAAAATCAAAATGAAACTAAAATAAAATTAATCTTTATTGATCTTTAATTCCAATAACAGTCAACTCTTGACTTTGACTTTGACTTTTGGGAAAACACGGGGTGTTACAGTCTCCCCTCCTTTAGGGAATTTCGTCCCGAAATTAGGCCGAGAACCGTACATCGCCGTGCGCTTTTACCAATTTGATGCTTCAGATCTATCTGAACAACTGCGGGTACTTGGCCTTCATGTCACTTTCGAGTTCCCAAGTGAACTCCGCGCCTCGTTTGCCTTCCCATCGTACTTTTACAATAGGAATGCGAGAGCGTCTGAGTTGCTTGGTCTGTCGGTCCATGATTTCGACAGGCTTTTCCACGAAGTGTAGCGTCTCATTGACCTGAAGATCGTCGAGTGGTATTATTGCGTCGTGGTCGGCTACGCATTTTCGAAGGTTTGAAATATGGAAAGTCGGGTGGACATTGCTGAGTTCCTCCGGTAATTCGAGTTTGTAGGCAACTTTACCGATCCTTTCCAGAATCTTAAAAGGTCCAACAAATCGAGGCGCAAGTTTCCCTCTTTTGCCGAATCGGACTACTCCCTTCCAAGGTGATACCTTTAGGAGTACGTAGTCGCCAACTGCAAATTCGCGGGGCTTGCGTCGTTTATCGGCGTACATCTTTTGTCTGTCCCGGGCCTTCACCAAGTTTTCCCTTATCTGGTGGATCTTGTCAGTCGTTTCTTGCAGAATCTCGGGCCCAGTCAATTGTGAATGACCGACCTCGTGCCATACAATAGGCGAGCGACATCTCCTACCATACAAGGCTTCGAAAGGTGCCATTTCGATGCTGGAGTGATAGCTATTATTGTACGAAAATTCGACCAACAGTAGGTGTTTGCTCCAACTACCACCAAAATCGATAACACACGCATGGAGCATGTCTTCAATAGTACGAATCGTTCTTTCAGTCTGCCCGTCGGTTTGCGGGTGGAATGCGGTACTCAAATTCAGCGTCGTACCAAGAGCTGCTTGAAAAGTTTCCCACAATCTCGATGTAAACCGAGCATCGCGATCAGAAATGATGTCTCGAGGCGTACCATGATTCTTAATGATCTCATCGGTGTAGATTTGGGCTAACTTGGCCACCTTATAGTCTTCTCGTATTGGCAGAAAGTGGGCTGATTTGGTTAGACGGTCGACTATAACCCAAATACTGTCGTGACCTGATGGCGTGGTCGGAAGCTTAGTTATGAAATCCATAGCTATGCTTTCCCACTTCCATACGGGTATCGGCGGTTGTTCGAGTAAGCCTGAAGGTCTTTGGTGTTCAGCCTTGACTCTTGCACAAGTTAAACAGCTACCAACATATAGAGCAATATCCCTTTTCATCCCAGGCCACCAGTACTTGTAGCGAAGGTCCTGGTACATTTTGTCCGCACCGGGATGAATGGAATATCGGGATTTGTGGGCTTCGTTCATGATGATCTTTCGCAAATCTGTCCTCCTCGGAACCCAGATTCGGTCCAGATAATAGAATATCCCGTTGGCTTTGCTCACGAGCTGAGTTCCATCGTGATAGATTCGTTCTTTCTTCAACGTACGCTCGTTAAGGCAAGCGTGTTGTGCTTCGCGGATGAGAGCTTCGAGGTTATACTGAGCCTGGATGTTTCGAACACCTATCACGTAATTCTTTCTGCTGAGGGCGTCTGCAACTACATTCGCCTTGCCTGGGTGATAACGGATCTCACAGTCGTAATCGTTGAGAAGTTCTACCCATCGGCGTTGACGCATATTGAGTTCTCTCTGGTTAAAGATATGTTGTAGGCTCTTGTGATCGGTGAAGATCGTACACTTTGTACCATACAGGTAGTGTCGCCAAATCTTTAAGGCAAAGACAACTGCGCCTAGCTCAAGGTCATGGGTTGTATAGTTCTTCTCGTGGATTTTGAGCTGTCGAGATGCGTAAGCTATAACCTTGTCTCGTTGCATGAGAACACAGCCAAGTCCAAGGTTTGAAGCATCACAATAGACAACGAAGTCATCGCTTCCGTTCGGCAGTGTAAGAACTGGTGCATGGCACAGCATGTGTTTGAGGGTTTGGAAAGCAGTCTCCTGCGCGGTTCCCCACACAAAAGGCTTGTCTTTATGAGTAAGGGAGGTAAGCGGTACAGCAATCTTTGAGAACCCTTCGATGAATCGCCGGTAGTAACCAGCTAATCCGAGAAAAGAGCGAACTTCTGACGGATTCTTTGGCGTAACCCATCCCTTGACTGCCTCAATCTTTGCAGGATCAACGTGTATACCCCGACTATTCACGATGTGACCCAGAAATTGAACCTCCTCCAACCAGAACTCACACTTGGAGAACTTGGCGTAGAGTTGGTTTCCCTGAAGCAACTCGAGAACCAATCGCAAATGCTGCGCATGTTCGGCCCTCGATCTGGAATAGATCAGGACATCGTCGATAAATACAATGACGAAACGGTCTAAGAACGGTTTACACACGCGATTCATCAGATCCATGAAGACCGCGGGTGCGTTGGTCAAACCAAAAGGCATGACAACAAATTCGTAGTGGCCGTATCGGGTTCGAAAAGCGGTTTTGGGTATGTCTTCCTCTTGAATCCGCAACTGATGGTAGCCTGAACGTAGATCAATCTTGGAGAAACACTGAGCACCTTGTAATTGGTCAAACAGATCATCGATTCTTGGTAAGGGGTATCGGTTCTTGATGGTCAGCTTGTTCAATTCCCGGTAATCGATGCACATTCGGAACGACCCGTCCTTCTTTTTGACGAAAAGGACTGGTGCGCCCCATGGAGAAGTGCTCGGGCGAATGAAGCCTTTTTCAAGTAACTCTTGGAGTTGGTTTGAGAGTTCTCGCATCTCAGATGGAGCGAGTCGATACGGAGCTTTGGCCACTGGGTTGGCTCCTGGAATAAGGTCGATTCGAAAATCGATATCACGACTTGGAGGTAATCCAGGAAGATCATCAGGGAACACCTGAGGAAATTCTCGGACAACGGGAACATCCTTGACTTCAACTTTCCTTTTCTTGTCCGTCTCTGCTACAACAATGTTGGCCAAGAAGGCTCGATATTCCTTGCGGAGATATTTGCGAGCTTGAAGACATGACATGAGCTTGAGATCTTTTGCAGTAGTTTCACCATAAACACATAGAATATCACCACTAGCTAGCACAAAACGAATCATCTTATCGGAACACACAACTTCAGCATGGTTTTCACGAAGAAAGTCCATGCCTACTATGACATCGAAACTTCCGAGCTGCATTGGAATGAGATTAATCGGGAATATATGATTGTTGAGCTCGAGAGTACAATCACGGAGCACAGAATTGACAGCAATGGTTCTTCCGGTAGCGACTTCTACTTCGAAGGGTGACGAAAGATAAGAGCGCTTTCGTCTAAGAAGCTTCTCAAATTCAAATGACACAAAGCAGTTATCGGCTCCAGTATCAAACAAACATGATGCATATATACCATTCACAAGGAACGTACCATTGACCACGTTGTTGTCAGCTTGAGCCTGGCGTGCGTTGATGTTGAAAGTTCTGGCGTGAGCGGCTTGTTGTTGAGGCTGCTGTTGTTGTTGCTGGGGTTGTTGGGCTTCCTGTTTCACCACTCTGTTCGGGCACCGGTTTGCGAAGTGGTTAGGGTCACCACATACAAAGCAGGTCCGAACATTGTTTGCCGGGGCCTGTGCAGCTTGAGGAGCTTGAGGAGCAGGTAGCAGGGCTTGGTTAACAGCGGCTTGAGCTTGCGTTTGACGAGGACCATAGCGGCAACTCGCAGTGAAATGCCCGTAAACGTTGCAGTGGGCACAGAAACGGCAGGCCACACCCACCGGGTGATGATAAGAACATGTAGCACAGAGTGGGTGGGGGCCGGTGTACGCACGCTTAGCCGGCGGCGCATTGATCACTGGCGCACTGCGCTGTGGTTGTTGCTGTTGTGGCGGTACTGACTGAAGAGGAGCAGCATTGGTTGCGGCGGCGCAACTCTTGTTCTTCTTTCTTCTTCTCGAGGACTTGGAGGCTCGAGCAGTAGGGTTGTCGGTTGATGCGGCAGTAACTTGATGCAACGACTTGGAGGGCTTATCCCAGACACCAGCCTTAACTCGCTTGTCGTTAATCTCGGCAGCGAGTAGGTAGGTTTCCTCGATTGATGCGGGTTTGGCGGCGAACACAAAATCTGCAACACAATCCGGAAGAGCACGGATGTATTTCTTGATGGTCATCTCGGGAGTCTTGACCTGGTCTGGACAGATAATGCTCAGTTGTTTGAAACGGGCGGTGAGACCAGCGTTGTCGCCCTCCTTCTGCTTGATGGTCCAGAACTCATCCTCCAACTTTTGGCGTTCGTGGGGAGGACAGAACTCGTCCAGCATGATAGCCTTCAGTTCCTCCCACGTCAGCTCGTAGGCAGCGTCGTTCCCGCGCTTATTCCTTTCGGCTGTCCACCAGTCCAATGCCCGCGACTGGAAGACACCGGTAGCATTGAGAGTTCGAAGATGATCCGGGCATCCGCTTTGACGAAGGGTAACTTCCACAGAGTCAAACCAGTGAAATAAGCCTGTAGGGCCCTCTTCACCGGTGAACTCCTTCGGTCCACACGCCTTAAATTGCTTGAAACTGAACGGGGCTTTGCTGGACTCAGTGAGGGTTCGGGATTCTTCCGACGACTTGCTTGTGTTTTCGTACACCTCACTGACAGCTTTCGCTACAGACCTTGAGATGAGCTTGGCGAGACGTCGGTCTCTCTTTTCCTGACGGGAAAGGTTTTGGCGAGTTCTTGATGATGACGACATGGTCTGCAATAGACATCGCCATAGGGCTCAACACAACGAATTCGTATCTCACTCGTCTTAGTTTACTAAAGCTTAGAATCACGTCGCATCTCACGTCACGTAACACATATAAACACATAAGCACATAATCATAGAGGCACATAAGCACAGAAGCAATTAGAGCACATAAGCAATTAAGCAAATAGAGCACTTAATTTCCTAAACACGTACGCACTTTTATCACAGAGGCTGTCAGAAAACAGAAACCTATAACCACAAGTCGAGTGTCGTTCGTTTTGCATATCGGATAGCATCACATTGTATCGTCTAACTTAGTCGTATAGCGTAGCATAGCACACTGGTTTCGTTTAGATCACATCAACAGGGATTTGAATCGAGATAGGATAGCAACAAAAGTCACGCAGATTGATAACAAATGGAGCAATCAACGAATCTTAAAACACGTAAACAGGTAAATCATATAAAATCAACGAAGCAACACTCAAAATCGGAAAATGGATTGTCTGCGGCTACTAGACTTTGACTAACCATGGCAATTTAACTATTCACAGTTGACTTGTCGTCACTTTCGACTCTAGGGGACATGTTTCTGCCTCGATTCTTGGGCATTATGCATGCGCATTCTAGGCCATACTCGTGAGTTCAGGTCGTTGGAGTCCGTCAATTGCCTTGGCGAGATAAAATAAAGTTGGAATAACTGCCAAGGTTAGGGTTTCACCCCTAGCTCAGCAATTTCTTCCTTGTTTTAAGAAAATTTAGAGGAAAGTTTTCATCAAATTACGGGTTTCAGCCCTGATTTGGTATAATTCTCCCCCGTTTGTTGATAGAAATTCGCACAAAATAATTGGCAAAATTTGTAATTTAGGCAGGAATTCGCGGGTTTCACTCCTAATCCCGTCCAAATTACGAAATTTGGCTCGGAGTTCGGATGTAATGATAGAATAGAAGGAGACAACATAAAATAAGCACATAAACTTGGTCTCTTGGTTCCTAGCTATAGTCTAGGTCTCTAAGACAGCGATCCGGACTAGATCGTGTCCAACCTAATTCCCTATAGTTATGGCTCTGATACCAATCTGTCACACCCCAACCGATGGCGGAATCATCGGGGCGCGGCACTGAGCGAAACAGATTGTTCAGAAGTTTCCACAACAACTATCATACAATTCAGTTATATAACACGTCCCATACCGTGTCCCAAATAATAACAAGTTATCATAGAAATCAACTAAACAATATGGGAACTGTTCCGACAACTCAGATTCTTAATTATTACAGACCGAATTAAATATTGTTTTAAGACTCCTAGACGGCTAACTGTAGATCTTACTGACTACAGGTGCCAGTACAAGATCTACAGAGAACTATGGCCCTGGAGCAGGTATGTGGACACTGTCCTAAGGTCACAGGCTCCTAGAAGCTTATTATTGCCTCGCTTCCCTAGCACGCTAGTAGCTTAAACACCTGTCACATACGTTAAAATAAAAGTCAATACATATAATGTAAAGGTGAGTACACAAGTTTGATATAGCATATAATGTTCGAAAAGTTTACGCATAACCAAGCACGTACACAAGGGCAAACGATGCATGTAAATTATCAACATGGGACCATCGATACCAACGACTTCGAGTTGACTGTCCGAGACAGTTCGCAATACATGATTACCACTGTAATCCATGCAAGTAATTGTCCTTAGCAACCCCCGTGTGAACGGGTGCTGAGTCCAAACTATAGTACTACGTTGCTAAAGCAGGCAGATAGCACTCCACGTGTAAACATAATAAACAGCAATCATTTAGTCAAGTAATACATGCAAGTAGGTTAGCGTTCAAATAGTTTGTGTTGTTTGTGAATTTGATAGATTACGTATGTAACACCCAAAAGTGCTGAAAGCAAAAAGGGATCGAGTATACTCACAGTGGTTGGTTGTGGGTTGGAGGGAGCACTGAGAATAGGTTAGCCTGAATAGTTAGATAACAATACAATGAGTAATGCGGAAAAAGTGAACAGTGGAAACTGGATCGGATAGACCATTCGATCGGACGGCTGTTCGATCGAGTGGGTTGTTCGATTGGGTTAAAGTCCGTTCGAACGTCCCGTTCGATCGGCCGGCGGGCTCGATCGGCTGGTTCTTTCAAGTGGATTGTTTCTTCCTTTGATGTGAAGGATGTGTTTGTGTATGATGGTTTGTACTTTTGAAGTTTTTGCAGCATTACCTTTCAAGTTGGCCGATCGAACAGTCCGTTCGATCGGTTGGTCCAACCGATCGGTTAGCATTGCACACTTGGCAAATTGTCACTCGATCGGGTGGCATGCTCGATCGGGTGACATTCCAATGTTTCGAAGAGGTTTAGCGTTGAAGTGTAGTATCTCATGATTCGATGAGTAATGTTTACAATCGAGTGGCTCGATCGATCGAACAGAACCCTGTCAATACTACACCTCATGAGTTTGTGGGCCCAGATGCTAGTCGATCGATTAGCCTAGTCGATCGGCTGGCGTAGTCGTTCGGTTGGGCTGTTCGTTCGAATAGCCTAACCGTTCGGCCAGCCCCTGACCTGGTTAGTCCATCACCTAGCACTTGGTTATTTCCCGTTATTTCATTGATGTTTTAAAGATAGTTTGACCACAAGTTGAACCACGAAAACCTCAGCCTTTACTTTACTCACTGACTCGGCTGGAATCACCCAAGCTCGGTCAGGGAGCGTTCAAGGACCTAAGTTTAACGTTTAACTTGTAATCGGTAATCTCGTGGTAAAGTCCGAGTCTTGAACCATGTGTTTGTTTAGAATGATTTATAGGTCGGTTCAAGCTTCGTTTTCGCCGGTTTGAGTGTAAAAGAGTTGAAAGATTGGTGAAAACCCGTCTTTCAATCCTTTTCCACCGTGAAATGTTAAGTTGTTTATGTGGGAATCGGTTAGATTCAAGCTATTCATGTCGGATTGTTGTCAATCTTAGTGTTCTTCAAGAACACCGTGATGACATCACCCAAGAATGCTTAGATCTTTGTGATTTCACGGTTGGAATTCAGATTTTGAAAGATAGAAAGATGGAGAATCGATCAAGGATCAAAAACGTACAAAGATTGGAGTGAAATACTTACAGGTTTGAGAGAAATCTGAGAAATGGCGAGAATAGAAGGCTGGTCGGTCAGAGCTTTTCCAAAAGTGGAAAGCTTGACAAGGACAGCCCTATTTATAGGCTTCCAAAAGTGGAAAGGGGTTAGCTGATCGAACAGCATCCCTGATCGAGCGGCTGCCCGATCGAACAGCCTGTTCGATCGGCTAGCCTGTTCGATCAGATTGCCCTGTCCGATCGGCTTGCCTGGTTTTGAGTGTTTCGCGACGATTTTTGATATTTCGATTTCGATAGATTGAGGAGTAGAGTAGGATAGAGTTTCTATTCAAGTTACTTTCAGTCCCAACTACTATATCTAACATACAAGCATCCTTACAACCTATTTTCAAAGTCGGTTTCGATTGTGTTTGATTATCCTTCGAGTCTCGATTGATTTGATTGATTCACCACACTCTTTAACATAAAAGTAACATGCACAAGTAACACGTAAGGCACACACACACGTATAAAAGCATTAAAATTATCCACACTTGAGTTCGATGATTGATTTGATTAGCTTGATTATTGATTGACTAGCTTTATTGCATTGTTACTTCCTATCATTCACAGTCGGTCGTTGATTCACAGTTCGATTATCGGCCGATTAGGTTGATTATACAACACTTACTCCACATAATATGAAAATCAAAATGAAACTAAAATAAAATTAATCTTTATTGATCTTTAATTCCAATAACAGTCAACTCTTGACTTTGACTTTGACTTTTGGGAAAACACGGGGTGTTACAACTTGATTAATAAAACAAGAAGGAATAACAAGGTTCACACCCGGTTTCAACAAATGCAAGACCTAGGATTACTACGCGTTTTAGTTTGATTCGAATTAGTTCATTAATGGGCCAACAATCACAAAGCTTAGGTGCCAATCGCTATCAACGCCATAGACAATGGACCACGATGTACTTCGTTACCTTGGACTAACAAATCCTATCAAAAGACAAGGCATAAATACGTGTATTCGTTTCATAAAGTCAAATTTAATCATTCACTCGACAATTCGTAAATTCAATACAAACGTAGGACAATTGTCTAAAGATTCAAATGCAATTCAAGTTGTCACAAATCAAACATCAACACATAATAAATCCTAAATCTTACAAAAGTCTACACCGGGGTGAAACCTCCAAGAAATTAGCCACTCATGGTGAATGGGACTTGATCAACGGATGACGGAGACTTGAATTGGATCATCTTGGGGATTATGGAATGATGGGATGATGAAGATTAGGGTTTTGGTGAGTGGTGATGGTGAAAGGAATGATAGGTGAATGAACTAGGGTTTGTGAATTGGTTATGAGGGTGAATGATGATGATGATTCGAGTTTATTCGGATGAAGGTTAATGATGTTAGATGATTGAGTGTGGAAGAGATTATAATAATTGGCTCCAAGATGAGTATTCAAACTCTAAGAAAGTGTAACTCCCGAAATGGGTCAAAACAAGCTTTAAAACTTGTCACCAACCAAGAAAACAAAAAAAAAATCCCGTTAGGCATCAGGAGGTGGCGTCGCCTACGCCCCTGGTGGCGTATGCTACGTCTCAAAGAAAACCCATTTTTCTGTTTTTGTGTTTCTCGCTTCCGATTGACCCGTTTCGCGTTCTGGTGGTCCGTTTTTCGTCCCGATAGTCCGTAAAGCTCCCGAATAGCTCCTTAAACTTCATCAAACCTACAAACACGATTTTAATTAAAAGTAGGCTATTCGGAATTAAAAATCATGTAAAAACATCAAGTTACACCAATACGAACACCGGTTTTCGACCACGTATCACATCCCCACACTTGTCGTTTGCTTGCCCTCAAGCAAATCTGTCTTTCACTTTCACGTGGGTCGAACGAGAAACACACTCCCCATTCCCGAGACAAAGGTTAAGGTCTAATGTCATGCTCAGTTCAAACTTTTTTACAATTTTCGACATATTTAGCAATAAATGATCATGTAAAAGTTGTTATCCAAGATTAACCCGCCCTTGAAACTCACAAGTAATGCATATCCCTCACAATGTTCACTCCACTCGGTTTACGAGTCGGCTAAATTTTATGTTGTATTAGCCCTTTTGAAAGTAATCACTCAAAAACCGAATAGAGCATCTACCCGCATAAGCTTGCAACTCAATCATTCTTCACCACTGATCACGAATACTAAGCACAAGTCAAAAGGTCTTTAAATGGTTGTAACGGGGTTAGGCTAAAGGTAGGAAATAGGATATTTTAAAGTGGTTAAGGTGACAAAAATTCGATTCTTTTATTACAAACAACTATACTAAACAAAACTAACTATAAACATCAATCTAATAGGCAACGATTTTCGCCTTTTATTCAATAATTACTACACATATATTTTTTTTTTTGCTTTTCACAATTACAATTAACCTCTTCATTTACCATGTAGACGCGTTTTTAAACTCTATAAAAGACCGATGATTAGTTTTGATTCAAAACATCAGCAAATTGTCCTACAAAACACTTGCTGTAAAAAATTGTTCCAAATCAGAAAACCAACAAAAAATCTACATGGCAAACTTCAGCTTCTACCACTGGTCAGACACCAGCGATATTAAAACACAATTCTCGATGTGGTCACTCAAAGAACACAGAACAGACGAAGAACTAAACAGGAAAGTCGACATAATCAATGACACTAATTACAACAAAACCTGGAACAACATAGCATTGCTCGATGAAGTCCTCCACTCTCCTCCATCAGAGTTCCAGAAGAATGCAGAAGAGTTTCTGACACAACTTCTAAAATAGGATCAGAAAATCTGCAACATGCTAACTGACCTGAAATTCAAAAGAGGGCATGAAATCACATGGAGAAAGGCCAGAGTCTACGAAATCCTAGCAAGTGTTAACTCTAGCGTGTAATACTTTATAAATATTTCATTAAATTTCTATTTTTCTATGTAGTAGTTCATTTTAATAATATAGACATGCATCTTAACATATTCTAAAATGTCAGTGTCAATAAAAACTCTCAACATTATCAATAGTTAATCAAAATAAGAAACATACCTAAAATGCAAAGGTCTCCTCTCAACTGTTGTAGCACATCTGACTTTTCACGATATTGCACGAATCTATACTTTCTATAAAAGGAGAAAATCTTACTAACGCAAGAAAACCTGACTTTCGATTTAACAAAATCGAACAATACAACTCTCCCATCAAAGAAGGTAGCACATGCAACTTTTCACGATGTTGCAACAATGATACTGCAACATCGATATTGAAAGGTTGATGTGTGATGGGAAGCTTCATTGAAACGACGATGTTGGAACAATGATACTGGAACGATAACTTGTAAACAAAATCAACAAACATTCGAACAAAGAAGTGTAATCGGAGATTAGCGGCTGAACCACGAGAAAGATGCATTTGAGAGAAAGAGATATACGCTAACAGATATGAGCAAGAGAGATTTGAATGTGGAGCCAGATAATTATATCTTATTTATAGGATTAGAATATATGGTTTGAATTTTGAATTTTGAATGTGGAGCCAGAATTTTGAATCTGGACAGATGTTTATTGGGAACAGATGTTTGATTATAAAATGTTGAGAGCAGATGTTTAAACAAAATTTGAAATGATATTTTATATTAGGCTTTATGTGAGCAGACCTTTGCTCGGCAGACCTTTGGAATTTGAATGTGGGCCAGCTTTGAATTTTAAAGTCTTTTAATATTAAGGTTTATGATGTAATAATGACATAAGAAAAGCCTTGTTGGACAGCCTCTGCTACTGACACATCAGCTTTTCTTATGTCATTGGGATTTCTCCTTTTATAGAAAGTATAGATTAGATATCCTATGAGCTCGGTTCAAATGAGAACCACTATGAGTTGTGAGAAATCCTTCTTCCCGCGCAAGTTGGGCCAATTTTTTTTTTTTTGCACAAACGTAGATGAAAATGTTATAAACATATCTTTAAAAAAATAAAAAAAATTGTCGAGTCGATAGTCTTGACTAATGCAAGTTTTTTTATGCGCCGGTGTAAATTTTGTACGAAGATAAATATTTTTTTACGCCTCATGTAAATGTGTGAATGCGGCATTTTAATTTTTTTTTCTGAAACAAGTGATATTTTTATGACTTTTGAGAAAAAAAAAATCGGAAAACCCTTTTGGATGGCCTAGTTATCACTATTCTCATAACTCAAGTTGGTTCTCATTTTAATCGATCCCTATGTCATATTTCTAATAAATGATTCCAAAGAATGTCAGGTATCAATATCATATCATCCATTAAAAGAATAGTTTTTAGCTAAAATTGATTTTTTATTATTTTAAAAATTTGCATAATATCATATAATAACAATATTGATTATTCTAAAATTCATATCCACCCTAACTTTAAATATATTATATATTTTTAAGTTAGACCTATATTTCTTTAAGATTGAATGCGCTAAACCTTCCTCCAAAATCCGCTATTACTACAAATATATAGTTAATTTATAAATTACTAACTTATCATCCATGAATACTTACGGGTTCACATTTTTAAATTTTTGAAAACTCAAGTATATATATATTAAAAAAAAAGCGCATAAGGAATACGGTATATTAATTAAAAATGTTAACGTCTTGAAATTTCAAATACTTATCAAATATAAGACTAACAAAAGAAACTTGATCATAGTCGTTTACATGATTATTAAAAGATAATTGGAGGCCTAACTTCTTGTTTAACATGTGCAAGACGTCGTTCTGGAGGATGAACCAAAGCTTCTTGTGAAGTAAAAACTGTCATATTGAACTTTAACTCAGAAATCATCTCAAATTACAATAAAGTGTACGTCTTCAATTGACATTTCTAGTTTGATACGATTCCATCCAGTAGTCATGTAAATCTTTTGATCAAATTTTTGCATAAGAACATTTATGGTTAGGAACATCCGTTATAATAACCGGTTTTATAGGTATTATGTTCTATTATATACAAGGATATATATCAGCTATATAAGAAAAAACATTTACCGTGAAAATATATTTTATTATTGATACTTTGATAGTGTTATGTATTATTGATTTTTTGAATGGATTAGATTACGGATATTGTGTTTCCACTGGCATGACTATCCTCCAGTTTATCGATATTCAAGATTCATGAAGTATCAACATCAGGAAAATAAAAGTCTTGGTGTATATTTTTCTTTAAAATTGAGAAAAAAAGTATGAAAATATAGATTCCTGTCATGTGACCAACACTCTCACATCATCAGAAATAAACAAATTTGTCTTATTTAACTTCTCTAGTAAAATCCAAATGTAAAACCTTTTGGTCTGGTCAGCAGTAATTGGACCACATTGACCACATTTCACCGAAGTAATTGGACCCAACTTATTTCCTACATATACATTATTATTATTATTATTATTATTACTTTACTAATTACTAAGTTGAGGGAATAGTGCCAGTTTGCCTGACACTTCCTATTAGACTAACCCATTTTAAATTTAATTTTATTCCTGCCTTAAAATTACGATTTCGTTCTTAGTTTAAATTTACGTTTTTGTCCCTAATTCAAAATAAAATTATATTCTTACCCTGCCTCAAAATTTACGCTTTTGCCTTCAGTTCAAAAACCCATTTCTAATTATATTCCCAGTTTAAATTTACGGTTTCGCACTCCGTCTAAAATTACGCTTTTGCCCCCCGTTCAAATTAAAAATATGTTTTTGCCCTAGTTCAAAATTACGATTTTGCCCCCAACTCAGATTTACGTTTTTGCCCACAGTTCAAAATAAAATTATGTTTTCCCCATAGCTCAAAATTATGATTTTGCCCACAGTTTAAAATTATGATTTTGCTCACAGTTCAAAATATTTTTATGATTTTGCCCTCTGTTCAAAATTATGATTTTGCTCCCATTTAAAAAATTACGATTTCTCCCCCAGTTAAAAAATTATGATCTTGCCATCGTTTTACTTTTTTTTTTTTTTTTGCAAAACTATAGTACTGTTTTATTTTGCTTGGTTGACTCAATGTAACTTTTATTGTGTCAAGTAGTTGTCTAACACTCGCTCATTGGTCCTGACAAATTAGTATTTTACCCACAGCTCAAAACTACAGACCTGTTATTATTTTAATTCTTTTAGCAAAACTATGGTAGTGTTTTCGTTTAATTGGTTGTCTCGATGTATTTTTTTTAGATCGTGTTATAAGTAGTATGTACAAGTAACCTAAATACATGCATACATGTTATGAAACTAAGAAATATTTGATTTAACGCCCCACAACGCGGGCGGGCATAGGTGTAATTTTTATTCGTCCAGGCATGCCTGGTACATGCTCATTTGTCCTGAAAAATTACAAATTTTCTCTCAGTTTAAAATTATAGTTTTTCCATCGTTATAGTTTTTTTTTAGTAAAACTATGGTAGTGTTTTTGTTTTAATTGGTTGACTCAATGTAATTTTCTTTGAGATGATGTTATGAGTAGTATGTACAAGTAACCGAAACATAGACATACATGTTATGAGAGATAAATATTCGGCTTATTGCCCCGCAACACAGGCGAGGCAAAAACTAGTTACTAACATATTTAACATGCTTTTATCGAAATTTATCAAACTTAATTTTCTATCTAATTAGAAATTGAAAAGATAAAATAGTTTCTATTTATTTAAGAGAGGAGCATCATATTTTTATTATAGATTTAACTAAACTACATGCCTCAAAAAGAAGATAAGAGAGTATAACAAAAAGATAATTTGAAGAAAGTATAAAATAAAGAGTATACTATACGGAAATTTTAGTCACAAGAAAAGTGTACTGTTGGTAAAAGCTGAGTGGGGTCCATACCATCTTCATCTTCATCTTGCTTCGTCTATACTCCTCGAGACACGCGTCTAGCATTGGCAGACCATTTTTCACACGCCTAATTTAAATAATACGGACTGTTTTATATACACGGAAAATATGGGAAATGCTGCGATTAATAAACTTTTAAACTATTTTTCCCAAAATAAACTATTAAAATTACAAGGATAACTTATGAGAATTTATTAGTTTCATCTTCAATCCTTATAGCTATTTATTACTAACACCGCCCGCGTTTTGTTTTCAAAAAAAATCGCCCAAAAATGCCCGATATCGCCCCGAGCCCGTTCCCCTGGGCGTGGTATGGCGTTTTCTAGCAAAAAAAGTTGGGCAGCGTTGTTTTAATCACGCCGGAGAAGAAAAGTGGTAGCCAATGAGGGTGCTCCTGTTCTTTGTTTGGCCAATAACAATATTTCATGTTTTTTTTATTTAAATTCTATTTACACCACTTTTAACATAATGCCTCACATCCCCACTACATCCATTTTAGAAAAACGCCCAATAAAGCCCCTTACTGACTGGGCTGCCACATGACGCAAAACGCCCAAGGGTGGATCTTGCCCACTACCCATGTTCTAAGGGTGATCAGGGCGTAGGCGGCGACCCCATGCGGGGACCTCATCCACCGAAGAGTGGTGGTACCGCCATCAATGCGGTGAGGTAGAGAGAGGGAGGAAAGCGGTGGGAAGTCACCGAAGAGAGAGGGAGGAGTGGACCAATGAAAAGTTTTCCTTTTTTTTTTAATAAAAACCAAGTTACCTAAGAGGGAGTGCCGCCATCAATTTAGGGTGTTAGGGGAGTTTAAGAGGGGAGTTGACGTGACACACGAGGATTGGTTATGCGTAAGAGAGGTGACTCCCCTCTTAGGGGAGTGCCCCTTACACCCTAATAATAATATACACTCATGTTTTTTTTTTTTTTTTTTTTGAACGGCAAATTTGGATCACTGACGGACCACTGGAGTATCATCGTGCCACCAGAGGAACCACCCGATCATATCCATCTCCACTAGGCATAATGCCACACCAATTCAGGAGGAAACCCAATAAACATGGGAAAACCCCCTTGTAGGAATCGAACCCAGGACCTATTGGTCTCAAAGCCTTATCCCACCACCAAGATGCCACTAGGCTATAAAGCCATGGGCAATATACACTCATGTATTTTAGCTATTTCAGATTGACCTACTTTTGAGTTACTTTGTATGAATATATATTAATAAACTCGTTTATTTTTCTAATAATTTTAATTTTATTATATTTTGGCAATAAGTATACACTATAACATTCTCGCTAAGATTATCAGTTGTTAATTAACTGCAAAATATGTTCGACAATCATATATCAAATTTACGTGATATAACCAAGAAAACCAAATTAATAGAATTTTATAAAAATAATAAAATGACATAAATGTCGGAAGCAACTTTCTTAAATTTGTTAATTTATATAATGCTAACTAGTATTAAGCCCCTGTGTTGCAGCGGTTGTCATAAAACTGTGTTAAGTAGTATCAATATTATACTAAAGAGGTATGGTCCCAATTCCCTGCCTACATGGCAGAGACCACACCACTTTTGTGCACACAAGGCATCCATGTCACCAGAACATTCTAGAAGCTTCCAGAAAACATCTAGGCGGTTCACAGCTGGCATCAAAGATGCTTTGCCCAACATAAAGGACAACACGTGTCACCATTGACAGAAGGCCACATAGGCCTGCGACAATCCAGGGAGCAGGGCTGACATGACCAGTACGAGGTACCCAGCACAAGCGAATACAAGGACGCCACGTGTACCACTACACCCTTCGCGACAGAGCAGACCAAGAGGATATTCCCCTTGGTCGGACAGCTGGCGCGCACCCACAGCTGGCACAGCTGCTTCCTCCTTCTTCACCCTCCGGCTATAAATAGGACCCTTCATCATTCAGGTTGGGGATCTTGGCTCTCTTTACTCACTCTATACACACACTGTTTTATTCCTCTCAGAGCAGTACTTATTCTCACGCCGGAGCCTGGTTAAGAGGGAAAATCCCCTTCCCCCTCTTAACGAGACTAACGGTGTTTACTGTTTTCCAGATCTCAGGCCACCGATACGAGTAAGAGAAGAGGTTGAACCCCATAAGTGAAACAACCCTCTTGGTTATCCTCGTGTTAGCCATTGTTTCAACATTGGCGCCATCCGCTTTTTTGCAAGACCACTCTCACCTCTTTTTCTCTTCTAAAAAACACTCGTGAAAATGGCAGACAAAAATCACTCACACCCAGCTGACGGAGAAGTTTCTTCCTTTGAACTCGTTTCGGACACGGCACACGTCCAAAGGGGTCAAAGGAACGAGACCATCCAAGAGGGTCAGCTGAACAACGAGTTTCCATCCATTTTTGGAAGTGCGTCCAGGGCTGTTAGCCAAACCACAACTGGACCCATCTTCCAAACACCAGCAAGAATCATCACTCAGACCACAAACGGAGTTGCTCTCCAATCTCCAACGGGGATATTACACCAAACACCTCCGCCGATGCAGACTGTAAGCCATGGAGCAGGCCCTTCTGCTCCATCGGAACAAGCACAACTCAACTACTCTGCACTTTTAGGGCTACCCGAGGGAAAAACTCTGGCTTCCTGGTATGCCGAACAAATGGCGTCCATAAACCTCGTTTATACGCAGCTCAGCGCACAACAAGCCTTGCTCCAAGCACAGGCTAACCAATCAGCATTCGTAACTCCACGACCAAGGTCTCTGAGTACACACACAGCTCAGCAGACAAACGCGTGGAACTTACGACCAGAAAGAGGACCAGTGCAAAATGTAAGAAGACCTAGCGTACAAGACACGCGCGATACTTATGCTGAAACAGAGAGCAACTTCGTTCAAACCTCCAATCTACAATGAAGGCCGATCCAAACCCGTTTGGGCGCGCGCAACATGAATACGGAATGGGAAGAAGAGGAAGACGACCCAACTTACAAGGGGGAGTCCACAGTGTTTAGCAGACTTCCTCCGGAACACGAAGCATACAAACCAACCAAGCGCGCGAGGTATAACCCCAAAGCAGAGCATGATTACACCTTGAGCTATCGTCCTGAGGACATGGCTGAAAATTCAAAATTCATTCGAGAAATCGCGTGCGCGGCCATCGACAAAACAAAATTACCACACAACGTGGGTAAATACAACGGGTTGACGGACCCAGACGATCACCTCCAGGTGTTTAAAGGCGCAGGAGCAACATGCGGATGGAACTTACCAACATGGTGCCACCTGTTTGCTCAGACATTCGTGGGCGCGGCGCGCATTTGGTTCGACAACTTACCGGCTGGCAAAATCAAATCATGGGTCGATTTCCGAGAGAAGTTCCTAGCAAACTTCTCTCAGCAGCGAAGACAAGCCAGAGATCCAGGTGATTGTTTGAACATATGGAGAAAAGACTATGAAAGCGTAGAAGATTTCATTACAAGATACAACAAAGAATGTTTAGAGATCGGAGACATACCAGAAAAAATGATGCGTGCACACTTCATGCGAGCGGTTAAGTGCGACGACCTGGTTAAAAGAATCAAAGGGCGAGACGGAGGACCCAAAGACTGGGAAACATTCATCGAGGCAGCCAAGACTATCGCGCAGACAGACAGGCAGCTGACCGGTGACGACCACCGTCAACGCGCACACAACCACAACGATCGAAACAACAGAAGGGGCAGGAATCAACCCTGGAGGGCCTCTGGGCACAGAGAAAGAAGCCCCCCACGGGACGACGCACGCCATACGATCAATCAGATAGCCCATCGAAAAGAAGTAAAGCGCGAAAATAGAGAAAAACAGTGGACTCCACTAACCAAAACACCTTCTGAAGTTTTAACCACAGAAAACCACCAGTTCAAACCACCCTTGCAGATGCGCAACAAAAGGGGTCAAGACCCAAATCTCTTCTGTGAATTCCACAAAGATACGGGCCATTTAACCGATGATTGCTTTAGCCTAAAGCAAGAAATCGAAAGAGCTCTAAGAGACGGAAAGCTCACCCACCTAGTCAAAGGTGGAAAGCGCGATTACCGCCAGATACAAAGAAGAGACGAAGGGCCAGACAATAAGAAGCTCAGAAAGTTAGAAACTCACATGGTGCAAGGAGGTCCACGGCGACCAAGAAAACATTACAACAAGCGCGCGCATGATGATTCATGGCGCGAGAAACAAGTGGTTTTCCCAGTTGTCAGAGGGGGTCCAAGAGAAAAGCGGCCAATAGTCATTCCAGGGGTGATTGGTCACTACCAGACAGATTACATCTTTATTGATCCCGGGAGCACCGCGGACATCATATATGAACAGTGCTTCAATCAATTTGACCAAGAGGACAAGGCGCGCCTAGAGCCAGTCGATTACCCATTAACTGGTTTCTGCAACGAGGCCGTTTTTCCCCTAGGACAAATATCATTCCCAGTATTACTTTCCGATGGGAGAAATTCAAGAACCGAAGAAGTCACATTCATGGTACTGCCGGCACACTCAAGGCATGACATCCTCCTAGGAAGAGAATCACAAGGAGATTTCAACATGATCTGTTCCGCACCACATTCTGCCGTAGGTTTCCCGACCGAAACAGGCGTTGCATTGATATATGCAAGCAAAGAAGTGCTGGAAACAAACGAAATCAGGCCAGCAAAATCAAGCAAACAAGCGCCGCGCTTAGAAGCAGAGAAATGGGTATTGAATAGCGCATACCCAGAACAAACAGTCACTCTAGGGCCCGCCATGTCCGACCTGACGCGCGCGGCGCTCAAGAAATTACTGCATGAAAACATGGACGTGTTCGCCTGGACACCGGCTGATATGGTGGGTGTTCCACGGCATATAGCAGAGCACCGTCTAAACGTCTCCGAAGATGCAAAGCCAGTGGTGCACGCCAAACGACATCTAGGCGACATCAAACACGATGCCATGAAAGAACAAGTGCTAGAGTTGCTAAACGCAGGAATCATCAGGGAAGTCCGGTACCAAACATGGGTAGCAAGCCCAGTAATGGTAAAGAAACAGAATGGTAGTTGGAGAATGTGTGTTGACTACAAGGATCTGAACAAAGCATGTCCCCGTGACTGCTACGCTTTACCAGATATAGATGAGAAAATCGATTCTTTGGCAACATTCCGGTGGAAGTGTTTCTTGGATTGCTACAAAGGGTACCACCAGGTCCAAATGGCCGTCCAAGATGAGGATAAAACCGCTTTCCGCACGCCAACAGGGTTGTATTGCTACACCAAGATGCCGTTCGCTTAAAGAATGCAGGTGCAACGTACCAAAGGTTGATGAACGAAACATTCAGTGACGCCATCGGTAAGTACATAGAAGTGTACATGGATGATCTGGTAATCATGAGCAAGGAGGAGAGCCCGATGCTGGCAAATATCCAGACGACCTTCAACACGCTGCGCAGCGTAAGCATCAAACTGAATCCAGCAAAGTGCTCATTCGGAATGGAAGAAGGAAAGTTTTTGGGCTTCATAGTCACTAAGGATGGTTTTAAGGTGAATCCAGAAAAGGTCCAAGCCATAGAAAGGATGCCTTCACCAGCAAACGTCAAAGACATGCAAAAGCTTGCAGGACGATTGGCAGCACTCAATCGATTCCTAGCTAACCACGCTGCAAAATCCTTCCCATTCATCAAGACCTTGCGCAACTGCATGAAGAAAAACCAATTCCAATGGACTCCGGAAGCAGAAAATGCGTTCCGCGAGATGAAAGACTGTCTCATCAAGCTGCCAACTCTAACCGCACCAAACAAAGGAGAACCTTTGGTCCTGTACCTCTCAGCTTCCGACAAGGCAGTCGGAGCCGTACTGCTTGTTGATCGTCAAGGTGTCCAAACACCTGTGTATTATGTGTCTAGAACCTTGACCGACCCAGAAACCAGATACGCAATCATGGAAAAGCTTGTCCTTGCACTGATTCACGCGTCAAGAAGGCTGCGCAGATATTTCGCCAATCACGTCATCCACGTGCTAACAAACTACAATATTGGGAATATCCTAGCAAGGCCAGAAGTATCAGGAAGGTTGGCCAAATGGGCGATAGAGCTAGGGGGACACAATGTGGTTTTCAGACCACGTCCATCGATCAAGGGCCAAGTCTTGGCAGATTTTATAACAGAAGTCCCAGACGACAAAGACAGAGAATGCAAGGCGATGGAGAAAGCTGAGAAAAAACAAACAGAAGAGCCATGGCTACTGTACACAGATGGTGCATCCAACGAAGATGGGGCAGGCGCAGGGCTAAGGCTAGTAAGCCCTGACAAACATGAGTTCACATACGCCATACGCCTAGACTTCAAGAGCACAAACAATGAAGCAGAGTACGAAGCCTTTCTGGCCGGCTTGCGTTTGGCGATCAAAATGGGGGTCCGACACATCGAAGCACATGTGGACTCCATGTTAGTAGCAGGCCAAATCAACGGCCAGTATGAAGCCAAGGGCGACATAATGGCACTCTATCTCAACCAAGCAAAGACGTTGCTACAAACTTTCTATTCCTACAAGGTGCATCACATAAACCGCAGCGAAAACAAGCCGGCAGATGCTTTAAGCAAGCTTGCGTCGACAAGTTTCCAACACTTAGCAAAGGATGTGCGCATAGAAGTTTTGAGCAACCCATCTGTTCCACTCAGAGAAGTCAGCGTCATCCAAACAGGAACCACGTCCTGGATGACACCCATAATCATGTACTTACAGTCCGGGATACTTCCAGAAAACAAAGCTGAGGCACGAAAGATACAATATAAATCAGAACATTATCAGATGGCAGACGGGATATTGTATCGAAAGTCATATCTCGGCCCGCTGCTAAGATGTGTGGATGCCGACGACGCAAACTATCTGATCCGGGAAGTACATGAAGGCATTTGTGGTATCCATGCCGGGCCGCGAATGGTAGTGGCAAAAGTAATGAACGCCGGATACTACTGGCCCGGGATGCACCTCGATGCCGTGAAAGAGTTGAGAAAATGCAGTGGCTCCCAGAGGCACGCACCAAAAACCATGCGCCCCAAAAACGAGCTGGTACCAGTAACAACCACATGGCCTTTTCAGCAATGGGGCATAGACATGGTGGGCCCCTTCCCAGAAGCTCCGGGGGCAGTTAAGTTCATCATAGTCGCGGTCGATTACTTCACCAAATGGGTAGAAGCAAAGGCACTCGCATCAACCACGTCGGCAGTCGTTAAACGATTCATATGGGAACAAATCATATGCCGGTTCGGCCTACCACTCAGAATCATCACCGACAATGGAACAAACTTTGCAGCAGATGATCTCGAACGATGGTTCAAGGAACTAAACATCGAACATACCTTCTCGTCGGTTGCACATCCGCAAGGGAATGGTCAAGTTGAAGCAGTCAACAAGAGCATCGTCGATGGCATAAAGGCAAGGCTCGGTGAAAAAAGACGTGGGTGGGTCGATGAACTATCCAGCATATTATGGGCCCATAGAACAATGCCAAAAACAAGCAATGGAGAAACACCATTTAGCTTGGTCTATGGGTCCGAGGCTGTGATCCCAGCGGAAATCGGGCTTCCATCTCCGAGAATGCTCTCCATGAATCTGATCAATAACGAAGAAGAAAGGAGGATCGACCTGGACCTCCTAGAAGAACGGAGGGAGATGGCAGCAATCAATGAAGCCAAATACAAATCAAAGCTTGAAAAGTATTACAACTCCCGAGTCCAGATCTGCACCTTCAACCCAGGAGATTATGTCTTAAGGGACAATGAAGCGTCCAACGCAGAAAAACCGGGGAAACTGGCTCCCAAATGGGAAGGCCCGTACATCATTGATGAGGTCCTCGGCAAGGGGGCATACAAGCTACGCACCATGAATGACAAAGAGGTTCCAAGAACCTGGAATGCCCAACAGTTACGAAAATGCTACATATAATGCAAACATGTAATCGTACAAGGCGAATCGCCGACACATTTACCTAATACAAGAAGTGTTTGGCTACCCTTATTTCATGCAAATTTTTTGTCACAACTGCATTTATTACTTCGGGCGTACACGAAAACATCAATGGCTCGACCATAGGAAACGTTGTAGACCTCCAAGGCTCGTCACAACCAAGTGAACAGCCGGTCAGAAACACAACCAAAGCCTACAAAACGCCAAAAAACATAACTTCGTGCCCACATAAACACGAAAATATCGATAGCAAGGTAACTAAACATTGTAATGCTCCCAAGGCTGTGATCCCAGCTGAGCTCACACAATAACCTGCAACTCGATCACTTCGTATGTCACATACAAGCGCGCATACTTAAACGACAGAATAAAAACATTGTAGTAACACAACATCACCTGTCAGCGCCATCATTCATTCGTGACACCTAATCAAAGTAATTAAACATGCACATATTATGACGATTTCAAAATTTGCATAACCAAAAATCAAAGCGGTAAAATATATGTCAATACACACAACCACAGTCAAGAAAATTAAAATTGTCTTAAAACAACCATTACAAGCCCATTCAGGGCCATACGCGGCACACAGGCCGGAAACTGCCTATCAAGTATGGCTGGAGCCAGCACCTCCTGCAGCACCATCGCCATCTTCTCCCAAAGCTTTTTTCAACAAAGCTACTCCATTCGCTTTGTGAGCCAACTTCCCAGAGGCCCGAACAACAGCTAAATCAAGCGTCGAAAACTCTTTTCGCTTCTCAGCATACGCACCGTCACAATCATCTTTATATAACTCAAAGTGGGAATCCCTCTCATTGTTCGTGGCCGCAAGTTTGCCTTCAGCATACCCAAACTTGCGCCCACTATTATACCCTGCCCTACCCAATTCAAACATATAGCGGGCAAGTTCAGAAGAATGGAGAATACGGTCAGCAAGCTACATGAAAAACAAGGTCGAGTAAGAACAGAAATATACAAAGGAAAAAACAAAATGAAATGAGAAAACAAGGCAAACAAAGAACGTTACCAAGGGAACACCGCGAAACAGCAACCACCTACTATCAGCTGAGGCCTCCTCAGCAAGAAGCTCAGAAGCACGACATTCAGCCGTCTTCTCATCAAGAAGGCGCTGAACAGTCTCACACTCCGCAGCCTTCTCCTGAGCAAGAAGCTCCAGCTTGTCGATCCGAGCCACATACTCCTTTTCTTTCTTCTCCGCAGCAAGACGCGCCTGATGCGCCTCATCAGCAAGGGCCGTCTTCTCACCAGACAGCCGCACAATAGCATCACGCTGCGACTGCATCTCCAAGTTCGTACGAGCACATGCAGATTCCCAATCCTTCTGTTTTTGCTCGTTCAACTGCTTCTGCTCTTCAAGCTTCCGCTCAGCCTCAGCAACCCGCCATTGCAAGCCTTTTTTCTCCGCATTAAACTTCTCTTTTTCTTCGGAAAACGACTTCTTCGCTTCCTCAAACTCAAGAGTTTCTTCCCCCATCGACCTCCATTCGCGAAGAATCTCTTGCGATGTGGCAAAGAAGTGAACCCCAGCACTAACATGGTCATCTATCAGGGCAAAGCGGTTGCGATTCTTCTGGAACATCCTCTCCGCAGGCGGAAGTGACAAAGAGAAAAACTCATGACAATTCTTTAAATCAGTCATTCGAGAGCCCTGAGTAAGGCTCCAGCGGGGGACGTGAGGCAAATCATCACAAGCAGGGTTACCCCAGGAATCATCAGGATTATGTTCAAAGTGCGGGCTTCGCACAAAGCCAGAAGTGGCTCCACCTTCACCGGGAGGGCGTTTAGTGTAGATGGTTTGTTGTGGAGTAGTCTCACTAGACTCCATCTGCACCTCAACACCTTTACCCTTATCACCTCCAACATCACCTCCAACATCTCCCCCAGTCGCATCGCCTCCTTCAAACGTACCTTCAACAAACCCTTCACCACCACCCACGTTTGCATCAGCACCATCACGCGGAGGGGTCAGACCAACAGTCCTCGACGGAGGAGAAGTAGGTGGAGTAATTCGAGAAATATCCGCCGCCCGAGGTTTCTTGCTAGTCTTGAATACTGCCATAAGACAACAATTAAAGAGCAATCCAAGGAAAGATACGACAAACGTACAATGAAAGAAAATTACCAGGAAGAGGAGCAGAGGCAGCATATATCTCCTCCAACAAATTCCCACGACCTCCACTAAACACGCCCAAATCAATCTCAGACTCCGAGGGCGCTGGGGGGACCTCTTTCTGAAGTTTTGCCTTCTTGGCAGCAAAAACAGCAGCAACCTGCTCATCAAGGCGACGTTTGTGATCGTCGAGAGCCTTTTTCTTCATGTGCTCAGATAAGGTAGCACCGTCATCAGGATCCGACTGTTGACTCTTTTCACCAACCCCTAAGCCAGACAACGTATCAGAAACTACCACATAACCTAGACAAGGATGAGGAGAGGGTCGCTTACGAGAAGAACCAGCACCTTTACTCTCAGGCTTCTCCTCTCTCCTTCCAGATTTATCGGTCCGTGCCTTCTTTCTCGTCTCCAACTGGGCAGACGGATCAACAGATGCCTCCGCATCATCATCATCCCCAACAATTTCATGCACGGGATCAGCAACACCAACAGGCGCGGTACCTGCACGCGCGTAATGAGAGGTTAGATCTCCAACATTCGGGTCAGAACTCCCACTAAAAAGGACGATAACTTCCTCTCGACCCGAATCAACAAAGTCATCCCAAACATCTTCACCTAGAACTTCATCAGCATATCTGCTCAGGCTTTCGTCGGTAGGATGCAAAAACCGACCCCGTATCTGCTCCAACCACGTCGGATGCCCATCAGCCTGGATAGCTTCAACCATGGCACCCGCTGATTTAGGGTCCAATGTCACACCCCAACCGATGGCGGAATCATCGGGGCGCGGCACTAGGCGAATCAGATTGCTCAAGAGAATCCATAACAACTATATTGCGATAATATTTATTACATTTGTCATCCCATACTAACAAACAATACAATCACATAAGTTATCACAGATTTCTTGTCCTCTCGAACAATTCAAATCCGACAACCTATAATTTAGATGAGTTTCTAGACTTCCTAGCTTGATTTGATGTAACTTCGGCTAAACCTGCAACATACGTTAAAACTTTGTCAATACAAAAGTATTGGCGAGTATACAGGTTTGATATGTGATAGTGTGATAGATTGAAAGTGCTGCGAATTTCCACATGCATAAACGTAATACACAACATATATACTCACAAAACTGATACTACCAGCTAAGTCCTCGATGCTCGACTCTTGATGGCATAACTAGACCCCGTCGGGCGAAATAGTACTATACTAGTCTTGGTGGGACGTCACGAATATAAGTCCTAGCATACATGTACTAGCATCACGTATATCTATGCAAACAGTTATTCGCAAGTGAAAAATAATCCAATTAAATCACTCGTTTGATAAGTTTGGTTTTTATGGAACGTATGTTACACCCAAAATTCGATAAAAGGGGTCAAGTATACTCACAGCGCGTTTTCGGTTAGGTTTGCGGAACCGGTGCCGGAGAATATCCTGATTTCAGATAATTTACGTGAGTGATAGATTACTATGCGTGAAACGGCATCGATTTGCGCGAAATCGGGCGAAATTGGGTTAAAATTGGACGAAATGCTGAAATTGGGCTGGCCCAGTCGAACAGGCCACTCGATCGAATGGGCCTGTTCGATCGATTGGGCCTGTTCGATCGAATGGGCCTGTTCGATCGAATGGGCCTGTTCGATCGATTGGGCCTGTTCGATCGAATGGGCCTGTTCGATCGATTGGGCCTGTTCGATCGAATGGGCCTGTTCGATCGATCAGCTGTTCGATCGACTAGCTGTTCGATCGACTAGCTGTTCGATCGACTTAGCTGTTCGATCGACTAGCTGTTCGATTGGCCATCCTGTTCGGCTGTTTTCGATGATTTTTCGAGCGTTTTTCGGCGTTTTGGGTCGAGACGTTACGATGAGGTGTTAAGCAACTGAAATCCCGTCAATTCCAACCTGTTTCATCGGCCGGGAATCACCCCGTTCGTCGGAACTGGTCGTTTTTGTCGGTTTTTCAGTGTTTAACTCGAAATCGATCATTTTATCACTAGAAATGTGTAGGAGATTGGTCTAAGTTCTGGTTTTACCATTTTTTATGTATAGATCTGATGTAAAAACCTTGATTTTACTTAGGAAATGCCCTAGATCTAAGTTGTTCTTGATGATATGAGGTCAACTCCTTGAAGTTCATAAAAACTTGTGATGAAATCAGTCAGAACATCTCAGATCCATGACTATCTTGATAGGAAAACACTGATTTGGTTGAGATTCATGAAAAATCGTATGTAAATCATCCGAATCTGAGTTGTTCTTCATGGGATGACATCACCTTTGAAGAACTTTATGGTGACATCACCTTAGAACAGCCCAAATCCGTTGATTTCACGGTTGGAATTCAGATTTTGAAAGATAGAAAGATGGAGAATTGCATTTGGATCAAGAAAGTACAAGATTCGGGTTGAAAACTTACAAGAATCGGAAGAAATCGAGAGATTTGAGGGCTGGAACGTCTTGGTCGGTTAGGAGCAGCAACACAAGTGTTTGGGAGGAAATGGAGGGGTATTTATAGGCAAGGAAGGAGAAAAGGAGGAAAAACAGCAGTTGGTTCGGCTGGCCCGTTCGATCGGCTGGCCCAGTCGATCGGCTGGCCTAGTCGATCGGCTGGCCCAGTCGATCGGCTGGCCTAGTCGATCGGCTGGCCCAGTCGATCGGCTGGCCCAGTCGATCGGCTGGCCCAGTCGATCGGCTGGCCCAGTCGATCGGCTGGCCCAGTCGATCGGACTGGCCTATCTGATTGGGCCGGTCTGACCAATTGGACTAGCCTGATCGAATTGATCCGTTCGGAAGTCTTTTGATCCCGTTTTTGTTGCGATTTCGACGGTTTGAGCCATATTTTCATATATTCATATAATTATTAAATTATTTATTATTATTAATCACAAAAGGGCCGTATATACGTATTTATGTATCCAATTCTCAGTGCGGTGATCGAGTTACGCGTGCCTTTGAGTGCGTTCTTCGATGTGATGTGCCACAATGATTATCGGGTCACCACTTACTCATATTGCCATCATCGTCATGACGGTTAGAGTCATAGTACTCACCCGATAACCCTCGTTAGCGTTGATTATTCACATTTTTGACACCTCACGCTCATCGAGAAGGGTAGTTTAGGCCCATATTCGACATCATCGTGAGTGTTATGCAAAATAAGTTTGTAATAGCGATAGAATATGCATAATTATTCGATTGTACTTCGATTTAGCGATATAATTGATATAGTTACATTATGATCCGAATCTCCGGTGCTAGGCGTAACGAGTGTATCGAGTAGTAACAACGCACGAAGGTGCGGGTTGTTACAGTATCCCCTCCTTTAGGAAATTTCGTCCCGAAATTAATCCAATAGTAGGGTCGTAAGAGTTGAGGCGATTGAGAGTAGAGATTAATAGCGTCTAGATAACGAGCGATCGATTACGATTTGGCGAGTGAAAATAGAGAGAGCATACGATTCGACTACTTAGAAGTGATAACACACACAAAAAGCAATTCCATAGCGTTTTAAACTTACCAATACTCGATTAATTTCCGAAGTTAATTAAGAAAATCTCCTCATGGCGCGGTGTCGACCGTTTTGATGTCCACACCAGCGCTATGTGGAGGGTTTTGTTATTTGATAACAGGTTTTGAGTTTTACATTAAAAGAATCAGGTGGCAAAGTAAGTTTTTTTAAGAAAACTTTCTTACAACGTGGGTTCGAGCGGAACTCGACTGCCGAACCCTCGTTCTCGGGAAGATTCCTGTTGGTCATTGCAAAGGTTTTTAAGAAAAGAATTGGACTTATGAAATTTTCATTGGGCACGGAGCCAAACTGATTCAATGTTTTCTCCATGTTGTAAGGAATTTCATTTGTCCAACGGTTTTAGTAAAAATTTTATAAAAATAGGTTTTCCTTAATACTATGGAAAAATAACTTACATCGGGCCCCACGTGGCACCTTCCCACAAAAGTTTGTTAATATGGTTAAATCACTTATATATAGGAAGTACCAGCGGCGTATCCACCATGCTTTACCCATATTAACTCTGTTTCATGAGGCAGTGTCATGCGTGCCGATAAGACACAGATAGAATTTCGATTCCCTTGATCCTAGCGATGAGGTGCTAAACCGAGTTTTTTTTTTTTTGAATAGAAATAAGTTGGATGCAAACCAAGCGTAGGCAGCGGGTGCGAGTAGTCTGGTCGCACAACGCTGATATGGTATGCTTGGCTGGGCAACGAATGACACGATTTTGATTCGGGTAAATGAGATTTCGATTTGATTCCACACGAAGTTCGCATGGCACGTTTCCACAAGACTTGCTAATATGACAAACACCATGTTTCCATATTAGTTTTATCTTGTGAAGCAATGTCATGCACCCTAACATTACACCACCTGCGATGACTTCCAAGTATCATTCGAGCATCGCTAGACAATAGTTTTCAACAGATTGATAAGCGACGATTGTTGCGTTGCGAGTGATAGACGATTGATTGAACTGATTACACCACGAATAGTACTAAGGCTAGCCCACACGGCCTTTTTCCACAAAGTCAACTAATATGGTCAAAACATCACCATGTTTCAACCTTGTTAGTTTCGTTTCGTGAAGCGAGGTCTTGTGCGCTAACATGACACGTAGAATGCGTGCATTGACAAGTAATAGCGAACCATGATAAGAGTATCGAGTTGGTGGATTAGGTGTGAGGCGCGTTAATAGTGGAAGGCGGCGAGTGATTCTCGATACTCGTCTAGCGAATCCACAATAGACGATCCACACCAGCTGATAGAAGTTCATACAATTGACAACAACTAGCGTTAGAGATTTCTAGACAAACACATGATGCGATTGCGATTTCGAGCCACTTATCGAATGATTTGATTGCGAGATTGATCCGGCAAAACTGCGATTAAGTTGCGTTCTAGACTTTCCGACCAGTCTCGCGTTGTTCCAATTGCTCTTCGGGGTGAACTTACCTAAGTTCATCGATGTGGCAATTTGTGTACGCGGACTTACGAGAAGCCTCGCAGTGATGCGGTTTAGTTTTGTTACGCCTTGTGATTGATAGTAGAGTGTCAAATTAACCATAATAGTACAATAGGTCTAATAACGTCCAACTCCACATGGCACTTTCTTCACGAAGTTTCGGTAGTATGGTAAAGCGTACCCCCGCGTCACCCCTACTACTTATGCCCCGTGCTTTGGCGTCACACTTTGTTGACACGACCAAGACCCTTGACCGTGCTTTGAAACGTTATGGCACTTTCTTCACGAAGTTTCGGTAGTATGGTAAAGCGTACCCCCGCGTCACCCCTACTACTTATGCCCCGTGCTTTGGTGTCACACTTTGTTGACACGACCAAGACCCTTGACCGTGCTTTTAAACGTTATGGCACCATTAGAACTTCACTACGATCTCCGTGCACTGACCAAGGTAATCCCGTGTGCACCCGTGATTAGTTGTCCCTTGCACGTATACCGTACCTCATTCTAAGAGTGTTATAGGGATAAAATACATAATATAGTACATAGTGCTAGCGTTTAGATAGTGCTCGTTTGTAAGAGAAATAGGATCCACACACGATGATATATGAAATAAGTTCCAGAAATGATAGCGTTAAGTCGGATTATTACAACAACATTAGGATCAAAATAACGTTGTTGTGGATACTTGCGGAGACGGTGGTTGCTGATGACTTCCTTCCAGGTCACGGTCTTGTACGGCACTGCGACGTATAATGCCCATACCAGTTGCAATTTGCGCAATAGCGACATTTTGCTTCTAGCGGGTGATGATACGTGCATGTGAAACACAGAGGATGAGATCCATTGTAAGCACGTTGTGACTGAACTGGGACTGATCGGAGAGGTTCGGGTTGCGGCAGTCCAGTTGTTGAAGAGTCTGGGCTCACGGTCTTTCGTTTGCGGCTCGGTTGGGCTTCCTGAGTTGATGCGGCGTCGTCTTCGGATTCGCCTGACGATTTAGCGGAGGCACCGTCGGAGCAATTCTTAGAAGAATCCTCCGAGGAGCTGTCAGATGAACCATCGACCGATTCTCCAGAGGAATCGTCGGATGAGTGGATGATGATTGCTTGATGAGCTCGTTTGACAGGCTTCTTGGAGAAGAATTCGTCCACGACTCGTTTGCTGTTGAGCTCTGCGGCTAGATGGTAGGCTTCTTCGATGGTAGCAGGTTTTGCAACTTCGACAAAATCACCCACACACTCTGGTAAGCCGCGAATATACTTCGCGATAGCTTTCTTCGGAGTGTCGACTTGACTTGGGCAGATTATGCTAAGCTGTTTGAACCTTGCGGTATAGCTCGCATTGTCACCTTCGGGTTGCTTGAGTTCCCAAAATTCGTTCTCTAGCTTCTGGGCTTCGTGAGGGGGACAATATTCTTCCTTCATGAGTTCCTTCAGCTCACCCCATGAGAGGGCGTAAGCTGTGGAGATACCACGTTTGTTGCGTTCGGCGGTCCACCAGTCGAGTGCTCGCGATTGAAATACCCCGGTGGCGCAAGTAGTTTGAAAGTCCTCGGGGCACCTACTCTGACGAAAGGTAACCTCGATGGCATCGAACCACTGGAGTAATTGAGAAACACCTCCTTCACCCGTGAAAGGCATTGGATCACAGGCCTTGAAGTGTTTGTAGAGGAATGCAGATTCCGTCTTGACGTCTTCCGGGGCTCGAGAGTGGCTTTGAGAGTGCACTTGCGCGACAATTTGAGGAATGAGCTTGACCACTTCCTTGGTCACAATTGAGGCAATCCTCTTATCGGCGCGTCGTCTGGCTCTTCTCCTAGCCTTTCGTCTCGAAATAGAGTTGTTGGAAGGCATCTAGACAGAAGGATTTGGAATGAGATTCGATCATAATGATTTCTGAACTTTTGATGCGATTTGATTCGATCAAAACTTGGTATAGAATTTAATTAAACACATAGGAGCCACATAGGAAAATTCTAGGTTCCTAAACTCTCACATAATTGGTTCGTTTTGTATTTAATACATATATAGATATAGTTGTAGGTTACACATAGATATTGATTCAGAATTTGCGAGGACGCGATAAGAGAAATGGCGTGAGCGAATTCGAGTACTTAGGCGTTTGTTCTGTTGCGATCATTCGGTCTTTGTTTTAGATTGCGATGGCTGTGCAGGTTGTGCGCTTTGTAAATCGAGGTTCGTAAATCCGATAAATCGAGAAAATCGGTAAATCGTAAAGCTTAAATTTAAAAACTCATAGGCGTAATTGATACCATATACGTAATAGTTTAGATAGAATGCCTTGGGTGTTTAGGCGTTGACTACCCAAGTAACCCAACTATACCCAACAGGTTCGGGCATACGCGTTGACCTAGAGGACTCACGCTTCCACTGGGATGCAGCTCCTAACATTCGTCTCTCTAGTCTTCGCGTAGCCTGAGTCGTTGTTATGGTCGTGACCTTGGTGAGAGCTTTTGTAAACCATTTTATGGAGTGGAATAGTTGGTTAAGGTATGGGTTTCACCCCTGGCTTAACAACTTCGTTCCCATTTGTGGTTGTGCTCATCGAATAAATCCGAGAGTTCTACCAGAATTTCGAAATGGAGACCTTTTGTCGAGATGTGGATGTCACTCCTAGCTCAACGAAGAGTTCTCGTGCTTGAAAAATACGCTGAGTGAGTGATCCTATCGAGAGTTATTGGTTTTCACACCTGGTCTCGACTAGATCACTCGGTTTTGTTATGCGAGTAGTTTTGAAAACATGTGTATTGTGTCAGCCTTAGGAAAGGCTAAGTAACCTTTTAGCCTTAGGAAAGGCTCTTTGTGTGAAGCTGTAGTATGCGGTGTTCACACAATAGTTGTAACTTTCAACAAATTCGATCGAGAGTAGCAAGTTGGCCCAAACAAACCCTAACGAGTTCGTAAGAGTCGGCCTGTAGGTACTTAGACTATAGACTAGGTCAATTTTTCTAAGACATCGACCCGGACTAGGTCGAGTCTCAAACTTTGCCTAATTCCCTATAGTTATGGCTCTGATACCAATCTGTCACACCCCAACCGATGGCGGAATCATCGGGGCGCGGCACTAGGCGAATCAGATTGCTCAAGAGAATCCATAACAACTATATTGCGATAATATTTATTACATTTGTCATCCCATACTAACAAACAATACAATCACATAAGTTATCACAGATTTCTTGTCCTCTCGAACAATTCAAATCCGACAACCTATAATTTAGATGAGTTTCTAGACTTCCTAGCTTGATTTGATGTAACTTCGGCTAAACCTGCAACATACGTTAAAACTTTGTCAATACAAAAGTATTGGCGAGTATACAGGTTTGATATGTGATAGTGTGATAGATTGAAAGTGCTGCGAATTTCCACATGCATAAACGTAATACACAACATATATACTCACAAAACTGATACTACCAGCTAAGTCCTCGATGCTCGACTCTTGATGGCATAACTAGACCCCGTCGGGCGAAATAGTACTATACTAGTCTTGGTGGGACGTCACGAGTATAAGTCCTAGCATACATGTACTAGCATCACGTATATCTATGCAAACAGTTATTCGCAAGTGAAAAATAATCCAATTAAATCATTCGTTTGATAAGTTTGGTTTTTATGGAACGTATGTTACACCCAAAATTCGATAAAAGGGGTCAAGTATACTCACAGCGCGTTTTCGGTTAGGTTTGCGGAACCGGTGCCGGAGAATATCCTGATTTCAGATAATTTACGTGAGTGATAGATTACTATGCGTGAAACGGCATCGATTTGCGCGAAATCGGGCGAAATTGGGTTAAAATTGGACGAAATGCTGAAATTGGGCTGGCCCAGTCGAACAGGCCACTCGATCGAATGGGCCTGTTCGATCGATTGGGCCTGTTCGATCGAATGGGCCTGTTCGATCGAATGGGCCTGTTCGATCGATTGGGCCTGTTCGATCGAATGGGCCTGTTCGATCGATTGGGCCTGTTCGATCGAATGGGCCTGTTCGATCGAATGGGCCTGTTCGATCGAATGGGCCTGTTCGATCGAATGGGCCTGTTCGATCGATCAGCTGTTCGATCGACTAGCTGTTCGATCGACTTAGCTGTTCGATCGACTAGCTGTTCGATTGGCCATCCTGTTCGGCTGTTTTCGATGATTTTTCGAGCGTTTTTCGGCGTTTTGGGTCGAGACGTTACGATGAGGTGTTAAGCAACTGAAATCCCGTCAATTCCAACCTGTTTCATCGGCCGGGAATCACCCCGTTCGTCGGAACTGGTCGTTTTTGTCGGTTTTTCAGTGTTTAACTCGAAATCGATCATTTTATCACTAGAAATGTGTAGGAGATTGGTCTAAGTTCTGGTTTTACCATTTTTTATGTATAGATCTGATGTAAAAACCTTGATTTTACTTAGGAAATGCCCTAGATCTAAGTTGTTCTTGATGATATGAGGTCAACTCCTTGAAGTTCATAAAAACTTGTGATGAAATCAGTCAGAACATCTCAGATCCATGACTATCTTGATAGGAAAACACTGATTTGGTTGAGATTCATGAAAAATCGTATGTAAATCATCCGAATCTGAGTTGTTCTTCATGGGATGACATCACCTTTGAAGAACTTTATGGTGACATCACCTTAGAACAGCCCAAATCCGTTGATTTCACGGTTGGAATTCAGATTTTGAAAGATAGAAAGATGGAGAATTGCATTTGGATCAAGAAAGTACAAGATTCGGGTTGAAAACTTACAAGAATCGGAAGAAATCGAGAGATTTGAGGGCTGGAACGTCTTGGTCGGTTAGGAGCAGCAACACAAGTGTTTGGGAGGAAATGGAGGGGTATTTATAGGCAAGGAAGGAGAAAAGGAGGAAAAACAGCAGTTGGTTCGGCTGGCCCGTTCGATCGGCTGGCCCAGTCGATCGGCTGGCCTAGTCGATCGGCTGGCCCAGTCGATCGGCTGGCCTAGTCGATCGGCTGGCCTAGTCGATCGGCTGGCCCAGTCGATCGGCTGGCCCAGTCGATCGGCTGGCCCAGTCGATCGGCTGGCCCAGTCGATCGGACTGGCCTATCTGATTGGGCCGGTCTGACCAATTGGACTAGCCTGATCGAATTGATCCGTTCGGAAGTCTTTTGATCCCGTTTTTGGTGCGATTTCGACGGTTTGAGCCATATTTTCATATATTCATATAATTATTAAATTATTTATTATTATTAATCACAAAAGGGCCGTATATACGTATTTATGTATCCAATTCTCAGTGCGGTGATCGAGTTACGCGTGCCTTTGAGTGCGTTCTTCGATGTGATGTGCCACAATGATTATCGGGTCACCACTTACTCATATTGCCATCATCGTCATGACGGTTAGAGTCATAGTACTCACCCGATAACCCTCGTTAGCGTTGATTATTCACATTTTTGACACCTCACGCTCATCGAGAAGGGTAGTTTAGGCCCATATTCGACATCATCGTGAGTGTTATGCAAAATAAGTTTGTAATAGCGATAGAATATGCATAATTATTCGATTGTACTTCGATTTAGCGATATAATTGATATAGTTACATTATGATCCGAATCTCCGGTGCTAGGCGTAACGAGTGTATCGAGTAGTAACAACGCACGAAGGTGCGGGTTGTTACATCCAAGGCATTCAACAAACTGTAACCAACTGCAAAATGGCAACAAAAGTAAGGACACATAGTAAACATAAAGGAAAATAATCAAGTGGTAAGACAGGAAAGAACCATACATTTGCCCTTATGGCTATACGCAGGTTGACCCAGCGGATGTTTGGGCACCCACAACAAACTCATCCCTGCACCAACTAAAGCCATCTCATCAAGTTGGGAAATCGCAGTCGGCTTCGCAGTTATCCTCTTATACCAGTCTTGAGCACCATAGTTTGGAAGAACATCCACCTTAGGGATCCCTTGACTCACTTGCCGATATAACATATCTGTTGGAATCACACCACGACGGATATAAAAAAACTTTTGTTTCCAGTCATGGATGCCCTTTAACGGCACAGAACACACTGGAGCAACCCCTGACCTAGCTTGAAAAGAGTAAAAGCCGCTGGTATACGTAACGCTGTAGAAAACGTTAAACATCTCAAAAGTAGGATCAACACGGTAAGACCTACAGACGAATTCGAAATGGGTAATCCGAGGAAGCCCAATCGCATTTATTTGAGAAATATGGAGCCCATAACCCCTCAACACAGCAGCAGTGAACTTCGTAATCGGCAACCTAAAATTGCCTTCCCGGAAATAAGCAACATATAACGTGATAAAACCCGGAGGGGCATCCAATGCAGTAGATCCAGGAGGAGGGTACTGAGCCCCCCACTCGGAACGGAAGTTCATCCCCCTCACAAGCATCTGAAATTCCTCCTCCTTCCAGTTAATAACGGCTTGGTCTGGACCAGGAGGAGCCCTACCTCTATGCTTCCTTTTCTTCTGAGTTGGATTCTTCTCAGCCATGATAAAGGTCAAGAAGAAGATGATTTGAACTCAAGAAAATATGAATGATGAGAAAACACAAGAGGAGGATAGAGAGAAAATCACACTTAGAATTCAAGAATGAAGGAAGAAAGGGATAACCGCCCCCTATTTATACCCATCGCATTTAATGCGATGGATAGTGGACCGTCAGGAAACAGGAAAAGCACCCAATAGATGACTGACACGTCACAGGAGAGAGAAGACGTCGGCTCGTTTTTCGGGAAGCATGGGCGACAGGGTCTGCTGATGTGACAGAAAGTCACTGCAAAAGCAACTGTTCACCTCCGAAAAGACAGGGACGTCAGACGGTCACACCAAACACTTCCCCATAACCACCAAACTTCCAACAGAAGGAAACACAAAAGGGCCAAAACCCATGCGGCATGCGTCCATTTGGCTCACTTTTTCAAGAAACCAAAACCCATGCGGCATGCGTCCATTTGGCTCACTTTTTCAAAGGCCAAAACCCATGCGGCATGCGTCCATTTGGCTCACTTTTTCAAGAAGCCAAAACCCATGCGGCATGCGTCCATTTGGCTCACTTTTTCAAAGGCCAAAACCCATGCGGCATGCGTCCATTTGGCTCACTTTTTCAAAGGCCAAAACCCATGCGGCATGCGTCCATTTGGCTCACCTTTTCAAGAGGCCAAAACCCATGCGGCATGCGTCCATTTGGCTCACTTTTTTAAGAAGCCAGAACCCATGCGGCATGCGTCCATTTGGCTCACTTTTTCAAAAGGTACAAACCATGCGGCACGCCCCCATTTGGCTCACTTTATATGAACCAACTTCAACGCGACGCATGGAGATCATAACTCTCATAAGTCCAGAATCCCTCCTAGACGATTAACTCAACTAGAAGGCACACTGGACTGGGGGGACTTGAAGAGGTATGGTCCCAATTCCCTGCCTACATGGCAGGGACCACACCACTTTTGTGCACACAAGGCATCCATGTCACCAGAACATTCTAGAAGCTTCCAGAAAACATCTAGGCGGTTCACAGCTGGCATCAAAGATGCTTTGCCCAACATAAAGGACAACACGTGTCACCATTGACAGAAGGCCACATAGGCCTGCGACAATCCAGGGAGCAGGGCTGACATGACCAGTACGAGGTACCCAGCACAAGCGAATACAAGGACGCCACGTGTACCACTACACCCTTCGCGACAGAGCAGACCAAGAGGATATTCCCCTTGGTCGGACAGCTGGCGCGCACCCACAGCTGGGACAGCTGCTTCCTCCTTCTTCACCCTCCGGCTATAAATAGGACCCTTCATCATTCAGGTTGGGGATCTTGGCTCTCTTTACTCACTCTATACACACACTGTTTTATTCCTCTCAGAGCAGTACTTATTCTCACGCCGGAGCCTGGTTAAGAGGGAAAATCCCCTTCCCCCCTCTTAACGAGACTAACGGTGTTTACTGTTTTCCAGATCTCAGGCCACCGATACGAGTAAGAGAAGAGGTTGAACCCCATAAGTGT